>NW_027315803.1:0-37500 GCF_026437365.1 Eucyclogobius newberryi | reverse complement strand
TTATTAATTTTATGCATGCCTTATTTGAAATATTTTGCTATTTTTATTATTCATTGTTGTATGATGCACCTAAACACCAAAGAACGTTCCTAGTTTGTGGGAATGGCAATAAACCTCCTTATTCTGATTCTGATTAAAATGTATACTTAAATAGATTTTTCCATGTCATACTTTTACTTACTTTATGCCTCCATATCTGTACGTTTACTTAAGTAGTAATACTGAGTACTGCACCACTGCCGGGCTGCATGATTAGAACTACAGATACACTACATAAATAAACGCTGAAACAATATTTTTGGGGCTCAATATTTATTGCGTGAATCTTTTCTTTGCAAACAGGAAACTTTTTGGTAATATATTAAAACGTCACCTGTAGAGGGCTGAATAATTAACATATACGGCTCATAAATTGTACTAAGCAACTACTTTTATTCTGCTCTTTATTCATTACAACAATATGGTTCATTTGGAATAGGCTTTACTTGTCAGCTGGAACAAAATGTCACACATATTTGATCACAATTCAAATCCTAATTTATGCCACATGAAAATTTAGAGATGCACCAGAGTTAAACAAAGTTTAAATGTAATCTACGTTTTCTGGTGGAGGGTGCGTCAACTGCTTGTCTCATGAAAGATGAAAAATACTAAGTAAGGCCAAGTCCTGCACATTCAGAAAACAGCTTCATGCAACTGTGCGAAATATAACGCGTGACTTACTTGATAATAATGGCATGTTTTGTATATATATATAATTCTGACATTATTGAATTTACTGGTATTTGAATGTGTGATTTTGGCCAATAGAACAGCTTTTTCAGAAGTAAAATTGACGCAATCAACCAATCAGCTGTTAGCATCTTCTGGTGACGCGCACGGCTTTCTAGAAAATAAACTCATTTATGTAACGCAGCTTTGAAAAAAAACAGGTAAATACATTTGTAGTATAAAGCTTTGCAAATGACAACAATAAACACAGTACTGCATGCAACGTTGAAATGAGCATTTTGTCTGAACATAAAGCTGCAGTTGTCTGGCCTCCCACGGCTCTGTGAGTCACGAGTGTGTGGGGGGGAAATCAGACGGTAAACATGAATGTGCTGGAAAGACTTACAGGCAGCACATATGAACGTAGAGCAAAAATAAATATCCTAACACTAACTTACACAATTGCAAGTTCATTCTTGGCTCAGTAAAAACAAATGTATTTGATTTAAATGGTATTATTTATGTGAATGTTTACACTATAATCAGGTCTAAAAAGGGACTGAATCTGGTCTAACCAAGGACTAAGCTCAGTCTAAAGAACAAACACAATACTAACATCATTTCAACAGTAGATTACTTCATGGATCTATGAGGTGTGTAGAAAAAAAGACAAAATCAGGTCTAAACCAGAACTAAACGTCAACTTAATTTTACCAGGATTAAGCTTTGTCTAATCAGGGTCTTAATCAGGACGAAAGAAGATCTAAACTAGATCAACTCATTAATAAACCAGGACTAAACCAGATCCAAACCAGGACTGAATCTGGTAACAACATCTTACCTCATGGATCAATAAAAGTGTGGGCAAAAAACACCAGACCAAACCAACATTAAACCAAACTAGTGCTAAAACAAAACTAAACGTCAATATAATTTCTAAACCAAGACAAAGCCAGGTCCAATCGAGGTCTTAAAGAGGTCTTAAAAGTACTAAAGTAAGTCTAAACCAGAGAAGAAGAAAAAAAACAAATGAACCAGGTCTAAACTAAAACTAAACCAGTGCGAAAACGCATCTAAACCAGGTCTAAATCAGGACTAAACCAGTTAAAAACATGTCTTAACCAGGTCCAAACAATGTCTAAACCATGTCTAAACCAGATCCAAACCATGTCTAAACCAGATCTAAACCAGATCTAAACCAGGTCTAAACCAGGTCTAAACCAGGTCTAAACCAGGTCTAAACCAGGTCTAAACCAGGCCTTAACCAGGCCTTAACCAGGCCTTAACCAGGTCTTAACCAGGTCTTAACCAGGTCTTAATCCGGTCTAAATCCAGTCTAAATCTGGTCTAAATCCGGACTACACCAGTGGCTCTCTCTGGTCACACTCAGGGTCAAAGTATGGTCTCTGTGCTGAGAATAGCAGGTCTATTTCAGGGCCGTGTGTTGTTCAAGGTGACAAAAACGAGGAGATGAAAAGGCGGCGGCAGAGATGACGGAGTGGGCGTGTCTGGACTCCCCCGCTTTGCTCTCGCTCTTCAGTCTTTCATAATCTGTGTTGACAAAACAGACACACGGCTCTGCTCCGATATGGAAACTCACAGCGGCAGCTGCAGAGCCGGCCCGCAGTAAAAAGCTTTAACGGTGATAAAAACAATGAACTAGTGTTGTCACCATACTAACATTTCAAACTCTATTGCGAATATACTCTATTCTCGATATTTCTATACCACAATAATAAAACATGCTCTTTTTTAGGACAAGGTTTTATACAACAGATAGTATCAACAACCAATAGTCCTTTATTTATTAAACATCGTGGTCGTATACTAGTTCTTATAACAGATCATTCTAAAACTAACTTTTTAGTATCGATACTTGCTCAAATGAGTATCTAGCTTCAAAACTAGTTTTGTTATCAATTTCAATCTGCTTTTTATAGTAGTATAGTAGTATTTGATTATATAGTTCTGTTTGGCTGTGTTTTTGGCAGAGGGAACTTTATCTGCACTTTACTCGTGATTATTAATGCTTATATTTTTTTAATTGTGAATGAACTTGTATTGTGATTTTAATGTATTTTTATTTGTACGTATGTAAAACACTTGGTGGAGAGCCGCATGTTTGTCTTCATGATGTTATTGCGTTGCCAGGAATGTCCAGTGTGTCCAGTGTGTTTACGTATCTTGATTTTAATCCCGACTCAAAACTTTTGGCGACAGAGCATTCTCCCGAACAGCACCCAGACTCTGGAACTCCCTCCCCAACCTGTCCGCCACTCTCCCTCACTCACAACATTCAAATCCCGCCTAAAAACATACCTCTTCACCCAAGCCTATGACCTCCCCTACCCCTAGCCTCCTCTACCCCATTGCCTACCCCCATTGCCTACCCCCTGTTACATCCCCATCTTTTTTCTCTCTACTTCTTCTGTCTTGTTCATTTTATCTGTATATTAATGTGTATTGTACGTGTTGTCCCCCCGTCTGTAAATACCCCCCCTTTTTTTTTATTATGTTCAGCGTCTTTGGGTCACTGAAAAGCGCTATATAAATAAAAGTTATTATTATTATTATTATTATTATTATTATTATTATTATTATTATTATTATTATTATTATTATTATTAATCAGTTACAGGAGTATTTTTATGGCAATACCTTGAAAAACATCTGACCTGTAACTAGGTGGCATCACATGCTTGTCACCACGGAGATAAACCGGTTTAATGCCATACCATGCAGGATTGCAGGCAAAGCAATAACCATAATGTGAGTCAGAAGTCTCTCAGCTTACCGTATATACTATCAGTGGAAATGAGTGCATTTTGTGTGTTCTGGTTATTCTAAAGTCATAGTTCTCTATTTGGCTAAAGGAACGACAATATATCCCCCTCTTTACTGTTGGCGTGTCTCAAAGTAGTCAACAACTGGGACAACTGAGACTTGTCTTGTGTAAAACTGGGACAAATCAATGGTTTTGGACACATCTGCTGGGACATGGGACACAGGGCTCAAAACTGGGACTGCCCCGGGTAAATAGGGATGTCTGGTCACCCTACCCTCAAGGCTTAGTTATTATACTAAAAGCAAAGGTGACTGTGACATGAAACCAAAGAAGATGCGAGAAATAAGTGATTTTAACAGAGTCCACTTCTGCTTTCTCTGAACCGGTCCTTCCTCAAATGTCTGCAGCTGCTACGTACACAGTGGCAGCTAATCTACAGCCACATGTGACTGATACAGACTGTGGTTACTAGCTTTAGCCTGACCTTTAGCCTGAGCCTGAGCCGTAGCCTGACCTTTAGCCTGAGCCTGAGCCGTAGCCTGAGATTTAGCCTGAGCCTGAGCTGTAGCCTGAGCTGTAGCCTGAGCTGTAGCCTGAGCTGTAGCCTGAGCTGTAGCCTGAGCTGTAGCCTGAGCTTTAGCCTGAGCTGTAGCATATGCTTTAGCATGAGCTTGAGTCTGAGCTTGAGCCTGAGCTGTAGCCTGAGCTTTAGCATGAGCTTGAGTCTGAGCTGTAGCCTGAGCTTTAGCCTGAGCTTTAGCGTTAGCTTTAGCTTTAGCCTGAGCTTGAGCCTGAGCTTTAGCCTGAGCTGTAGCCTGAGCTTTAGCTTTAGCCTGACCTTGAGCCTGAGCTGTAGCTTGACCTTGAGCCTGAGCTGTAGCTTGAGCTATAGCCTGAGCTGTAGCCTGAGCTTGAGCCTGAGCTGTAGCCTGAGCTTGAGCCTGAGCTGTAGCCTGAGCTTTAGCTTTAGCCTGACCTGTAGCCTGAGCCTGAGCTGTAGCCTGAGCTTGAGCTATAGCCTGAGCTGTAGCCTGAGCTTGAGCCTGAGCTTGAGCCTGAGCTGTAGCCTAACCCTGAGCTTTAGCCTGACCTTTAGCCTGAGCCTGACCCTGAGCTTGAGCCTGAGCTGTAGCCTGAGCTGTAGCCTGAGCTTTAGCTTTAGCCTGAGCTTTAGCTTTAGCCTGAGCTTTAGCCTGAGTTTTAGCCTGAGCTTTAGCCTGAGCTTTAGCTTTAGCCTGAGCTTTAGCCTGAGCTTTAGCTTTAGCCTGAGCTTGAGCCTGGATTTAGACTTAGACTGAGCTTCAGCGTGAGCTAAAGCGGGGCAATAATCCAATGATCTTAAGTGGTTTGAGACGTTACAGGTAAAATAAACACCCAAAAAAAACTGGACAATAGTTGAACAATTACCCATAATGCAATGTTACCGTTAAATATTGCAATGTGAAAAAGTGTTAACAATTAATTTAAGTAATAAATATACTAAGAGCACCCTCAGAATGGGACAGCGGCCCATGTTCCTGCGTCGTCATAAATAAATGCTGACTCTGATTATATATACTACTGACAAGGTTAAAGGTTTATTTAGGCATCAACCGAGTACACACAAGAGGAGTAGTCATCTGGGGTCTCATTTATAAAGCGTACGTGAGTCTCCATGCTAAGTTTTTGATCTATAAAAAGAAATGTGTCCAGTCTAAAATTGTAAAAGACTGGCTGTGGGGGCTTTCAGAGACAAGGCAGAGGACAATCTGAGCTCAGTTTGAGTACACTTTTAGTAAGAATTTCACGTAAAGTTTTATAGATGAGACCCTAGGGAACATTTTTGAAATAGATAGTTTTGACTGCCATAAGTTTTGACTGCAATAAATTATGATGCAGCAAAAGCTGCATCATAATTTATTCTGCAAATGGTAAAATATGTCTTATCGTGTTTAAAAAATAGCTGTTCATATAGTTTATAAGTCTACAAACATGAAATGCATGAGATTGTTTTATTAGTTTAGAAGAAGAAGTGGGCAGTAATTGAAATTTGAATATAGAGTATATCGGTTATGGTACAAAAAGAGAAAAAAGTTACGTCATAAAACTTTCAAATAAGAGTATAACATATTTGCATAAGATTAAAGACACGTTTTAACACATTTCTGTTGGATTGGCATAGTATCGTCTGACTTATCGTTATCAGGAAACTCCCCAAAAAACATTAAAATCATAATTTTTATCAACATATGTCAGTCTTCTCTGAAATGATAATGCTCCTGGATGTGTTTGAAACGTGTACTTTGACCAGGATCTCAGCCCCATTTTCCTCTTTCAGCCTAAACCCCAAAACTCTTTGACTTTCATGCAAACACCTTTTGCGCACGCTCACAGAAAACTGTCAGAAAACGTGCAGGTTCGAGGGGAGGATGGTGCAAGAATGTGGCAACAACAAGAAATCAAACCGGCCGTGCCGCGGTGGAGCTGCGCCTAAACACAGCTGGGCCGTTGCTATGACAACGGAACCGAGAGGGAGGGACCCACCTTGTCTCAAAGATGGCCGCTCAGATCCTGCCCCACTTCAGCGATGAGAGGGATGTCCTGTGGAATCTGCAAGACAAAAACAAAAAGACAGAGAGAAATGTCAGTTTTGGTGAGAGATAGTAATTGTATGATTATTAATGAATGAATGAATTAATAAAAAAAAAACATGATCTCTAAAGATAATTTGATCAATTTGATTTATTTTTCTGCTGCTGCTACCATAAGATTGTGTATTTATTTCATGGTCAGCTGTTTGCTTAATTATTTAGAATTGATTTATTATTATTTAAAATCCCAATTTTTTGTTTTTTTGTTATTCTGTTGATTGTTTTTTGTTCGCGATTTGTTCTTTTTACCTTTTTTGTCTGTATTTTTATTCATTATTCTGTTATTATTCTGTTCTTATTATTTTTATTTCTATTTTTCCAAATAGACGGTCAAATGCATGGTATTTTATTCTAATTCATTCAAACTTGAAAAACTGTATTATGGTGCCCACCACGGTGAGGGCCAGAGCTTTGTGTGGGCAAAGAGAAGTATTTTGGTACATTATTAATCAATGGCCCAGAGACACAGGAAGCTGCATTAGGAGCTTAACGAACGGGAACATCGGGGGAGCTCTGTCACGTGCCTTTGTCTTCATTATGAGGTGCAAAAGAAACACGCATTTGCTTTTTGATTTAGGTTTACAATATATATATATATGTGACCCAAAGGTTTTAAATTATGTATCGGTACGTTCTCTGCCCCAACTTGGACATGGAAAGCGTAAATAACCTCACTGATTGTACTTGTACCGAATTGTTAAACGCAAGAACCTAGGTCATTCTTTACATGTCTGAAAGTTTGCTTTGGTAACAAATAAGGAAAAGTTCAAAGGATAATCAAATGGATAACCGTCTTATGCCTTAAACCAAACTCAGATCAGTCCCAGTTTACATGCAGCTAAAAGAACCGATTAGGTGCAAGTGGGGCTGAGGGACGTTTAATTTAGCTTTAGCGCCAAAACTTTGCAGAGATAATTGCTAATAAAAACAGATATCCTACATAGAATCACACTTTTGTCACACATGCATAAGCCATCACTTTTATGTGGTGCGTTTGGCTTTCAGACGTGTTAAGAAGTGCGTCGCTCACATGATATTTGTTGTCCGCGGCGCACATAAACACGTTGCCGCTCTGGTAAGGTGACAAACCCAAACCACACGTGCTAATCAAAGGGTCGAAGTTTGTCATCTCCGTCGATCTAAAACGAGCTGATTCTTGCCTCATGCAGTTGAATGCCTTTAGTCTGAGGTCAGGGCCATTTGTGCCTGGTGTTTTTGTGAGAATCCACTGCACCTCAAATCAACGTGCCCGGGTTTACGTGCACTTTGAACAATCGGTTTAAAGCTGACTAGACGACTTGACTTATCAAATCTTCCTCCCGTTCATGTAAACTGACCGTTTTAGAAATTCTTCGACGTTGGGCCAGGTTACAGTTCAAAGTCCTCCCGTTGGGCAGGATCAATTTGAGCTCCGGAGAGTGTAAACGCTAGCTGCGTAAACCATTTCCATCAGATTGAAAATTACTTTTATTCACAGTGTCGGATAGATTCACCTTTCTGCTGTGATTAGACATTTTCTGAACGATCGATGAGGCATAAGAAATGACTTATTTCTGCAATTCTCGTGATAATTATTTTTGGTTCTTGAAATTAAACTGTGACCTGAATAATCACACTAATTCAGCTCTCCAGCCTGAAAAACGACTAAGCTGAAATCACTAACTCCAAAAGCACCTAATGGTCTAATTTGTGTCCATTTAGATAAGAAAGTGTGTGTGTGTGCGTGTGCGTGTGCGTGCGTGTGCGTGCGTGCGTGCGTGCGTGTGTGTGTGTGTGCGTGCGTGTGTTGCTCATGTTGTGCAGCGGCAGCTTGAAGTGCTCTGTCTGAACGATCAGAAGAGCATCCCGGGGGGTAAAGAGTGCGTAACCATGGAGAAGGCCCGGGCGTTTCCATGACACCCGCGTCATCTGCGAACCCTGCGCCACCGGGACGTCTCATGTTCATCTGTCATGCTGCTGCTCGACGCTTCACTGGGAGCTGACAGCCGTTCGGTCGGGAGGTTAATAAGGATAGATTTACACTTAGGACTGGACAAGATTGGAACTGTACGATTTTTAAGATGTAATGCATGTCCAGATCAAAGAAGAGTCTCAAAAGTCAAGAAGATCATGGACTCTTGCATTGGACTTGAAAGGGACTAAATCAGGTCTTGTTTAAGCACGTCGTTGCTCTAGGTGGACAATTTAACACATGTCCCGGGTCAAGAGATTAAAAATAACCTTTTGGAGAAATTATGTTACAGCCATGTTAAATAATGTACACTGTCAAAGTCAATGGCCTTGTTCCAGCAGCATGACATAGATCATGGTCAGTGGCTCAATTTCAGAGCAAACAACATAAAGAAATGTTTGTAAACACTTCAAATCTAAGTTAAATTTTGAATATTATAGTAAGATTTCATGACTATTGTGAAGAAAAAAAATGTGTATCATCACATAATATTTTACCGTGAGACTTGGATAAGCAGCACTCAAGACCAGGTTCAAACAATGACCATTTAAGCATTTGAAAAATCATGTGGTTTGGTGCAGAGTTCCTTCAGTTTGGGGGAGGATGTTTTTTACTACAGTATTTTTGGTGTTCAGTGGCATTAAAAGTTTCTATCATTGATGTTCAGGAAAGTAATGTTGAAAATGATTTGAATTTGTTCAGTGAGCTGTGTGACAGTTCTTTTCTTCACGTTTGATAGTTTCAGGTTTAGTTTAAAACAAAAGCTGCTGTCTTGCTGATTTGCAAATTTCAAATGATTTGCAAATATTTTTTTGATACTAGGTCAGGCCAAATAAGTGTCAATAAACTTCAGCCTAAACATGACTTGACAAAGCCCAAATGACCAACCAACTAACAGGACAAAACAGAATAAAGTTTAAATACTTTGTGTCAAGTTTAAGACGTTTAAATGAAGCGTGACAACAACAGGTGTGCCTAATAAAGTGGCCAGTAACTGCTTCGACCCTGCCATTCAGCTGGTGCGCCCTGACCGCTGGCTGCACCCCTGATTGGGAACAGATGGGGGCCGTCCTGTGTTTTAAATACGGGGGACGGAGGAGGAGGGGCCGCACTAGTTTAAAGTGATGTATGAACTTGCAACAAAGAGCCTCCTTCAAAAGCTCTGCCGCCGATTAGTTCTTCAGGGGAGAAAAATGGGCCGAGCCGGAGTGTGGCTGCTTGAAGATGGAATTTATAGCCGCCATCAGAGTGAAAGACGGTTTTAAAACGTTATGGTGATAAGATGAGATGATTACTCATTGTGCACGAGGAAAATGCACATTTACGACAGCAAACGACGACAAGTGACAAGCAAAACAGAACTTACCGATTCATCTTGAGCAATTAAGCTTGGATATTAAATAAAGAGGCAATGCTTTTTATTCATTACGAAACTATAACTGCCTCAAACAATATTTTAATTTAATGACTGTAGAGGTGTAAATCAAAAATGTTCAACACCAGGCGGTTCAAGTAAATAGTATAATATAAATTAATGTTTTCTCTCACTTCTTTGACACTTACGAACATAAACATTTGACGTTGTGACTTCCTTAAGGACTCATCTCCAGATTTTGGGCGTGTTGTGCATCATTCTTAATCATAATTATGAGGCAATTTAGATTTTATTACAAGTCTTGAGTATTTTTATATTGTCTTGCCCCCTGCTGCTTCTGAACGTTCACATTTCCCTGTAATTGGTTAAATCCACCTGTCAATCACTAACTCACGACAAGGGCTGACCAATCGGAAGAGTGGGAGGGGGAAAGTATCTGTGTTTGAGCAAAAAGCTTCATTCAATCATCGGAATGTGACGATATCACTGAAAATGTGTTGTCTTATGTCCAAAGCCCATTAGATCCAGGAATAGAAACCAAAACTTTCAGCAATGCTTTAATTAATTGCATTTTAAAGGATGAGTTCAGTCTCTGATAGTCAGTTATCAGCTTGAATCTTTTAAATGGAGCCGTCCGGCGTCAGTCCTGTGTCAGTAAAACCATGTGTCGTGGAGCAGAGTTCACGTTTTGGTGGAAGACGTTTGACTATTTTAAAAGGCAATTATCAGTTTGTCTTGTTTAAGTTCAGCAAATCAATAAGGCAATGGGCATTTGTTTTAATAAAATAAATTAAAACATAATCAAAAACCAAATCAAAAATGAGGGAGAAAAATGTAAATAAGAGCAGTTTTTACAATGCAAGATGTCCATATCTTTTGTAAAATGGAATGAATGACCATCAAAAACATTTAAAATCATGTTGGTGCCTCCTTTAAAAAAAACAATACAAAACCATCCAAATGAGATATGTATTTTTTCTACAATCAAGTTTAAAATGCCAGTATTGCGACAAAACTAATACCCACAGTCAGCCATCTGCCTTATCAACCACAAAATCAGCGTCAAAAAGCAGAAATAAGGCACATTATCGGGTCTCCAAAGTGCCACACTGTGCCAGGGAGGACGCAGAGGGCTTTAATTGTGTGCCATGTGTGAGCAGCGTGGACAGAGTGCTTTTATGGAGATCATAGCTGCTCTTTGTGCGGCAGAGTGAATAAAAGTGGCTGTTGGAGGAATGCGGCGGCGGCGGCGGCGGCTCATAACAGAGCGAAGCCTTGAATGTAACAGCGCGGTGAATGAGCTTAAGATGCAGACATGGAGACAATGAACAACTGTTTTAGCGGCACGGGCCTTTTCACGGCCACATTCGGAATATACAGCCTTTGATTACCGGCAAAAAGGTCAACACAAACTATTACTTCAGGGTACGGATGCCTGCGCAGGACAATAACGCGACAAGAAGGACGCCTCATGAGGCTAACGAGTGCAAGGCTATTAGAAGTACTACTCCAAAGTTAAATTACAGACACGCGAGCAAAAAGTATCACTGGCAAAATCTACTTGAGTAAGTCTTGAAACACCCATTTAAAAATGTACTTTGAGAGAAAAAAAGTAAAGGTATTTCACACAGATTTAAGAGAAAACTGTTAAAGCATTAAATGTAGTGATTTTGATAAAGAACTGCATTGATCTTTGGGTCAGTAAAAGTGAGAATCAAGAGTAAAAAAGGATAAGGAAGGCAAGTGTCCATATTTTTCGATTTAAAATAAGTGCTCAGTTGGAGAAAAGGGGGCGCCACAGCTGTCTATTTGGGTATAACATATTAGCAAAATATATTATGTAGAATATTATATTATCTTTGGGAATATTCTACATATATTTTGCAAACATTGTATACCCAAATAGACAGAGCTGTTTTCAATTTCAAAAGTGTTCTGGTGAATATTATGCGTATATTTTTGTCCGAGGTTGTGAATTCAAGCTCGGATTTGAATTCCAAACAATGAATGTGCTAAAAGAAAATCCTCAGGAGATAACGAAAAGTACTGTCTATTTTTCAATCGAGTTTAAACATTGTTTGTTTTTTTGAAGTACAGATACTTAATCTCAAATGTAGTGAGGTAAGCGTAAAAAGTATCCACCTTTAAATTCAGACCAGAAGAAATTAACACATAACGGAGCGATTCTGAACCAAAGAGGAGCTCTGAGGTCTGCAATTACCACCCAAATACACTAGTCTTTTAACTTTTAACTTAAAGTGATGTAGAGTACAGAAGAATTGCATTGAATAGAAGTAGGCACAAAATATTAAAATACAGATCCTTAAAAATGGGACTTAAGTACAAAAGTTAAAGTACTGTACTTATTTACTTTCCATCACTGTTAACAACCGTGAGGTCCCGGGTGTGTTTTTCTGGGGTTGCCGTCTTTTAGTTGTCAAGTTGAATAATCAGTTGTTTTAGTTGACCAAATTTGTTTTATTCAGGATTATAATGATTTATATGGGACAACAGAAGAAAGGGGGTGTAATGGAGTGAGCTATTTGAAAATTTGGGACTAAAACTCAAGTTTTTAACATTTAAATACACCGTTTCCTAAAACTTTTCTGCATAAATAATGCACAAACTCCCATACGGTTGTAGCCTTGTAAGTGCAGTTTGGAACAGATCGTGTTGATCCACCAAGCATATCTTTTCTATGTCTATGTGACGTCATGTTCATGTGACTGAAACATGCAGTCTCTAATCATTAGATCGCAATAGGCCTGTGAATATGAGATTTTGACCAATTTTGACAAAACTAAAGCTAAAATGAAGCTGCTTAAGGACGTGCTGATGGAGTCCAAAACTCTAATTTACACATTTCCTTTATCCTTTTCACGTAGCATTTCTTCGTCATAAACTCTCTTCTCTCAGCTTGTGGTTTTGGAGTCTGTGTAAAGACCAGCTAACAATAATTCAATTACTAAAATATTATTCCAATAGTTAGACCTCTAGATACTGGTTATGCTAATAATAATATCTGAAACTCTTAAATAACCATCAGGCTCAACCTACTGGAGTTATTTCTGTTTTGGAATATGTTTAAGCTTTGAAGTGATGTCGCTTTTTAGAGCAGAGTTCATAGTTAAAGAGTTTAATTGCACCGAGCGTGTCATTGAAGTCTCACTGAAACGTAAAAAACTGTTTTGCTTGATCCCTGGATTAATCACAGCACAGTAAAAACATTTAAATGATTCTGTAGTCAATTGAATATGTACTATTTGCAGTTTCCTCATATTTTTTCTCAAGTTTTGTTCACAATTTTGCACATACTTGCTATAAAAAAAGAGGTTAAAAAAGCATGAAACACATTACATCTTCTTGAGCATTTTAACTTCAAAACATTCTTATTGCCGGTCTTGAAGCTGCAAAGATGGCATCTGTGCTTATGCTAACAGGCATTTCCCCATTACTGTCACACACTTACAAACGCTGTAGATTTACTTTAATTTGATGGAGCGTTTCACCTCGGATGAGTCACTGTTTACTGGACCTTCGCCCTCCACCGAATATTTCATCTTATCTATATCTGGTCACGGACAGGCACACTCCAACAAACTCATTTGAAAGTTATTTTGACAAATGTTTCACAGATAAATCAGGGAAAAGTGCTCCTCTGGTGTTGGAGATAGGACGTCTTTTCTTGTTTTTGCATCGTCTCTAAACACGTGTGTTGTGATTTTTCTTTTACTCTTATCTTAATCCAGCCTTTGTACTTTACCTGAACCCACTGCTGTATCTCACCAGTTTGAACAAAAACAACATTGTAAGAAGCAGCTAAGAACAGGCTGTGTTTTCATTTGACACTTTTTGTGGCTCAAATGAACAAAACTATCATTTCAGTATTATTTAAGGGAGCTTTTATAAATCTGCAGAAACCAGATTTGCGTTCACTTCCTCAGTAGAGATTTTGAAACACATTTTTAACCAAATAAAAGTTAAAATATTATGACTGAAGCCTTCAAGATAAATAAAGTGTATTATCGATGAAAATCCAAAACTTTTTATTCTCTTTTGCCATTTAGACTTAAAAATGCCACCAACTTTATATTTTTTGTATGCATTTTAGTCCAGATTACAATTGTAAAAACACACATTTTAATAGTCAACTTGTCACAGTTATTAACATTATTTGTGATAATCTTTCTTGTCTCTTGAATCAGAGTATAAATCAATCCAACTTTATTCCTATAGCACCTTTTACATACAAAAGCCGTTTCCAAAGTGCTGCACAAAATGAAACACACAGTAATTAAACCATAAAATAAATTCATGAATAAATAAAGATATAAAATAAAACTATAAAATATGGACTAATAGGCGTAAATCGCTTAGATAACTTTTTTTCCCTTTTTTAAAAAAAAAACAAATTAATAAAAGAAAACAGAGGACAACACAACTGACGTGGTGTAAAAAGCCAGGTAACAAAAGTTGGTCTTATGACAAAGCACTATTTCTGCACTGATTAGGCAAATTTCAGTCTTTTCACATTTGTCTAATACTTAAACCACAAAAAACATCAAGCTCTCCAAACCAACGTTTTTTTAAAGTGCATATGACAGGTTAGAATGCACATTTCACTAAAACCCAGTGAACATGATTATATTCAAGATTTTACTAAAAAAATGACTGCCTATTTTCCCCCAGTTTGACATCTTTGGTTAAGTTTATAAAGTTACTTCCTGGTTGGACGTTATGAGCAGAGGTGACATAGAGGTAATTCTGCAACTGTTACCTAGCAACCACAATGATAACAAAGGCCAAAGGTTATGACTTGACAAATAATAATACCTGATAACACAGTCGCTTATTAATGACATCACAGAGGGATTCTGTTTCACTACTTCCTGTAATTTTAAACTATGATTTATTTTCTTTTTTCTACAAACTGCAACTTGACTGATGTAACACTATGATATATATTTACCACAAGGACTGTCCCACAGAACAAATCAATAATTAGAAAAACATGAAGACCCGTCACATGCACTTTAAGCACAAATCCATAATTAGTGCAGCAGACTTCCTGACCTCTGGGGTAAAGCTGCGTTTCCTTCATTGGCCGGAGTGCGAAGCAGCCCCAGACTTTACTTACAAAGCACATTGTGTAACCGTGCATGCACTCTAGGTGACTCCACTCTTCTCCCCGCACTCGCACAGGCGCTGCAGCGGAATGGGGCCCGGCCACATGTTGGCTGCGTGCCGGCCCTTAAACAAATCCGACCAGTGAGGCTAATAAAAAAGGCGCAGGGACGAGGGGCACCAACGAGGGGGGAGCTCCGACACTCCAGCCCTAAACAAGAGGAGCTGAAGGTGTCAGTCGTCTCCTTGTCTTCATTAGACGTTAGTTTGCCTTGTTAAAAGAGCCCTCATTAGCAATGAATGGGTTGTTAGCAGAAAGTGAAGTCTCAGTCTTTAGTATGTGGGGCTGTAAATCACGTGGTTCTTCACAATTCAATTCAATAAACAATATACGGCTAGTGATCACAATTTTGCGATACATAAGTAACTGAGTAATGGTGCCCAGCCCTAATAAGCTGATATTTCTGCACTTTCATGAGTATTTTGTGTCAATATGACCCACTCCTCTTTAGGTCACTACGTCCTTCACACACTCAAAGGCACAAACAGTATGCACTCGTCTGAACTAGAATTGAACCAGCATTCTTGGACTTGTGGTGAAGGTCCACACCACTGAGCCACAGCAACACTTTAAGTAAACAGTGTCACATTGGGTTAGGTTTGGCTCACTGACAGAATGGCAACTGGTTCAAACTAGTGAAGAGGTATTGATGATGACAACTGATCTGATACTTTAGAGCAGAGGTCCTCAAACTTTAAGTACCACCTAAGATAAGATTTTTAATTTATGAGTAGTCTAAAATAAGACTAAACTAAGTCAGAAATGAGACTAAACTAAGTCAGAAATGAGACTAAACTAAGTATAAAATGAGATTATGGTAGGTCTAAATATAGATTTATCAAAATAGGACAAAACCATGAATAGATTTCTCTACCAGAGGTACATGTACCACAGATTGAGTAACACTATTTTAGACAAAAATTGTAAGAAAATACAGTAATTCTCCAGAATCCTTCATGTGGATTTCAAAACCTGCTCTGCTGCTCCAGATGAATAAACTGCCTTCAATCAGAATATTGCATAAAGATTTTTGATATAAAAACAAGAAAAACGTGCTTTACAGTCAATTGTGTTTGCAGAATTGGGATTGAATCGTTGATATCAGCCTTAATATTGAATGTGTTTTTGTGTCAAGTTTTGGCTTTGGGTTTTTTTGTTGAGTCTTTTTTATTTTGGGTCATGTTTCAAGTTACACCGTGTTAGTTTTGTTAGACACAAAACATGAATAAACATTTAGATGATTTAAACAATCAGTATTTGCCATCCACAACCTCGTCACGTCTCATTTGTGACTCGTTTACAGCAGCGACACCAATTCAAACAAAGCAAAAACAAACGCAACATTAAAATCTTATGACGCTTTATGGCAGGATTCATTTGCACAGATAACTTATGAAGGCTAAAATCCGTCTAACTTGAATTGCATTTGTACAGTACTTTTGAAAGTGAACAAATGCTGGTGTCAGTAACTGGGGCACTCAGATTTCAGACTAAAGATGTGTTGGAGCCGTGTCTTCTGGAGGTCGCCGTCGCACTCTCACATTTGCATACTAAACAGGAAACAGACATTTGCATGAGTCATCCTTTCCACCAAGGTAGAGGAAACCACGCGCGCACGCTACAAGTCACTCTGCCCACTACAGACATTCGCCATGTGCACATACAAAGAAGGGCACTCAAAAAGACCACCTGTTCATTAGCTGGAATTGAATGACATCATTTCAGGTGGAGGACAGAGCCGGGATGTGCTACATTTAGAACGATATATCCCAAATGATAAATGGTCCACAAACTTGCCGTAATGTAGCTAATGGTGCATTCGGCTGTCGAGTTTATATTCAAAGTCTATCTGGAGTAGGGCAACCAAACAGAACACTGGAAATTAGACTCCAGTCACATGCCTACGCACTTCATTATCTGGAAGAAGGACCAAAACAAACCCTACAAAAATGGAGAATAAATGAATTGTGGTTGTGTGCAAAACACCAAAGCCGCTCTCTCGACCTGCTCTGCCATTGCACGCCGAGACCAACCACACCAAGAAACGCAACAAAAACTCCATCCTAGATTGTTCCGTGGTATTGCATTAGACGTATCACTAGGTCAAGCACAAGTCAGGTCTGTGGAGAGGCAAGCGCACTCACACAAAACCAAACAAATACGAAATGTGAGTGTGTTGTAGGTGGCGCACCCTCCGCACAAAAGTTACATCGTGCACCTTTGCGACTGGAAATTTAAAAAAAACTTTGTTCATATTTGTTTGCAGGTGAGAACTTTTGATTTTTGCGTGACATGTGGATAATCCAATTACAGCGATATTAACCACAAATGAGGGCAAAACCTCTGCAATCCGACTTTTCAAAAAACTAATTTGACCATTCTCACTCGTCTTCTACAACACCGCATCAAAGATTAAGTTTTGGGGGAGAAAAGCTTGAGGCCACTTTAAATTGCCTCTACATCTGCTTGGAGTGCACGAAACTCAATGTAATAAAACAGGCAATTTCCCTCTGTAAAACTGTATAAAGACAGTATAAATAGTCTGAGGCCACATCAAGAGATCAGAGATTGTGGATCAGAGCACACACAAAGCCTCGCCTTTTCACTCCAGCCCCTGAGTAATGGAAATATAATCAGTAAAACTAAATTATATCTAAGAATAAGAAAAATGTCTCGGGATATCTACTTTGGACAGGAAATATTGATTAAAGCTTTTGTTACAAGTCAAATGCCCAGGAGTGCTGATCTTTTTGTTGCATAATAGAAACAATCTGAATAAAATGAAAACTTAACACTAGGGATGAAAATCTATAGAATCTATTGATGCATTTAAGACAATTATTTATTTGTTAAGTTTGAAGAAGACACTTTTTGAATACATTGGTGTCAACTTACAAAAAGGGGGCACTGTACTGCAGTTTGTTACGTTAAAGTGGACATATTATGAAAGATCAACTTGACTGAGCTTCTGTTACAACCTTTTCCTCATCATTAGTATACTGTATTTTGATTCATGCATGTTAGAGTAATCCTGGATTGTCCTGTAACTGAATCTCAAGTGCTCCAAAAATTGCAGTTTTCACCTACCCCCTATCCCCGCCCACATCCCTGTACTTCGTTACGATTATTAAACTCCGAATAACACATGTCATTGGGTTCTAAACTGTCACGTAGCCACTTTTCAAAAATAAAATGCCACTATGAAGCGGCGGGGCTTCTCTCTATGAAGAAGCGGGGCTTCTCTCTATGAAGGGGCGGGGCTTCTCTCTATGAAGGGGCGGGGCTTCTCTCTATGAAGGGGCGGGGCTTCTCTCTATGAAGGGGCGGGGCTTCTCTCTATGAACAGTCTCACGCTTCGTTTGAAAGTTAAGACTCAAGTTTACCTTCTGTCGCGCTCAGAAAATGAAAGGTAAATTTAAAGCTGACCGTGATGGTTTCACACTAGCGGGTGCAGTTAAGTTTGATCCACGCAGGGCGCCACATGTGCAAACAGGCGAACGCAGGGGCCCTAAAGGAGCACATCCCCTGCAGTGCAGTGACGAGTGGCGCTTGTCGCATTTAGCCCGATAAGATAACGAATGTAAACGGCACGCGCTTAAACGTCACCTGAAGCTGAACTGAGCAAACAAACTAACAACCACGCACATGATAACTTTGATGACGCGCATAGCATTCTTATTTCTGGCTTTTTTAATACTTCTAGTTCACAACTTTTGCCTTTGCGCCGGAAAATCTCATAAAAATGTTATACTATGGGTCGTTTCTGCAGCTCATCAAGCACCTAATCCTTAGCTCATACTCAAGAGTTGTAATTTGATTAATTCATTCATGCGAGTGGTCAGAAAATATGTGTTCGCCATCCAACTATTTCCAGTCCTGTCGATGCTGCATTTTACAGGGTAATGTCTCTATGAAGGGGCGGGGCCAGCTGCAGAGAATCAGTTCTGCACGTTCCGTTTCTATTATTAAGTTGTTATAGATTAATATTGCAGTATACAAAAGGACAAAATGTAAAATTATAATCTATATATGCAATAGGCTGTCACTAAATCCAAGAAATAAAGCAGAGTATGTCTTCTTTGAATCAATAATGTAGCCACGCAGTACAAACGTTGTGTAGTAGACTTTTAGAAGCTTGAATAATGTATACTAGAGTGATTAAAAGTGTGTGGCGCTTCATGCTTGAGTTTTGTGCAGGTGAAGCGTCCTAAACAGAGACATATCAGGCTCACAGTCAAACAGGCCAGCCCGGTGGAGCGTGGAAGTAGATTAAATAAAACGCCTCATTGGAAGCCATCAATTATGCAGCGCCTATGCATTATGCCGGCATACTGGGGCCCATTCCTCTCACTTAATCAAGAGTGAACCGTGAGTCTGTCATATCTGTAAGAGCCACGGTAAATACGGCAACATCTCTGTCATCAGTAAATTACCAGCCACGAGATAGATACAGATGTCGCCTGCTCATTTAGTGGTTCGAATGTGAGGATTCAGTAGATTTGCAGACAAAACTGAACATGCAAGGAAACATTTTGATGTCATGTAAAACTATTATATTGGACAGTGAAAGAAAATGACAAAAATATTTCATGGTTCGTGTCAATAAATATGACCGAAAAGTCACTAGGTTTCTCATCAAAATAATGAATTGATATAAAGTATCTAAAGAGTAGAGCTGTGGTCAACTAAAGTCACGGCCTTTGCTTCGATTAATCAGCTCAAAAGGGGCGTGGCATGGTAAACGCTTGCAAAACTATGAAGTATCTCTATGATTTGAGCACGAGATCACTGGAGATAAGATAAGATAATCCTTTATTGTCCCCACATTGGGAAATTTCATTGTTGCAACGCAGGTAGATACAGAGGTAGATGCAGAGGAAAAGAACAGATAACTTATAAGAAGTTTGAAAAACACTCTCAATAGAAGATCTCTTATAAACAAAAACTCCTATAGACAAAACCTCCCATTTCCCAACAAGGGATGGAGGGAAAAATAATAAAGATAAATAAATAAATACCATTGCATGTGATCACGACAGTAATTGCACATGGTTAGGTCAGTATTGCGAGTGTTCAGGACTAACAGTGTTTGTTATAAAGTCTGACAGCAGCAGAAAGGAAAGACCTGCGAAACCTCTCCTTCACACAGCGAGGGTGGATCAGTCTCTCACTGAAGCTGCTCTCCAGAGCGGACAGAGTGTCCTGCAGGGGGTGAGACTCATGGTCCAGCATAGATGTGAATCTAGCCAGGACCCTTTTGTCCCCCACCTCCTGCACCGAGTCCAGAGCACAGCCCAGGACGGAGCTGGACTTCTTGATGACTTTGTCCAGCTTCCTCCTCTCCCTCTCTGTGATGCTGCTGCTCCAGCAGGCCACACCGTACATGAGCTGATGCCACCACAGAGTCGTAGAAGATCTTCAGGAGCGGCCCTGTCACTCCAAAAGACCTGAGTCTCCTCAGGAGGGAGAGCCGACTCTGGCTCTTCCTGTACAGTGCGTCTGTGTTGTGAGTCCAGTTTGTGGTTCAAATGAACACCCAGGTACTTGTATGAGTCACTCTCTCAATGTCCCTTCCCTGGATGTTCACTGGTGTGGGGGCAGTGGGGTGGCGTCTGCGGAAGTCCACCACCATCTTCTTGGTCTTCCCCGCGTTGATGAGGAGGTGGTTCCGCTGACCGATCAAATCTCAAGAAGTGAGCATTTAAATCATTCACCCACTGTAGGTCCCCCTCTGTTTGGGCAGGGGGGATTTTGAAGCCCGAGCTGGTTTTTGACTGCGATCAAAATCACATGTGAGAACTCCCGGGGCAGATAATATGGCCTCATGCTAATAGCCAATAGTTCAAAATCTTTGTTACATAGCTGCTGCTTCACTGTGCAGTGTTCGGGTTTACACCAGCTTGTGTTTACATACACAGCCAGACCTCCACCTCTCTTCTTCCCGCATTCTCTCGTTCTGTCCGCCCGCAGCAGATGAAAATTGTCCAAACCTACAATAGAGTCTGCCATTTCTGCTGTTAACCAGGTCTCTGTGAGAATCAAGACGCTGCTGTCCCTATAAATCCTCTGGGACCGCATGAGGCTCGCTAATTCCGTCAATTTAATTTTGAAGGGACCTCACGTTACCCATGACTACGGCGGGAACCGGCTTCCTGTTTTATCCTCTCTTCTCTCAGAGTTTACGTCCAGCCCTTCTGCTTCTCTCTGTATTCCTTAGGATGTTCGCCGGGATAACGTGACGATTTCCGGGTAAGACGACGGTTCTCCGCAGTTTCATGAGTTCCTCCTTTGTGTAAACGCACACTGGCGCCGTACCGTACGGCTCGGAGCCAGGGCACATTGCGACGACACGACGAAAACACTCAATAATCCAGCCGAACAAAGTCAAAACAAGTTGAATTAAAGCGATTCCACTGCGTGTCCCAATCGTTCATGAGTTCCTCTTTTGTATAAACGTGTACCGGCGGCATACTGTACGGCGGCGGAGGCCGGAGGGGGCGGGGGGCTCAGAGCCAGCGCACATCATGACGTCAAAAACAAGTTGAATTCAAGCGATTCCAGCGCGCGTCCCTATCGTACAAGTAAAGTAGAAAAAATATTTACAAAATACAAAAGATAAGCACAATAGGTGTGAAAAAAGTGTGAGAAAAGAGCGGAGCGTTGCACCGGGCTGCCAGCTGGACCGGCGCCTTTGTGACGTATTGATGGCGCGACTATACATTTTGGTGGAACAAAACGACTAAAGGTAGGAACCAAGGTAGGAACCGAGGTAGGAAACGAGGTAAGAACCGAAGTAGGAACCAAAGTAGGAACCGAAGAGGTCTGGGAAATACTGGAACGAGAAAAATGATCTTTCGGCGCCAACTTTAGGTTTCTTGGCTTTACATATCCACGTCAATGAGTGAACAGAGCACAAAGAAGCCTCGCAGACTGTGCTCTGAACTGCGCCCTGCACAAACAAATGGTACAAACAGTACGTTTTGTCATAGTTCATGTTCAAACACATTGCAGTGCCTCATCTTAACAGTAAACACAAGAGCTAAAGAAACAGCAGTCTGCAGTTGCTCCACTAGAAAATACACTCTTCAGAGCAGAACCTTGGGTCAAAAGTCAGCGTGTTGTGCTCATGCTAAATCCACATCCAGTCATAGTCTGCAAACAGATATGATCCAAACTTCACCACAGTCATCCTGTTTGGTCCAGGAGAGAGCATAATCTCACCGTAAATGTGGTGTAGTCAATTTCCAGCATTGGGCATCTTAAAAGGCACGAGACACACGTGATCTGCTGTGATCAGCTGTGCGACTCTTGTTCATTGGTTTTGAGTTATAACTGATCGGACGTCATATAAGTGTTTTCAACTAAGATTTAACAGTTATAACATTTAAATTTGGCCAATTTAATTTACACTCACAAAAAAATGCAGGCACAGAAAAAAGAACTGAACAAGACACACAAATAAGAACCCAATTCATTTTTATTATCTATCTCTGAGGAAATTTGTATTATTATTTTATTTTTAGGATTTTTATTGTTGTGTTGATACTGTATTTAGTTAAAAATATGAAACCAATGATAACCTGTTAAAGTGACTGAAACGACCGCCATCGCTGCTTCTGCCACAATAATGCACTTCCTGTTTTTGACAAGGACAGCTTCAACATTAAGAAAGATCCACTCCACCAATGACCTGAAAAGCCAAGCCAAGTTCAGGAACAGCTTAGTAATGTGGGACTGCAGGTCATTGAAGATTAACAAGTGGGGAAATACATTAAAAGAACATACATATATTGCTAAATAATATTTTTTAAAAATATATATATATATATATATATATATATATATATATATATTTTTAGCTAATATATATTTTTAAACTCTAAGTTAAAGCAAGGTACTGGGTGTTTTTTTGTGTGCGATTTTTGGGAAGTAGTACATCTTGTGTTTTTCCCAAAGAGTGTATTCTAAACGCAGGAATTTGTGACAAAATCGAGACCGCCGCACACACTCACTGCTGGTAATAACAAAGTATTTTATTTCTCGTCAAGCCGGAGGTAAGAGGTGGAAGTAAGCGCAGAATACAGTGATCTGATTGGCTGTGCTTGGGTGGGTAACCCCAGTTTCACTTTCACTTAATTCAGGAAGTAGTTGGAGAGATTTAATTACCTCCGTCCTCATTTCCATGTGTGAAAGTCAGGCACCTCAGCTTTAACAGTGCAACTTCTAATACTTCAAGAATATTCAATCTTCTTTTTATGCAACACATGAACCTTGTCACCTCCAAAAGCTAAAGAAAGCATGTGTTGTTATGGCTCTTCCTTTCTCCCACAAAATTATGTAATAAAACTAGAACCATACAATAAAACGTCTGATAGATTGCAAAAATATTATCCAATTATCATTTTGAATTGAATCCTAAAGAAATTGAAGTGTTCATTTGGGTCAATATTGCCCGCCTCGTACTTCTCTGCTGATGCATGCAACAACTGATTGAGAAGAGAGACAAAGAGACAGATAGAGTACATGGGAATGAGCCCAGAGACACTACCTTATACTTTCTCCAAATAATAACCCTTCAGTGTCGGCCCGAGCAGTGAAGACAGTATTCAACATCCAAATAAAACTAGTATCAAAACTATATTCATTTGAACAAGCATCGATACTGAAACAAATTCACAAAAGACACATACAAGACCTTTTCTGTATGGTTTTAGAACGGTGTAAGTGTAGAAGCCCATTTGTTCTAGTTTAAGTTTGAGTCCTAATGTAGATTTAGTTTGGTCCCGTTCTGGTCCTGATTTAGTTCACGTCTAGACTAGATTTAGCCCCCCTTTATTCTCATTTTTTTTATATGCAATGTGAACTAAGAGCAATATTAAAGAAAGTGCTTGCCTCACTGATCCTGAAGAGCACCTGACCTTACACTCGATCGATCTCATCCATAATATCATTTTGTGTTGAAAATGGCATTCTATTGTGTAAAAAGAACATTTATAGAATATAATCCACATCGCGTTATCAAAATTGGTATCGCGTATAAAGCGTTTTCCTTAATATTGAAACAGAGTTTGATATTTTAGTATTGACTGTCACTTAACTATGGAATATATTGATCGATTGAACATTGATTAGAAGCTTGGTCAACTATACGTGTGATAAACAAATCAAGATTAGGTTCATACATACACATATTAAACACGTCAGGGACATTTTAAAGCAATTTTAAGAATAATGGAAAATTTGGAATATTGCCATATTAATTAACAATTAAAATGTTGCTTATAACAGTAACAGGAAACCAATGTGTAAGATCGGTTGCTCCCACAATGCACCTAGAAAAGTCTTCAACTGCAACACGATTAAACAAAGCACTGTTGACTCGAGAATATGAACAAAACACTTAAAACAACCGTTACGCCGCGAAGTTGCTAGTGTTATGCGCGTAGCTTAGCTTCAGATCACCATCACAGGCAGAAAATGAATAATCATTCAAATAAATCATTTAAAACAATTAAATGATGAGTCTGTTTGTTGTTGACTGTGGGATCCATGACGTGTACGGTGATTATTAGTCCATAAATATGGATTTGACCAATATTTATTATAGGAATCCATTTCTATCTGAGTTTTGCTGACTTTTCCCCCACCCAGATACTAAAGTCGCATGACCCATGGCGAGGAGAAAGTAGTGAGCTGAGTGTCCAAGTCGCTCTGTGATGGAGTGCACTATATGTTCTGCTAAATAGTGCAGGACAATACAGTGTATGAGGGGTCAGGGGCTGGAGTGGACGTCCGGACATGTGCTGCTCATGTCCATTATAAACTTTACAAAAATCATGTTCACAAAGTTTTAGTTCAATGTGTCGTCCAGAGGTTCTCTAATTTGGTCCACAAAGGGTGCTGAGATTCATTAGGACCATCTATTTTCTAACATTTTGTGCTGAAAAGACGTCAGAAGTTGCAAATGAGACAAATTCAGGTCTATTCCCCTGAAAACACTGTAATAAAAGACAGTTTAATAATATCTTTGCAAATTAACTTTTTAAATGCAACACAAAACTAGGCTTGGACCTTGCCATGCTAATAGGTATTCAGTTTGGCCCTCAGAGGAAAACAGTTTGGGCACCCCTTGTGTAGTTGAATCTGTCACTTTAATATTACCAATAATTAATGCCTTTGCGATTTGCTAATTGCGACTATATTCAATTTGGGATGAAAATGTTGCTGCCATTTATCTCGCTTCAGACTCTGTAGTGTGAACTATTGTGGAAAAACATCTAATCGCAATGTTTTTGACAAAGATGGCAATTAGATGTGCAGTAAATAATCTTGCAGCCTTTTTCTGCCTGTTGACAAGGAGCTAGTGAGACTCTTTTCTCTCCTACCTGCTATTTATCTGCTGCGAGTCCAAAAACTGCACCGCACAGGGGAAAATGCCGGCGGTGGGAGGGGCGGGAGATGCACAAACATGTACTGCAGAGGCCGGCGTGTGGCTCCCTCTTGAAGAGCCACACAATCATATTTGCTGTTGTCTGCCATCCATCACTCCCACAGACCAACGCATACACGGTACAGCGCAGGAACTGCACCGGAACAGGGAAAATGACACTAAGACGGGCTTTAAAAAGACGAGGAAAATCAACGTTACATAAGAGAGGAAATACTTACACAATTATTGACCTGTTGTCACTTTGCCCCGGGACTAGAGACATGTGTTTGTACAGTGTCTTTGTGCAATCGGTCTGCAAAGAATGTCTTTTATTGCTAATGTGCGATATACTGTCCCAAAAATAAAGGCAAATAGTTAGTCCTTTGTAGAAACTAAAGTCAGCAAAGACAATTGTACAGTACAGCCAGATGCCTGTCACATACTGCCACATGTATAAACTGTGAAAGGTCAATGAGCAAAGTGGGGAAGTGTCATGCTCAGGGACACAAGGACAGTATTGACTTGGCATTTGAGCCTCCTTTAACATTCAAAAGTTACGCTACGTGGAGGCGAAAAAACAATTGACAACACGCATAATACAATACACATTATCAATGTCAAAGAATAGTAAATTGGCAAATCAGTATTCCAGATACCAACTGTGTCAAAATGAGCGAACTAAAGACTGAAGTCAGTATCTCGCCCATCAACAAGGATGAGGCTACGGTTGTCCTGAAGTGTTGTGGAGAAACAGGACAGAACCAGGAGTCGTGTTGTCACATTATGAGCGACTTTAATGACGACGCCCCATTTCTCACTACAATCTTTTCACTTAAAATAACCACCTTTTACCAATTTATCTTTGTCACATTTTACTAAACCAATTCAGTTTGAAACTTCACTTTATTGTACTTTCTAGCTCTGTTGCAGTTGTCTGGCAGGCGTTTGAAGGTTTAATGTGTTTAATTCCGGCGAAAGGGTTTATTTGACAGGACAGTCGTGAAAATGGGAGCGAGGGAGTATAGACAGTCGGCAAATGTCGAGAGCTGGACTCAAACACACAGCGGCGCGTTGGAGGCAACCGCAACGTGCAACGCTCCTAACCACTGCACCACCAGTGACGCACTAACGCTCGTCTTTTCCAATTAAACAAACTACTATGGCAACTATAGCATTTCAGCAAACAGATTTAATCACATTTATACCATATATGAAAGTGTCCTGTGTCGCATCTTAAAAAAATCTGATTCAAGCATGAAAAAAATAAAATGAAATATAATCACACCCAGGTCACATTTGGGTCACAACTCTGATTCGACCTGCAGCAAGAGCGTAGCAGAGATTCTAGACGGAGAGTAGTTCTTTAGCTAATCTGGAGCTCGTTTCTTATGAGCTTAATGTTGTTGTAGATTGTGCCTTAAAATAAAAGAGGGCTGGACAAAACATGAGTGAAAATGGGCAATATTTGAACCTGCAACCTTCCAGTTAAAAGGACAATCCCTCAACTTACTGCACCACCATCACAGCACCGACAAACGTACAGTAAATAAGGTGTAAACTGTTTTGCCAGGAGCACTGTGCAGTTAATCAAATGTTCATCGAGAGTCAGTCATTTCTAATTGTCAGCAGTCAGTAAAAGAAGGCGGTTTGCAGCAGACTTTGAAGGAAGAAATTTGACTATTTTCGGGCAATGATTAAAAGCATTATCATATACATCCTTTATTTTTAATCAGACAAAATAAAATCCTGATTGATCACCTCTTTATCACCTCACCCAGCCCTTAATCGCAACAAACAAACAAATGACAATTACAAAACTACAAAAATGCATTTCTCTCTAGTCGCCATCATTACAACAAATGGGAAACACAATAAGGGGAAAAAAACAACAACACTTTAAATATTTATATCAGCCGAAGCTAAGCAGGGCACAGCGACATCTTGAGAAATCTTTTTTGTGCGTCTGTATCAATCTCTTTCCCCATTAGACGCAGGGCGAGGGGGATGGGCCGCGCTCTCCGACTGTGTGCGTTTGTGGGCGATCGCGGCGCTCGGAAACCGTATGGACGCGTGTCAGTGGGGGGCGCTATACCTAATGGGACGCACAGGCTGGGTTTTTGACTCTAATGGCCCGTCTCTCGCTGGAGTAATTGGCTTTCCAAAACATCGGTGGGTGTGTGAGGAGAAGTTTTTTTTTCGAAACTGAAGCGTCGCCCATACGTTATGAGAGCATATGGTGCCCGCTGCGAGCGCCAGAGCCACAAATGCATCTCTCTTCTGTCTCTTTTTCCTCCTCGCCCTCCACCAGCCCTGCCTTTTCTCTGTCTGGTTAACTCAACGACGTCCACGACTCATTCTGGAACAATGCGGACGTCCACGCCGCATCGGAAACAAAACCTGCTATTTTCTTGGCTTGCATCTGAGATTTGATTAAAAGACACTTAAAAAGGAACTATAGGGCCTTAATTAGAGTTTAATTATGCTTTATGAAACATTAGACTAGATGTATTGCTAAGACATGTGAAGAGTATTTGTTTAATTACTCTAAAATCATAACAGATTAATGAGTGTGATCATTTTAGAAGCAAAGATCTACTATTTCAGGTACATGTATTCTCTAAAAAAGCAAACCTGACTGTAAAAAGCTGTTGTATCGGGATGTTAATGGTAACTTGCGTATTATTATTAGCCT
Source organism: Eucyclogobius newberryi (assembly GCF_026437365.1). Lineage (NCBI taxonomy): Eukaryota > Metazoa > Chordata > Actinopteri > Gobiiformes > Gobiidae > Eucyclogobius > Eucyclogobius newberryi. The sequence goes on along the minus strand of NW_027315803.1, from coordinate 9,742 downwards.
ATTATTAACTTATTAACTTGATTTCATAAAGCTGGTCTCATGTTGGAGAAATTGTGATGAATTAGACCAGTCGAATTAGGGCTGGGAATCACAGGTCCCGAATAATCAATATATTGCTCATGACATTCTACAATACATCACTATTTTTTTAAAGAACAAAACCCATTTTAACAAGATTTTTCTTTGTTAAACCACGGCCTGCACAAACTCACCCTGATATACACACATTCTAAAGTTAAGTTTCATTTTCTTTAAGTCAACTAAAAATGACTCATGGCAATATATCGATACAGCAGCCGACAATATCGATACTGTATCACTAAATTTAGTACCATGATATAGCGATATTTCGGCACACCCCTAATTCAAATGAGAAAAAAATGATGTATTTTATTGTTGCTGTTCTGTCAATAATCGTGAATATTTGTTAAATCTTCCCACAATAATTGTAACAATAAACTTCCATATTGTGACATGGCTGAAGATCATTCAGTTCAGTAATGGGACACTAACTATTCTGGCTGCTTGTCTCTATGGAGATGTTATTGCTTTACCTGCCAAGTTACAGCTGGGTCAGATCTGTGGAGAGGTGACTCCGTTTACAGCGAGAATGCATGTTTATCAAGGTATATCTGTTAAGCAACAAGCAAGTTAATGAAAGCAAAACATACAGACAACGTGTATTTGTATAATGTGGACCATTCAAAGCAAAGCAATAGCATCTTAATGAAAAAGTGGCCTAGTCCCCCCTTAATTACAAAATAATACAGTCAAAGCACGCATTTTGTAATGTAATGTATTGAAACATTGAAAGGTTTTGTACCCAATTCTGACAACAAACATTTAAAAGTTAATTTCAAATGTTAATTTTATTCCTAACATCAAAATTATTCGTCACAGCAAGTTTAAAAAGGCCAATTACACGACTTTCAGGAGCCGGAGCAGCGTTTTGCAGTCACGCACCAGCCTTACTTCCTGGTTTGCGGCTGATAAGGCTTTTTTCATTAGATGCAGACAGCACACAGCGGTCTTATCTTGACCCGAAGAGCGGCCTACAATAAATCTGTACTGGAGCTTAACAAATTTGACTTTATTTCATGAAAAAGAATTGGGTTAATTTGATTAAGACTTCCCTGACATTACATTGGTTTAGCGTGACGAGCGGTTTCGTCGTCTCTTTTCCAAAACATGTGAGGAATGTGCAGCAAACAAGTGAATTTCAACAGCAAATGTGCCACTTGCGTTTGTTTAAAGATGGTTTCTATACTTCACAATGAGGTAAGATGTACAGTTGTATTTTGGCCTTCCTGCTCGTCTTTATGCCCATGTGTTGTGTCCCAGGACCATCTGATTTACAAATGAAGCACTGCTACAGCCACTTTAAATATATTTTTTCATCCAAACGGCCAATGCAAATGGATAAATCCTTCCTAAGCCCAAATGCTCTCTTGTACAGCTCTTTATGCATTGCTGACATGTACTTTTATAGTATGCAAAACGCGGTCTATCTATGCAAATCAGCGCATTACAATTGACCAAATGCGCTCTTCTAATCTCGCCCATCACTTTGGCCAGTCACTCATCTTGCATCCGGTTCGTAATGCAAACAAACTTCACAAGAAATCTGCATAAACTGCTCAAATACTGCATGAGAACAGCCCCAGACTTTATCCTCAGCTGTGGTGTGGCCTTCAACAACAACAAATGACATATTACAAAACGATAGCGGCATTTTAAAACGCTAAAACGGCTTTTATCGCAGCGAGTTATGCATAAAATGATGAATGATTAGCATTTGATGCATGTGATTAGCACAGGACAAATATTATCTTGTGGTAGTTAATAATGACTTACATGAGCAAGATATCGAAATGTAGGTAATATTGTGAATGTTGTTCTGAAGATGCTAAATTTGAATATTTATTTATGGTGAAAAATACAACATAAAGTATTGGTTAAAAGCGGGTCAAAACTGACTCTTGAATCTTCGAACAGCAGAAACATTACTTACAAATGTACGTGCATGTGATAATACTCCCTGTTGCTTTAAATATTAAGGCTCTACTTAAGGTGCACTATATTTGTTGAATGTATTGTGTGTTTCAAATGCACTTTTAAACCTGTTTTAGTTCCGATTTAGTTCGCTAACCGTCTCTGCCCGTTCTAAATCTGTGCTAAAGCCGTTTGATTGACAATCCCAATATCTGGCCTGACTGCTCCGCCTGCAGTGTGCGTTAGCGCGATAGCACACAGCCCTTTCCCCGGCCATAGCTCTCCACCAAATCACGGCGGCGGATCTATTTATACATTCACTGCTTGCGTCTTAATCGTGGAACAGGTCGCAGTTTGTGCGAAGCGTGGCACAGAGTCAAGGAGGCTCGCATTCCTCTGTGTCGTCTCCTTCCTCCACTGCTGCTGCTGCTGTAGTACTCTTTATCACCATCCCCCTCTTCCTCACTCACTCTCTCTCCCCCTCTCTTGCTCTCTCTGCTCAGTACACCTCCCCCCTCTTCAGCCCGTCTGTCTCTCATCCGACTACAAGCAGAGAGGAACAAATTCAACTGGGTACAGTGGGGGGAAATGAAAAAATGGAATAGTAAGAAGGTGGTTTTTGCACTGCAAGTGAGCAACGCAAATAATAAGCGATGGGGACGATGGAAGAATACAGAGAGAGCGAGGGAGGAGGAAGAGGAAGGGGAAGGGAGAAGGGGAGGAGGGGAGCAGCGGCGGTGGGCGTTCCTCCTGCCTGTTCCTGCGAGGTCAAAAGTTTAGCGTGGTTTTAATTTCACCTCTGCGCAGCCAATCAGAGCGCGTCTCCGGCTGCAGGGGGAACTTTGACCCGCTCAGGGAGAAATACTGAAGATCTAACGCTGTACAGCAACTATCTGACGACACTTTGTACTTCAGACTGTTTGTTTCATTGCAGCCGCCTCGAACAAACAATGGATCTGTTTCGTTTCTATTTGTTTGCGAGAAAAAAAGATCATATCTAGACTCGACTCAATTTTGAACATGGATGGCCGAAGAAAATGACACAAACAGGACCAAATTTGAGCTTCAATCATACATATCATACAGTAATGTGACGGCTCTAGTTTTAAATTGAAATCTTACTTCACAATTAAGTAAGGGACAATCAAAAATAATATAACTTATTGCGATGATAAAAGGAAGACAATAATTGTTAGTGGTACATTTTATATAATCATAATTTATAAATCCCAATTTTTACCACCAGGAAAAGGCCATTTATGCATGATTGTCTATTCCTGATCAAAGTACAATTGTATAATAGCCGTTTAAACCTGCTACTTTTGAATCATATTAATAGTATGATTATTAAGAGCCAAATTATTATTTTGGACATGATGATCGTTTCATATTTTTAAATGGCTTAGAAACATTTATTTCTGGACCAAGTGGCACTTTTATTTTTATTTAAATATGCTCGTTACTTTGGATGTTTAACTGATATTTATTTGTATCTTTATTTTCGCATGTGTCTGTGTTTCTTCTTTTAAAAAACTGGGGGGAAATGAAATTAAAATAAATAAATAAAACATCTATTTATTTAAATGTATTTATTAGATTTATTTTGCTGCTTTGTTTCGTGTTCTGCGTTTTTTTATACATTTCAAAATTGAAAAATGAAATAAATACTATAAAGAAACCGCACAATGTGAAATCCTTCTTGAGTGTGAAAAACAAGCGCGTGCCTTTTGTTTAAGCGTAAAGTTCAATTCCATACAGCGAGCGAGCATATGTGGGGGTGTAAAAACAGTGATGGGGGTAATTTCTTGAAAACGACACAAGAACACAGACGTGAAAAGGCACGATAGACAGACACGCCCCGCCTGGCGTTCGCTCGCTGCATGAGGGCAGAGTGAGCGGAGGCATGCGAGAGTGAAGAAGAGAGTGTGCACGGCGACGGCGGCGGGAGGGCGGGAGTGAGGGAGTGAAGGAGGGAGGGACGGGGGAGGAGGCAGTTAGATCATAGCGGCGCTGAAGAGGAGGGGAGGGGCCTGCAACCAAAAGGAGAGCGAGCTGCTGCGAGCGACAAGGGCAATCTTCCTCCAAAGCGCATCGCTGTTCAATTAGCAGTGAGATGATTTAGCCTGGTGCTACACGTCGTTTTCAGTGCAATGCAGCAGGGAAGAGTGAACATCGACAGCAAAGCAGACACATTTCACACGTAAGGTTAAAGGGGGGATGACAAAATGAATATCCAAACACGTCTTTTGGAGAATAGCGGTGCAGAGAGTGAGTGCGACGTGTCTTTAAACGTGTTGGTTGACGTTTATGCATCAGATACATGTGAAATGGCTGAACAAATGTGCAGAAATATCACCTTATATCAATATTTGAAAGCTAACAATATACATTTCTACTTTTAACTCAGCTCTTTTTTTGCATAATTTTTTACATAAACGACATGTTCAATATTCAAATTTTGCATACCTGTCAAAACAACAATCACAACATTATCTAAATTTCTACACATCTCGATGTTGTAGCTTAACTTTCATGACTTTATACTGTAACTGGCGACGACAGTGTGGTTTGAGTGTCTTGCCGTGCGACACAACAACAGTGGGTATCTTCAAGGGCTGCACAATGTTTCTAAGTGCGATCGGGATTGAAATTTTAACTGACAAACTGATACAAGAATGTATCGCCGTCACGACACAAAAAGTACAAACTCAATTTCAATACAAATATGTAACCGTGTGGCCTTTGTTCTATAACCGTTTAAATTCAGCCATTTTTATGTGACTTTTGTTGTTTTGTCTGTCGTTTAACTTTGCTTTTCCCACATAAAAAACATTCTAATAGCTATAAAAATTGCAGCTTTTGTGTGTTTATAACAAAGCCAATTCAAAACACAATTTCAATTTGATAGCAATGTATTGTACGGCCCAAATATCTGCTCTGGCTCAGTTTGAACCAATCACCCAGATGTAAGTGAAAAAACTCAACCAAACCTTGGCTTTTTGCTGTTTTACATTACTACTTAAACTGCGATTAATTTTGCAGCCGTGAGCCAAAAGTCTACGTTACAGAAGTTCCTGTCTTGTGTTGTAGCTGCTCTTATTGTTAGACAAATATACAATGATCAGGTTATGCCACGACGCCTTTCTAGAACTGCACTGCACATGTTGACTATATTATTGCGATTGTACAAATTGGCATGATGTACAGTGTGTAATGAAAAGGCTGCGTTCGTGTTATGTTGTATCATCATAAAAGGGACAGATGATTCAAAATAGCTCTAAAATACAAGAGTCTTGTAATAGTTTGTCACTTCATGGGCCCATTTCAGTCTTTTTGTCAATTTGCATTTTAATATGAACTTTGAATCCTTTAATTGATTTTATAATGTATTTATTTGTTTGTCTTTCGGTTTGTTCTGTTTCCGTTTGTGAGGACGCAGTTTCTCCATTTTCATGCCGTACCGAAAGCAAATCCCAAAGTGTTTGCACGGCCATTAATAAAGATTCTGATTCTTAAACATAAATCCCAAATCGCATTTCTTGTTTCTTGCACTGCAACAGTGACTAAACCCAGAGTGTCACGATATTTTACATTTTAGTGTCAAGATTGTCGTCAGGAGAAACGTCACAATTTAATTGAGATTATTTTCTCAAGACCAAACAACAGTGAAATCTTTAAATCTCTTTAGTTCTCGTTGTCGAACACAAAACTATTCCGTTAAGTTTGTGTCCGGCTTTACAAAATCAAACTTTCTGAATGACAAAATAAAGTTAATAATGTGACAATAACAGCCGGATTAAAAAAGCACTTTACATTTAGATCTTTTTTTGGATTACAGATTAGATTAGAATTCAAAAGACTTAATTTTGCTTCTAAAATACTTTTTATATTGTGACCTGATTAATCTCGATTATCGATTAAACTAATGTTACCCAGGACTAATTCTGGACTGGTCCCAACCAAGACTAGAACAGGACCTTTTCACAAGAGCAGCAAATGTTTGGTAATCGGCCTGCAACAAGTTAATCCATCAATCGCAAACTAATCGATTCACAAATAACGGAAAACTGAACAATACAGACTCCAAAACACGCCACGATCTGAGAGAAGAGGTTTTATGGATCAAACAGAGCAAGAATCACATACAAATGACATGGGAAGTGTGCAAATGTTGCGTTTGTCACGACCTCAGTTCAAGCCTTTCGCGTTCTAAACAACTAATTGATTAATCGAAAGAATAATCGCTCAACTAATCGATTTCCAGAACAATTGTTAGTTGCAGCCCTAGTTGGTATAATCATATATTATAAAATTAGTGTGCATCTAAATGATAAAGGATATTTCTTTTATAAACAGTATCTCTTTTTGAACCTTTAATATAAACTAAATGTACTATAAAAATCCAAATGATATAGATTTTATGGTCGGACTGAGGGATTAGAAACATGGGCAGGAATGTGATGTTTAGAAAAGCTGATGTATTTTATAATAATGTCCATGGATCCGGTGTTTTTGTGGGAGTGCTGGTTCCAGAAGCTTTTCACACTTCATTTCAGACTGTCAAACAGGACATTTAACAAAAACCAAAACTATACATGAATCATCTCTTCAAAATGTATCAAAAATCCATTCAATGTATTTCATCCATATATCTACAGGATTAACCCGTATGAGGCACCAAAAAGTTCAAAGTTCTGAATGTTTTCCAAATCATAAACAACAATATTGAACAAAAAAGGTAATAATTGTAATTAGATTAGCAATTCGTGTTACAAAACCAGCATTCACAGCATGACTGGAAGAGGTAGTACTCAGATACAGGAGAAAAAACTACAAGTAAAAAGTAAACGTATGACATAAAAAAATATAAAAAATAAATGGACTTAAGAAAAACGTTTGAATAACCCATTTAAAATGTACATTTAGAGTTTAAAAAAAAAAAGTATTTCAGACTGATTTTGAGAACAAAACACCTTCTGACGCTATAATTGTTCTCAAAATCAGTCTGAAATACTTTTTTTTTTAACTCGTTGCTGATTTTTGTTCCACTGAATCAATTTCCAGCTGGTTTTATTTTGATATTTTGGTTGTAAAAGTTGTGACGTAATCTCAAACCATGAACCTCAAATTTTAAAAAATAGTCATTTCAGACAGTCTCAAACAATAAGGAGTGAGTTCTTTTTAGTCAAGTAAAAGAAGAAGTAGAAAGTACAGATGACAAAAGTATCCACTGAAAAATTTACTTAAGTAAAGCACAGATACTTCATATTTTTACTTAATGACAAATCTTACAGGTTTTTACAATTTTCCAATTTTGACTTTATTTGGTGTAGTTATACCTTTTGTACCATTCATATAAATGATAGTTTAAGAACAATCGAGTAGGTATCTGGAGAAAACGTTTAAAAATCTGTAGAAAATGAAAGGAAGTGACATCACACTAGGGACACTGTGCATAAGTTACACAAAGAAACTACATTTTTGACCTTTAAACACCTTCTAAACACAAAATAAAGGAGCTCCCATATATTTTTATTCGTCAAAAAATTGCTTTGTATTTGCTGGGTAATTTTCTAGTGTGATGTCATCAAATAAAAACAGGAAGTGAAATTATAAATCTGAAAAATGTACTATTCTGTGATTACATTTTTACATTTTTTTTAGCAAAATTCAAAATCAATTTCAAAATCAATTTATCTATTATCTATTATCAACTGCATTTTGGTTCAATGAGCGCTCATTTTGGTTCAATGAGCGGTCCGACCGGCCAGAGGCACTTTAAATACAGTACTACATTTGCACAGTTTGGGACCAAAATTGTGATTGATTTTGAAACCCTAAATTGACATTGTTCTGTTCCTTTGCATCACTTTGGATACTTGTGTTGGTAAACTGTGCAACACAAATGAACAAGGATTGGATTCAATGTGGTATATATGTTTAATGTGAGTTTTTTCCTTGCGTTAAATGTTTTAGTAGTACTATATGCATTTAACCAACAGTCTCAGTGCCGCAGCTCAACAGGTTGTGCACTTGCTTTAGCCGTAACTCTGCTCTTTTGTGTTGGACTTGAGTGTGACGGGACAAAGGTTAAAAGCAGCGCTCCGTCACGTCTGTGCAGTCAAAGAGATCGCAGAAGCAGCACAAATCACACTCATTACTAAAGCAAACAACTGCTAATTTGGCCTGTCCAGAATCTGTCATCTAAAGTGATTAAAGGATGTTGAAGAATTGCACATTTTCCACAAACATAGATTATTTCTGAAGACAATAAGTTTGGAGACGTGATGACTTTGTTGACACGTTTGGAGAACAGCCACTGGTATTGGCGACGTGTCATATTTCAGCCGGTGTTACTTCCTGTTGTTTTAGATGTGTTAGGATTACTGGGAGTAGGGCTGCGACTAACGCTTACAATAGACATGCGGTTTTTTTTTTCTATTCATTTAATAGTTGTTTAGAACACAAAATGCCCTAAAGATCAGTTTTTTTAATTGAATTTGACAAAGATGAAGCAACAGTGGGGACATTCTGATGGAGTTTACCTTGTTTTTAATAATTTTTTGATCCAAAACACTAAAATGTACAAGTTTCCTTTGCTGTTCTGAGTTAATTTGTGCTTTTTTGAATGTTTTGGAGTCAGATGAAATTTATTTGACATTTATTTCATTTTAATTCATAGCACATTACATTATTAAAAACAAAACTGTCTTTTAGCATAGAGGAATATAAACAGTACAGACTTTTCATCTTCGCCATCGAACACAAAAGAACTGTCAAATGTCTTCTTCCAAGTCTGAACTCTGCTCCAAACCACATGCTTTTACTGACGGAGGATTGGCTGTGTTGCACTATTGAGTATTTGCAAAACCCTATTGTATAATTGATTGAATTTGTCCCCATAGTCAAAAGTCATGTTGAAGCCTTTAGTTGCGAAAGCGCCTCAGCTTCTTTGTGCTTTTACTCTAATTTGCAAGTTCCAACTGCCAATCTTTACCCCAAAGCATTACACTTGACAAAAAGCTAATATTTGACTATCATCCTGAAATTCAAGTTGAACCTAACAGCTTACCTTGAAAAGAAGTCACTTTGACAAGACTCTGTTAGACTCATTTGTGGTGCTTCAAACAGGATGAGATATCTGTTCCCAACATTGACGTTTAAGAATCATGATTATGTTTATTTAGAGGTTTTGTTATAATCGTTTAGATGTTCTATAAATCTTCTTTTTCTGTGGGAGCACTGGGGCAGATAAAGGTCTTTAGAGCAGCATCTTGAATGAGGTATTGAGGGGAAATAACAAAAGGTCATAAATCTGCTTTGTTTTTTTAAGGGCGGAAGACTGGCAACCTGTTGTTAAGGCACAGAAAAACTCTCAAAATAATGCATTGGTGCCGTGAACTAATGCAAAATGTCAATTTATATGTTCAAATTTAAATACATAAAAAAGTGCATTCGTAAATTAGACGTAAAGAGATGACAATACATTTATTTTGAGTCAATATAAAAAAAAATTAGTCCACATACATACATACATACATACATACATATGTATATATATCATATATAATCAGTTGTTTCACACCGTCTCCTCATATTGTCCCAGTCAATAATAGTAATTGAGATCAACTAGAAGTTTTATTTTGGATATCAAACAAACACGCCTTTGACTGACATCTTTCTAAACTTATTGTGTGTCGTCGCGATTGCAAAATGAATCATTCCAACATCCTTATTTGACATAATGACG
>NW_027315802.1:165000-198283 GCF_026437365.1 Eucyclogobius newberryi | reverse complement strand
TAGACTATTTCAGGTCTAAACAGGCTCTATAACAGGACTATTTCAGGTCTAAACAGGGTCTATTACAGGACTATTTCAGGTCTAAACAAGGTCTATAACAGGACTATTTCAGGTCTAAACTGGGTCTGTAACAGGACTATTTCAGGTCTAAACTGGCTCTATAACAGGATTATTTCAGGTCTAAACAGGGTCTATAACTGGACTATTTCAGGTCTAAACAAGGTCCATAACAGGACTATTTCAGGTCTAAACTGGGTCTATAACTGGACTATTTCAGGTCTAAACTGGGTCTATAACAGGACTATTTCAGGTCTAAACTGGGTCTATAACAGGACTATTTCAGGTCTAAACTGGGTCTATAACAGGACTATTTCAGGTCTAAACAGGGTATATAACAGGACTATTTCAGGTCTAAACTGGGTCTATAACAGGACTATTTCAGGTCTAAACAGGGTATATAACAGGACTATTTCAGGTCTAAACTGGGTCTATAACAGGACTATTTCAGGTCTAAACTGGGTCTATAACAGGACTATTTCAGGTCTAAACTGGGTCAATAACAGGACTATTTCAATTCTAAACTGGGTCTATAACAGGACTATTTCAGGTCTAAACTGGGTCTATAACAGGACTATTTCAGGTCTAAACTGGGTCTATAACAGGACTATTTCAGGTCTAAACTGGGTCTATAACTAGACTATTTCAGGTCTAAACAGGGTCTATAACAGGACTATTTCAGGTCTAAACAGGGTCTATTACAGGACTATTTCAGGTCTAAACAAGGTCTATAACAGGACTATTTCAGGTCTAAACAGGGTCTATAACAGGACTATTTCAGGTCTAAACTGGGTCTATAACAGGACTATTTCAAGTATAAACAGGGTCTATAACAGGACTATTCCAGGTCTAAACTGGGTTTATAACTGGACTATTTCATGTCTAAACAGGGTCTATAACAGGACTATTTCAGGTCTAAACTGGGTCTATAACAGGACTATTTCAGGTCTAAACTGGCTCTATAACAGGATTATTTCAGGTCTAAACTGGGGCTATAACTGGACTATTTCAGGTCTAAACTGGGTCTATAACAGGACTATTTCAGGTCTAAACTGGGGCTATAACTGGACTATTTCAGGTCTAAACTGGGTCTATAACTGGACTATTTCAGGTCTAAACTGGGTTTAAAACTGGACTATTTCAGGTCTAAACAGGGTCTATAACAGGACTATTTCAGGTCCAAACTGGGTCTACAACAGGACTATTTCAGGTCTAAACTGGGTTTATAACTGGACTATTTCAGGTCTAAACTGGGTCTATAACAGGACTATTTCAGGTCTAAACAGGGTCTATAACAGGACTATTTCAGGTCCAAACTGGGTATATAACAGGACTATTTCAAGTCTAAACTGGGTCTATAACAGGACTATTTCAGGTCTAAACTGGGTCTATAACAGGACTATTTCAGGTCTAAACTGGGTCTATAACAGGACAATTTCAGGTCTAAACTGGCTCTATAACAGGATTATTTCAGGTCTAAACAGGGTATATAACAGGACTATTTCAGGTCTAAACTGGGTCTATAACTGGACTATTTCAGGTCTAAACAAGGTCCATAACAGGACTATTTCAGGTCTAAACTGGGTCTATAACTGGACTATTTCAGGTCTAAACAAGGTCCATAACAGGACTATTTCAGGTCAAAACAGGGTCTATAACAGGACTATTTCAGGTCTAAACTGGGTCTATAACAGGACTATTTCAAGTATAAACAGGGTCTATAACAGGACTATTCCAGGTCTAAACTGGGTTTATAACTGGACTATTTCATGTCTAAACAGGGTCTATAACAGGACTATTTCAGGTCTAAACAGGGTCTATTACAGGACTATTTCAGGTCTAAACAAGGTCTATAACAGGACTATTTTAGGTCTAAACAGGGTCTATAACAGGACTATTTCAGGTCTAAACTGGGTCTATAACAGGACTATTTCAAGTATAAACAGGGTCTATAACAGGACTATTCCAGGTCTAAACTGGGTTTATAACTGGACTATTTCATGTCTAAACAGGGTCTATAACAGGACTATTTCAGGTCTAAACTGGGTCTATAACAGGACTATTTCAGGTCTAAACTGGCTCTATAACAGGATTATTTCAGGTCTAAACTGGGGCTATAACTGGACTATTTCAGGTCTAAACTGGGTCTATAACAGGACTATTTCAGGGCTAAACTGGGGCTATAACTGGACTATTTCAGGTCTAAACTGGGTCTATAACTGGACTATTTCAGGTCTAAACTGGGTTTAAAACTGGACTATTTCAGGTCTAAACAGGGTCTATAACAGGACTATTTCAGGTCTAAACTGGGTCTACAACAGGACTATTTCAGGTCTAAACTGGGTTTATAACTGGACTATTTCAGGTCTAAACAGGGTCTATAACAGGACTATTTCAGGTCTAAACTGGGTCTATAACAGGACTATTTCAAGTCTAAACTGGGTCTATAACAGGACTATTTCAGGTCTAAACTGGGTCTATAACAGGACTATTTCAGGTCTAAACTGGGTCTATAACAGGACTATTTCAGGTCTAAACTGGGTCTATAACAGGACTATTTCAGGTCTAAACTGGGTCTATAACAGGACTATTTCAGGTCTAAACTGGGTCTATAACAGGACTATTTCAGGTCTAAACTGGGTCTATAACAGGACTATTTCAGGTCTAAACTGGGTCTATAACAGGACTATTTCAGGTCTAAACTGGGTCTATAACAGGACTATTTCAGGTCTAAACAAGGTCCATAACAGGACTATTTCAGGTCTAAACTGGGTCTATAACTGGACTATTTCAGGTCTAAACAAGGTCCATAACAGGACTATTTCAGGTCTAAACTGGGTCTATAACAGGATTATTTCAGGTCTAAACTGGGTCTATAACTGGACTATTTCAGGTCTAAACTGGGTCTATAACAGGATTATTTCAGGTCTAAACTGGGTCTATAACAGGACTATTTCAGGTCTAAACTGGGTCTATAACAGGATTATTTCAGGTCCAAACTGGGTCTATAACAGGATTATTTCAGGTCTAAACTGGGTCTATAACTGGACTATTTCAGGTCTAAACTGGGTCTATAACAGGATTATTTCAGGTCTAAACTGGGTCTATAACAGGACTATTTCAGGTCTAAACTGGGTCTATAACAGGACTATTTCAGGTCTAAACTGGGTCTATAACAGGACTATTTCAGGTCTAAACTGGGTCTATAACTGGACTATTTCAGGTCTAAACTGGGTCTATAACAGGACTATTTCAGGTCTAAACTGGGTCTATAACTGGACTATTTCAGGTCTAAACTGGGTCTATAACAGGACTATTTCAGGTCTAAACTGGGTCTATAACAGGACTATTTCAGGTCTAAACTGGGTCTATAACAGGACTATTTCAGCTCTAAACTGGGTCTATAACAGGACTATTTCAGGTCTAAACTGGGTCTATAACAGGACTATTTCAGCTCTAAACTGGGTCTATAACAGGACTATTTCAGCTCTAAACTGATCAGATAACATCAGAATCAGAAAGGGTTTCTTGCCATTGTCAATTAACAGAATTCACAAACTTGTCTTGGTGATTTCGTGCAACATAAAACAATGAACAATCAATATGTTAAAAAAGAAAAACAATTTAAATCTGCTATGGGATGAAAATAACAAGAAGCTATAAGATAGAAAATAATAGTAAAAATAAAAACAGGCTTAATACGTACACACGTTTACAGTTGAATTTACATATGTAGTGCAGAAAGTGAAGTGATTTAAGGAAGTGTTCAACGGCAGAGGGAAAGAAACTGTTCTTGTGGTGGGAGGTTCCTGCCTGATGGGAGTGGCCTCCTGCCTGAGGGGAGTGGCCTCCTGCCTGAGGGGAGTGGCCTCCTGCCTGAGGAGAGTGGCCTCCTGCCTGAGGGGAGTGGCCTCCTGCCTGAGGAGAGTGGCCTCCTGCCTGAGGGGAGTGGCCTCCTGCCTGAGGGGAGTGGCCTCCTGCCTGAGGGGAGTGGCCTCCTGCCTGAGGGGAGTGGCCTCCTGCCTGAGGGGAGTGGCTAAAATAGTCCAGGGTGTGATCCGACCTGCTCGTCCCAGATTCCTGGAGATGTACAGGTCCTGCAGAGATGGAAGTCTGCAGCCGATCGCCTTCTCAGAAGAGGGCGCAATACACTGTAGTCTCTGTTTGTCCCTGGCTGTGGCTCCAGCGTACCACACTGTGATGGAGGAGGTGATGGAGGAGGTGAAGGAGGAGGTGATGGAGGAGGTGAAGGAAGAGGTGATGGAGGAGGTGATGGAGGAGGTGATGGAAGAGGTGAAGGAGGAGGTGATGGAGGAGGTGATGGAGGAGGTGATGAGGAGGTGATGGAGGAGGTGAAGGAAGAGGTGATGGAGGAGGTGATGGAAGAGGTGAAGGAAGAGGTGATGGAGGAGGTGACGGAGGAGGTGAAGGAAGAGGTGATGGAAGAGGTGAAGGAGGAGGTGATGGAGGAGGTGATGGAGGAGGTGACGGAGGAGGTGAGGATGGACTCAATGATGGCCGTGTAGAACTGCACCATCATCTGCTCTGGCAGCTTGGCTTTCTTCAGCTGCCACAGGAAGTACATCCTCTGCTGGGCCTTCTTGATGAGGGAGCTCATGGTGGGCTCCACTTGAGGTCCTGGGTGATGATGGTGCCGAGGAAGCGGAAGGAGTCTACGGTGGAGATGGGGGAGTCTGTGATGGTGAGGGGGGGCTGGGGGGCTGTGACTTTCCTGAAGTCCACCATCATCTCCACTGTCTTCTGGGCGTTGAACTCCAGGTTTTACCACTGCACCAGGACACCAGCCGGTCCACCTCCTGTAGACAGACTCATCCCCCTCCGAGATGAGCCTGATGAGGGTGGTGTCGTCATGGTGATGAGGGTGGTGTCATCATGGTGATGAGGGTGGTGTCATGGTGATGAGGGGGGTGTCGTCATGGTGATGAGGGTGGTGTCATCATGGCGATGAGGGTGGTGTCATCATGGAGATGAGGGTGGTGTCGTCGTGGTGATGAGGGTGGTGTCGTCGTGGTGATGAGGGTGGTGTCGTCATGGTGATGAGGGTGGTGTCGTCATGGTGATGAGGGTGGTGTCGTCGTGGTGATGAGGGTGGTGTCGTCGTGGTGATGAGGGTGGTGTCGTCATGGTGATGAGGGGGGTGTCATCATGGTGATGAGGGTGGTGTCGTCATGGTGATGAGGGTGGTGTCATCATGGCGATGAGGGTGGTGTCGTCGTCGTGATGAGGGTGGTGTCATCATGGTGATGAGGGTGGTGTCGTCGTGGTGATGAGGGTGGTGTCGTCATGGTGATGAGGGGGGTGTCATCATGGTGATGAGGGTGGTGTCGTCATGGTGATGAGGGTGGTGTCATCATGGTGATGAGGGTGGTGTCGTCATGGTGATGAGGGTGGTGTCATCATGGTGATGAGGGTGGTGTCGTCATGGTGATGAGGGTGGTGTCGTCATGGTGATGAGGGTGGTGTCGTCCACAAACTTGATCAGTTTTGTGCGGGTGTGGCTGGAGGTGCAGGTTGATGGCGTCGTCCACAGCTCTGTTGGCTCTGTAGGAGAACTGCAGGAGGTGGAGCAGGGAGGAGGTGGAGCAGGGAGGAGGTGGAGCAGGGAGGAGGTGGAGCAGGGAGGAGGTGGAGCAGGGAGGAGGTGGAGCAGGGAGGAGGTGAAGGACTTGAGGTGGGGCAAGACCAGACGCTCAAATGCAAATATAAAAGTATTTTCTGCTGAATTTGAGGCTTTGTCCCTCCAACTCCAACTAATACTCACCAATCAAATCTGTCACTTTTGTTTAATAAAAGTGGAGCCGTTACAAACACGTGATAAGTGTGTTTTAGCTGAAGCAAAGATTATAAATGCTCTCACAACGTTCTCTACTGGACATTGTGTGTAACTGCAGGTGCTTTCAGACAAACTAGAGGACAACACCCACTTGTCATGTGCGCCACAACCAACGTGTGATGTATTATTTTAACCACAAATAGCAAAACTGTTCATTTCATCATCCTTTAAAAACATAAACAAAAGAGAACAATTCACCATAAAAACACATATTTTTGTATTTGTTTATTTGACAAAGACAGTGTACATTTTAATAACATTACATGAATGAATACATCACACATATAATACATCACACATATAATATATTACAAATATAATATATTACAAATATAATACATCACAAATATAATACATCACACATATAATACATCACAAATATAATACATCACACATATAATACATCACACATATAATATATTACAAATATAATACATCACACATATAATATATTACAAATATAATACATTACAAATATAATACATCACACATATAATACATCACACATATAATACATCACACATATAATACATCACACATATAATATATTACAAATATAATACATCACATATATAATATATTACAAATATAATACATCACACATATAATATATTACAAATATAATACATCACAAATATAATACATCACACATATAATACATCACACATATAATACATCACACATATAATACATCACACATATAATACATCACACATATAATACATCACACATATAATACATCACACATATAATACATCACACATATAATATATTACAAATATAATACATCACACATATAATACATCACACATATAATACATCACACATATAATACATCACAAATATAATACATCACACATATAATACATCACACATATAATATATTACAAATATAATACATCACACATATAATATATTACAAATATAATACATTACAAATATAATACATCACAAATATAATACATCACACATATAATACATCACAAATATAATACATCACACATATAATACATCACAAATATAATACATCACAAATATAATATATTACAAATATAATACATCACAAATATAATACATCACAAATATAATATATTACAAATATAATACATCACACATATAATACATTACAAATATAATACATCACAAATATAATATATTACAAATATAATATATTACAAATATAATACATCACAAATATCACAAATCACAAATATAATACATCACAAATATAATACATCACAAATATAATACATCACAAATATAATACATCACAAATATAATATATTACAAATATATTATATTACAAATATAATACATCACAAATATAATACATCACAAATATAATATATTACAAATATAATACACCACACATATAATACATTACAAATATAATACATCACAAATATAATACATCACACATCCATTTTCTACCGCTTGTTCCCTTTCGGGGTCGCGGGTGACTGGAGCCTATCCCAGTGACTTCGGGCCTTAGGCGGGGTACATCCTGGACAGTGGCCAACTTGTTGCAGGGCCAACACAGAGACACAGACATTACAGACAGTTCACGCTCACATTCATTCACTAGGGCCAATTTAGAGTCACCAATCTTACCTAACACATGCATGTCTTTGGACGGTGGGAGGAAGCCGGAGAACCCGGAGAGAACCCACGATAACACGGGGAGAACATGCAGACTCCGCCCAGAGAGATCATGTGATGTTGGTCTGGTCCGGGTATCGAACCCATGATCTCCTTCTTGGGAGGCAAGAGCGCTAACCGCCTTTGCCACCGTGCACCCCAAATATAATATATTACAAATATAATACATCACAAATATAATACATCACAAATATAATACATCACACATATAATACATCACACATATAATATATTACAAATATAATACATCACACATATAATATATTACAAATATAATACATCACACATATAATATATTACAAATATAATACATTACAAATATAATACATCAAACATATAATACATCACAAATATAATACATCACAAATATAATACATCACACATATAATACATCACAAATATAATACATCACACATATAATACATCACACATATAATATATTACAAATATAATACATCACACATATAATATATTACAAATATAATACATCACACATATAATATATTACAAATATAATACATTACAAATATAATACATCACAAATATAATACATCACAAATATAATACATCACAAATATAATACATCACACATATAATACATCACAAATATAATACATCACAAATATAATACATCACAAATATAATACATCACACATATAATACATCACAAATATAATACATCACAAATATAATACATCACACATATAATATATTACAAATATAATACATCACACATATAATATATTACAAATATAATACATCACAAATATAATACATCACAAATATAATACATCACAAATATAATATATTACAAATATAATACATCACAAATATAATACATCACAAATATAATATATTACAAATATAATATATTACAAATATAATACATCACAAATATAATACATCACAAATATAATACATCACAAATATAATACATCACAAATATAATATATTACAAATATAATATATTACAAATATAATACATCACAAATATAATACATCACAAATATAATACATCACAAATATAATACATCACACATATAATACATCACACATATAATACATCACAAATATAATACATCACAAATATAATATATTACAAATATAATACATCACAAATATAATACATCACAAATATAATATATTACAAATACAATACATCACAAATATAATACATCACACATATAATACATCACAAATATAATATATTACAAATATAATACATCACAAATATAATACATCACAAATATAATATATTACAAATACAATACATCACAAATATAATACATCACAAATACAATACATCACAAATATAATACATCACACATATAATACATCACAAATATAATATATTACAAATATAATACATCACAAATATAATACATCACAAATATAATACATTACAAATATAATACATCACAAATATAATATATTACAAATATAATACATCACAAATATAATATATTACAAATCGATGTCTGAACATAAAGCTGTGACTCTGGTTTCCAGTTAAATCAAGGATGAACCAGGGTCTGTTTGTTCTCCAAACTCATACTTTTTCTTTTTTACCCTTAATTAAAAATAATGGGACATTTAGATGGATTCCCCTGGACTTTTGAGTTTATAACAAGTCCCTATATAAAATGAAGTCATCTTCACAAAGAGTCCAGACGTATGTTTATTCTCCAAAGGTTCAGGAGTAAGTTTGAACTGAGGCTCAGGAGCTGTAGATTAAAGGGGCACTATGTCACCTGCATGTCGCTATGGAAACACAATGGCATTTATCCATCCCATAGAGATTCGCATAGAGGCCGAATACTCATGACCAAAGCCATCTTTATAAACTCATCACCTAATGTCAAGACCTTCCAGCAGGTGTCAATATATTTTAGTTTGACATAAGAAAACCAGGCCATTTTCTAAACTTATTGGCAACAAAGTTATCTTAAAATAAAGTCTAGTTTAACCAAGTTCATCTAATCTAAAAAAGTACTCAGAGTAAGCTCTTTTGCCGTGCACCCCCTGAACATTTGCCATCAGCTCATACTCGTCTCACTCTGTGACGTGAGCTGCCGGTGACACTGCGCTGTGGAGTGAAGCAGCAATTATGAGTCGGACTCGAAAGTGCAGTGTCTTAGACCTGCAGAATCTGACACTCAGTGAACACATTCTCCAAACGCAATTCACTCTGAGCCACTGACAGGCAGAAAGAAAGAAAGACCACTGAACATGTGCGCTGAACATGTGCAGTAAACATGTGTGCAGTGAACATGTGTGCAGTGAACATGTGCAGTGAACATGTGCAGTAAACATGTGTGCAGTGAACATGTGTGCAGTGAACATGTGCAGTGAACATGTGCAGTGAACATGTGCGCTGAACATGTGCAGTAAACATGTGTGCAGTGAACATGTGTGTAGTGAACATGTGCAGTGAACATGTGCAGTGAACATGTGCGCTGAACATGTGCAGTAAACATGTGTGCAGTGAACATATGTGCAGTGAACATGTGCAGTGAACATGTGCGCTGAACATGTGCAGTGAACATGTGCAGTGAACATGTGCGCTGAACATGTGCAGTAAACATGTGTGCAGTGAACATATGTGCAGTGAACATGTGCAGTGAACATGTGCGCTGAACATGTGCAGTGAACATGTGCAGTGAACATGTGCAGTGAACATGTGCAGTGAACATGCGCGCTGAACATGTGCAGTGAATATGTGCAGTGAACATGTGCAATGAACATGTGCAGTGAACATGTGCGCTGAACATGTGCAGTAAACATGTGTGCAGTGAACATATGTGCAGTGAACATGTGCAGTGAACATGTGTGCAGTGAACATGTGCAGTGAACATGTGCAGTGAACATATGCGCTGAGCATGTGCAGTAAACATGTGTGCAGTGAACATATGTGCAGTGAACATGTGCAGTGAACATGTGCGCTGAACATGTGCAGTGAACATGTGCAGTGAACATGTGCGCTGAACATGTGCAGTAAACATGTGTGCAGTGAACATATGTGCAGTGAACATGTGCAGTGAACATGTGTGCAGTGAACATGTGCAGTGAACATGTGCAGTGAACATATGCGCTGAGCATGTGCAGTAAACATGTGTGCAGTGAACATATGTGCAGTGAACATGTGCAGTGAACATGTGCGCTGAACATGTGCAGTGAACATGTGCAGTGAACATGTGCGCTGAACATGTGCAGTAAACATGTGTGCAGTGAACATATGTGCAGTGAACATGTGCAGTGAACATGTGCGCTGAACATGTGCAGTGAACATGTGCAGTGAACATGTGCAGTGAACATGTGCAGTGAACATGTGCAGTGAACATGCGCGCTGAACATGTGCAGTGAATATGCGCAGTGAACATGTGCGCTGAACATGTGCAGTGAACATGTGCGCTGAACATGTGCAGTGAACATGTGCAGTGAACATGTGCGCTGAACATGTGCAGTGAACATGCGCGCTGAACATGTGCAGTGAATATGTGCAATGAACATGCGCGCTGAACATGTGCAGTGAACATGCGCGCTGAACATGTGCAGTGAACATGTGCAGTGAACATGTGCGCTGAACATGTGCAGTGAACATGTGCAGTGAACATGCGCGCTGAACATGTGCAGTGAACATGTGCAGTGAACATGTGCGCTGAACATGTGCAGTGAACATGTGCAGTGAACATGTGTGCTGAACATGTGTGCTGAACATGTGCACTGAACATGTGCAGTGAACATGTGCACTGAACATGTGCACTGAACATGAGCAGTGAACATGTGCAGTGAACATGTGCAGTGAACATGTGCGCTGAACATGTGCAGTGAACATGTGTGCTGAACATGTGTGCTGAACATGTGCACTGAACATGTGTGTACTGAACATGTGCAGTGAACATGTGCAGTGAACATGTGCAGTGAACATGTGTGCTGAACATGTGTGCTGAACATGTGCACTGAACATGTGTGTACTGAACATGTGCAGTGAACATGTGCAGTGAACATGTTCACTGCACATGTTCACTGCACATGTTCACTGCACATGTTCACTGCTCATGTTCAGTGCACATGTGCAGTGAACATGTGCAGTGAAAGACTCTTGTGGGGTGGATTCTCAGCTTTTTAACTGACAGGATACAAAGAACAAGGGTCACTGGGGTGCTGTCTGACCTGGTCTTTAGTTCTACTGGCTCAGCACAAGGGTGTGTCCTTTCACCTTTGTTGTTCATCCTGTATACAGTATGCTGCAGAGCCACTATGATAACAGGTTCATTCTTAAATATGCTGTTGACTCTGTCATTGTGAGCCTGCTCCAGGACAGAGAGACCAGCCATAGCACAATTGTACAAGACTTTGCAAAATAAGATAAGGTAAGATAAGATAAGATAATCCTTTAATATCCACACAAGGGGAAATTTTGTTGTTACAACGCAGTAGAAACAGGAGGAAAGGACAGATCACAGGAAGTCTCTTAATAGAACTCTTATGAACAAAACAAAAAAACTCTTATTAACAAAACTCCTCTCCTATCTTAATAGGGAATGGAGGCGGGGGGGAATAATAGATAAATAAAAATAAGATAATAATAAAATAATGATAATAGAATAAAATAAAATAAAATAAAATAAAGCTAGCACAAGACTAGGTAAAACTAATAGTAAGTAAGTAAACCGAATAAAAACAAAATAGAACACTCTTATTTACATCAGTTGTATGCACATGAATATGGCCTTAATTGCTTGTGAGTATGACAATAGTTGCACATGAATATGATTGTATTGCACATGGTTAAATCAGTATTGCACATGTTCAGGGCTGACAGTGTTTGTTATAAAGTCTGACAGCAGCAGAAGGAAAGACCTGTGAAACGTCTCCTTCACACATCGAGGGTGGATCAGTCTCTCACTGAAGCTGCTCTCCAGAGCGGAGAGAGTGTCCTGCAGGGGACAGAGTGTCCTGCAGGGGACAGAGTGTCCTGCAGGGGGCGACACTCATGGTCCAGCATAGATGTGAATCTAGCCAGGACCCTTCTGTCCCCCACCTCCTGCACCGAGTCCAGAGCACAGCCCAGGACGGAGCTTTGTCCAGCTTCTTCCTCTCCCTCTCTGTGATGCTGCTGCTCCAGCAGGCCACACCTACAGGAGCTGATGCCACCACAGAGTCGTAGAAGGTCTTCAGGAGTGGCCCTGTCACTCCAAAAGACCTGAGTCTCCTCAGGAGGTAGAGCCCACTCTGGCTCTTCCTGTACATGTGTTATGAGTCCAGTCCAGTTTGTGGTTCCAGTTTGAGAGGAGTCGTCGCTGCTTCTGAATAAGAAGACTAAAGCTATTGTTGTTGGTTTTAGAAAAAACACACAGCCGTGACGGTGTCACAGTCTATGGTCAGACTGTGAAGCTGGTGACCCAGTATAAGTACCTGGGCACACTCATTGACTCTGGTTTTAACTTTGATGCCAACTGTGAGGTCGTGTGCAAGAAGGGCCCCAGCGCCTGCCTCAGGAAACTGGCAACTTCTGCTGTGGATAAGACTCTGATGTCTTTGTTTTATTCGGCTTTCACTGAGTCCATCTTAGCCTTCTGCTTGTCATCTTGGTTTGGAAATGTGTCAGTGAACAAAACAAGAACAAAAATGCAGATTGTGAAGCTGTTCGGACGACCACAAGGAAGTATGGAGTCTGTATATACCCGCCAGCTGCAGAGACGGAGCTCCAGCATAATGCAGGACCAGAGCCACGCCCTGAACGCTCTGTTTCAGTACCTGCCATCACAGACTTGTCGAGCCAAAAGATACAGAGACAGTTTCATCCCAGCAGCCATTGTCCTCTTAAACAAGCTCACTCGGCAAAATTCTAGATTTTTAAAAATTGTATGAATCCATTATCTGTGTTTTTTTATGCTGTGTGTATGTTTGATGTCTATTAATCATTGCAATCCAATTTACCCAAGGATACGAATAAAGACACCAAACCAAACCTCCAGTAAAAGTTACATTCAAAAAGAAAAAACACAAAAACAAGTGCCATTCTATTTTGTTTTTCTTCATCGATGTTTGTCATGTTGCCAGGTCTTTTTGTAAGCTATAAAATATATATAACAGTTCAGATGCATTTCTTTACTAAAATATAAATTCCATAAAAATAATCAGATTGATCTAATAGTCACTGTGGGATAAGTTGAACCAGGCGCTGTGGAGTAACTTTGCTCAATAAGAAATTCCACCAAGCCCTTGGACACAGGACAACAACCACCTGAAGCAGAGATGACGTGGGGAATTAAATGACTTAAATTACTCAAGGAATTAAAAGGGTATCAATAAATGTGTAAACGTGTATATAACGGTATAGTTAAGTTAATTTTGTCTGTATAAAATCCCTCACACTTCCATAAAGATGCCAGTTCATGTTTTCAGACTTTTGGTTGCAAAGTTCATTCTTACATCTAGTCCTGGCTCAATTTACTCACAAGGGGTAAGTTTTTTTGTTTTGTGTCACAGAACTGTTTTATTTCTGTAAACACTTACGACACGCCCTAAAATGTAAGAAGAATATTTTAAGAATGTTTTATTTTATTGAAATTTTACATTTTGGACAAAAAAGTGTCTGAACTCAGCCCCAGTCTCCTCTGCTGCTGCCCATAAGTGTGCAAAGTACTACTCGAGTAGACTTTTTAACTTATTTTTTAAATCAGCCTTTTCTACAAAACTGTATTTATTAAACAGTATAAAGCTGGATTCATGTTTTAAACCAGGGCAATGCAATTCTGGTCAGTGTATTTTATAGATAGTTCACTAGCAGGGACCACGCCACAATGGAGTTATTGACAATAACGGTGATGGAGATCGACGTGTAGCGACGATCGAGCACGAGAGTTGGCTGGGTGGAGACTCAGGATGGGGGCTCTGTCTCGGGTGATCAGCCCAGCCGATTCAGAACCCCCCCCTCCATGGATGTTATGTGTTAAGGTGACGATGATAGAGACATGGGGTGGGAGGGCGGGGTCAAGAGAGCTGAGACGACAAGAGATGCTGTGAATAGGCCTTATAAATAAATAGGGCTTCTGGGTAATTAGAGGTGTGGCTAGAGAGTGGGGCATGTTTACTAGTGGAATGCAGGTTGAGGCGTGGTCCCGCTCCTGAACCTCAGTTAGCGATTAACATCTCCAACTCCATATAAATACAGTGATGAGACTTGTCCTCAGTAACTTTTATTTCAAAGGAGAATTAAGTAACATTTTTACCTTATTAAACATTTTTTTACGATTGAATAAACACAATTTTGACTGTTTTGTTTTATTTAGAAAAACCCTACACACAATTAGCACAACCACAAACCCAATTATCAAAACACCTTATCTCCTTTGCAAAATGAAACACTCTTGTAAAAACTATACACTAATTTATCAAAACCATATTTTTTACCTTATGAAACACACACGTTGCATATGACTTAACTATGTTTGCACCAGTTACACACCAGTTACACACCAGTTACACACCAGTTACACACCAGCTACACACCAGTTACACACCAGTTACAAACCAGTTACACACCAGTTACACACCAGTTACACACCAGATACACACCAGCTACACACCAGTTACACACCAGTTACACACCAGATACACACCAGTTACACACCAGTTACACACCAGTTACAAACCATATACACACCAGTTACACACCAGTTACACACCAGTTACACACCAGTTACACACCAGATACACACCAGTTACAAACCATATACACACCAGTTACACACCAGTTACACACCAGCTACACACCAGTTACAAACCATATACACACCAGTTACACACCAGTTACACACCAGTTACACACCAGTTACACACCAGATACACACCAGCTACACACCAGTTACACACCAGATACACACCAGTTACACACCAGTTACACACCAGTTACACACCAGTTAAACACCAGTTACACACCAGTTACACACCAGCTACACACCAGCTACACACCAGTTACACACCAGTTACACACCAGTTACACACCAGTTACACACCAGCTACACACCAGTTACACACCAGTTACACACCAGCTACACACCAGTTACACACCAGTTACACACCAGTTACACACCAGCTACACACCAGTTACACACCAGTTACACACCAGATACACACCAGCTACACACCAGTTACACACCAGATACACACCAGTTACACACCAGTTACACACCAGTTACACACCAGTTAAACACCAGTTACACACCAGTTACACACCAGCTACACACCAGCTACACACCAGTTACACACCAGTTACACACCAGTTACACACCAGCTACACACCAGTTACACACCAGTTACACACCAGTTACACACCAGTTACACACCAGCTACACACCAGTTACACACCAGTTACACACCAGTTTCACACCAGTTACACACCAGTTACACACCAGCTACACACCAGTTACACACCAGTTACACACCAGTTACACACCAGATACACACCAGTTACACACCAGTTACACACCAGTTACACACCAGTTAAACACCAGTTACACACCAGTTACACACCAGCTACACACCAGCTACACACCAGCTACACACCAGTTACACACCCGTTACACACCAGTTACACACCAGTTACACACCAGTTACACACCAGTTACACACCAGTTACACACTGCTGTGGAAAACCTTCAACACTTGTGGCTAATCCTGCTTCTAAGTGCACAGAGTCGTGTGGGTGAAGAACACAGTGAACATGGCTCGGATTTGCACAACTCTAAACACAATGTCTGCTCACACTTTGTGCACAACAACACACACAGTGAACACTACACACACTTGTATGTGTTACTGTGGACACCACACAGGACACAAGACTCATGCTGTTGACAACGTCATTTATTTTTTTCCATAAACTCAAGCCAACATGGTGAAAAAGAAACATTTCCCAGTTTTCATGAAAATTACATGTTATCCAGTACAAAAAAGAACCCCCCCAAACTCCTCCCCCTCCTCCTCCTGCTTGAAGTCTTCCTCTTCCTCTTCCTCTACCCCTACCTCGACCTCCTCCTCCACCTCCACCTCTGGCACAGCCTCTTCCTCCTCCTCCTCCTCCTCCTCCTCCTCCTCCTCCTCCTCCTCCTCCTCTTCCTCCTTCTCATCCTCCTCTTCCTCCTTCTCATCCTCACTCTTCCTTTTCCTCTTCCTTCCATTTTGGTTCAGTTTGATGAACTCACTTGCTGCATTTTTATCGTGCTTAAACCTGATTGGTGTGTTTACAATTAAGCGATCTTGTGTTTGGTCACCTAATGACAGTGTTCTATGGATTGGCACATGGGTGTGGTCATTTGGCTCATGGGTGTGGTCATTTGGCACATGGGTGTGGTCATTTGGCACATGGGTGTGGTCTTTTGGCACATGGGTGTGGTCATTTGGCACATGGGTGTGGTCATTTGGAACATGGGTGTGGTCATTTGGCACATGGGTGTGGTCATTTGGAACATGGGTGTGGTCATTTGGAACATGGGTGTGGTCATTTGACACATGGGTGTGGTCATTTGGAACATGGGTGTGGTCATTTGGAACATGGGTGTGGTCATTTGACAGTCAGTGCTTTAGAATTGCAAAGAAGTGACATCTTGATAAACTTCTGTGTCTAAATACATACAAGTGTGTTCAGTGTTGTAAATCACTGTGTGTGTTGTTGTGCACAAAGTGTGAACTGACTTATTGTGTTACAGTGGTGCAGATCTGAGGCACAGTTTTGCTCCTCGAGTGTAAGGTTTTGATAATTGGGCCAAACTTTAGATTTGAGTGTTTATTCAATCGTAAAAAACTGTAAATATGTATATTCGGGGTGTTTGAAGTGCCTGTTGTCGCCCCCTGCTGGTTCTGGGCGTAAAATCAGCCTTGTAACAATTGCCGACATCGACCTGAAGACAACTCTCCTGAGAAACCCTGACTCTTTTATATAATATATATACATATTCAATAAAAACTGATAAAAAACACTTTTGGGTCTGTTCTTTGACAGCGTATTTCCACAAAGAGCTGCTGGGGGCGCTCTATTCTTAAAGTTATTTAGTTTAGCTTTAAATGTAATCATAGTTTTATGGCTAGACTTAAACATGTTTGTTGTTCCTGATCAGGATTGAAGAACTTCTTCACAGTGTCAATTTACAGGCAGCATTTACTACTTTACTAGTTGAAAAATGGCTAGGTGACAATTTTGATCCATTCATAAAAGAAGTTTGACTCTTTTGAATAATCACAATCTCAACAGTGGGAGAAGTGGGGAAGCAGCATAATACATTCACAATACAACATTCAGAATACTAAGTGTATGTTTTTACAGGCTTAATGTCTCTGTACATTGTCCATTCAAATAAAGACTAAACTAAACTAATTGCGATTTGCATTTCTATTTACAATTAGCGTATTAATGGTAGAATCTTGTTCCAAGTGCACTTTTTAAACACGTCCAAGAGCATTAACATTTGACAGAAGATGGAAATATGAACTTCTAAATATTACTGGAAAAACATACGGTACATTTCTGAAGGAGCTTTCATACATAATAAGACTAAATCTGTTGTTGTTTGCAGAGGAAATGATACTGTTACTCAATACATTGCAGTTGTTGCAATTTGCCAATTGCGTCCATTCAAATTGTGTTTTCGATTCAATTGCGTTCGCCCAATCAAATACTTTCCTTTTCAATCAGGTCATTTAGGCTTCAAATTGCATGATTTTAGTGAGAAAAACAGCTCTTGTGATGGTCCATGTGTGAGTGGTTTTCTTCTGTAATTAGAGATCAATGAAGGCAAAACATACTAGACAAGTTCTTTTAATCCTGTCACTTTTTTTTTTACACAATTGTATAAAGAAGCATGAAGTGAAAGTATTTCAAGTGTCCAGAATACAGTACTCTGACAGTACAGTACACAACGTAACAGAACACGTTACAAAATACATTTTAAGGGAGATATTCAGTATTTTCTCACTAAATACATCTTTAAAGTATTCTTCCCAACACTGGCAGTGGGCGGGGATAGGGGGTAGGTGAAAAGTGAATGTTTCTGAACACCTCAAAAGCAGGATAATACAGTATTACCCAAACATGTCTCAATCGAAGTACACCATTATAACATGGTTAAAAGCTCTTCAAAGTCACTTTTGCAGAATACGTCCCCTTTAATCACAAGACCTGCTGAAAGACATTTTCTGTCCTTTTTACAGGACAAAACAAGTGCAAAATGGTACAATTGCTTCCTCAGACAAACCCTTTTCTCTTTACAGTTGAATGCTTATTGCCCGTGTTCTACAGTTCGTGCATGGGCGTCGTCACAGCCGAACCGTGATCCGCTCGACTTGAACCGTTGGACTGGCTTTTCTGTGCCAAATAATCCTTATAGTTCCTGGTCAGGAGAGTGTAGAGGAAAGGGTTGATGCAGCTGTTCCCGTACGTCAAGCAAGTCACAAAGAAGTTGATGTAATTGTGCACGGCCGGCGACAGAGCCCTGAGCAGCTCAGGGGAGAACAGTTTCGCCAGCTGCCAGCCCCAAAACGGCAGGAAACACGCCCAATACGCCACCACGATGCTGAAAATCATGGACACGACTTTCTGCTTGAGTCCTCTCCTCCGTGCCGAGCGGTTCGTCGCACCTAATTGCGCTTGCACCGCCCAATATCTTTGCGCGAGTCCCATGTACAGCGCCACGATGACCAGTCCAGGAAGCAGAACGCTGGTGAGAAACAACACTGTGATGTAAACTTTGAACGCGTCGGGAGTCCAAGTTGGATAGCACATTCGCTTGACCAATCCGGCAGCATTCGGTTTGCCTTCACGCTGCCGTATCATGATCATCATCGGCAGGGTCAGGACAAAAGACGTCCCCCAGATGAAACCGGCGACGATCTTGCGATTCCTCGATGACGATCTGTGCGCGATGAACGGTTTGGCGACGGCGCGGTATCGCTCGGCGCTCATTGCGACCAGGATGAAAACGCTGGCGTGCATCGTGAGGAGATCGAGACTGAGAAGGACGCGACAGCCGGCTTCCCCGAAAAGCCAGTCGTGGGCGAAGTAGGTGCAGACGACGAACGGGATGGTGGAGAGGTAAAGGAGGTCGGCCAAAGCCAGGTTGACGATGTAGACGTACATGGATCCGGTGCGACGTAGGGCGGCGGATCGCGTTATGAGCAGCGTGTAGAGGTTTCCGACGGCTCCGATGGCACACATGATGATGAGAGTGGCGCCGAGCAGAGACGTGACCCAGGCGCCGCCGCCGCCGCCTCCGCTTGAAGCCCCGCCGCCGCCGCCGC
Organism: Eucyclogobius newberryi; assembly: GCF_026437365.1. NCBI lineage: Eukaryota > Metazoa > Chordata > Actinopteri > Gobiiformes > Gobiidae > Eucyclogobius > Eucyclogobius newberryi. The sequence continues at coordinate 178,413 of NW_027315802.1, read as the reverse complement.
CGCCGCCGCCGCCTTGGGTCCCGCCGTCCTGGGATGATCCTGATCCAGACTCGGGGCTCAGGGCTAGTCCCAGCTGTGGACCGTGGAGAGTGGCGTTAGGCGTGCAGTTCATGGTTCAGCAGCACACAGCAAAAAGGCACCATCTACAAGCCAGATGTGTAAAGTTACTTCATGGATTGACACTATATGTATTCAGCAAGCTCAAAGAGAGACGGAGAGACGGGAAGAGGCACGTGTATTGATACTTCGAAGCAAAGTTGTGATGAAGTTTTGCTGACATGTTTAATCCCGGCAGCTGTAAAGGAGGTGCAGAGGAAGAGTCACCTAAAGTCTTCACCTACATTCAACCTGAATTTCAAGCAATATCTAGCATTTCTATTTTACATTACGTTTTTGCAAAGATTGGTTTAAAGTTTCAGAGATGTTTTAGAGAATAAACACTTCTAGACTTTAATTTTGCTAAATATTTCGAATTAATTGGTCAAAATTGGTCAGTAAAGTGGTTGAATACAAAGCAGAAATGTTTCTAAAGGTTTTGTTTGGACACTGTTTTAGAAAACAGGGGGATTCCATCATTTAATTCAAATTCAAAAAGACTTTTGAATAGAAGTCGAAATGTCTTATTTTCTTAAACAAAACATTGTCCAGATAAAAATGAGGAAATCCGTGTCTGCCCTGGACCCCTGCTGGACACATGAGGGATTACACTGACCTCTCTGAAAACATTTCATTTATTTAACAATACATGTTTTGGGATCAGACCCAATACTTGTGTTTGGAGATATCTGAATATCGATACAAATGGTACCAGCGTATGACCGATGAAATAAGTGAATTTAAATAATTGCATACATTTACATAAACATTTAAGGTCAACACATTCCCAATAAATGACTAATAAAACAAAAGAGGATCAGACCAACCTTGGACATTAGAAAAGTTGTGAAAATGCTTCTCCAATTATCTCTTCGGACTCTTCAAACTTGTTAAAATAAAACTTGGGGGCGACTCACTTCTGCTTTGCTGACAAAATGTTTGATAAAAATACAAACTATTTAGATTTTTAAAAGTCTCCATGTTGATCCATTCAATTTACAGATTTGTTAAGAGAAAAAGAACAATAGGTCATCTTCTTAATAGTCATGTTAAAGTGTCCTCAGTGTTGGACGTCCTCTGTCGTCCCACGTCTCGCTCTTCTGCTCGTGGTGTCGGGTGAGTTTTGGGCGAGTCTCGTCACTGCTCGTCCCCTTTTTGTCGTCCATGTGTCGCTCTTTAACACGGAGGTGAAAACAGATTTATTATCCCGAGCTCCGTCTTGTGCCTCTGAGCACCGCAGTGTGGCTTTACGCACCCACAAGAGAGCTCCTGATGGGGCCATGGCAAGAGCCAGGAGCCGCTGGGACAGGCCCACTGACTCTGTCCAAAGTCACTATGAGACTGTTGCTATACATGATAAATAATGCAGGCAGTAAGTACAATTACAGTTATTCAAACACACTGAAATATGACAAAAGAAATCATAAATGTAAGTTACAGGGATTGTTCGAACTAGACAATGTGAGTTATTGCCACTTATTATTTTAAGTTCTAGGTTAGGTTAAGGTTAAACGTTTGAGTTGTTTTAACTTATCAACCTTGTGAATCACGTTAACATCACTTTTGTTTAGAACTAACTGTCTTCTCTTATTACGATAACTTTAACATACTTTTGTTTCATTGTTCCAAGGGCTGTTAACTCATCTCTTTAAGGCAAAAACTCAACTGAAACAATAATTTAAATCAGCTTACAACTATCATTTATAAGAAATAAACTGTTACACTAGTTACACTATAACTGGACATTCTGTTATGACTCGCACACATGAGTTTAAGCATTAGAACCTGAAAATGTACTTATATAACTATAACTATGACATATACATATATGTATATATGTATATATATATATATATATATATATATATATATATATATATATATATATATATATATATATATATATATATATATATATATATATAATCATTTAAATAATAATTAATGACATAACCACATGATCAAAATGTCATTGTTGACTTATTTATTACAAAATAAAAGACTTGGCATTAGGACATGTGTTCTGACAGAACGCCACCAGAGGTCAGTGTTCAACCATTTAACAACTGCAGTTTAAAACAGAGTTTATCTGTACAATGACAATATTATTTCACTTTTAAGAATAACAACTTATTACTTATCTTAAAAAGATAAAATAAACAAATAAAATAAGAAGGAAAATAGTTAAACATTAAAATTGTAGTTAGATGAGCAATAAAAACGGAAGCATACATTTACTTTAATTAAGAAATTCACTCAAAGGAATCCTAAAATTATCAAATGAATTTCTGTATTTGAAAATATATTCATCTTCCATGTTCTACTCAATAAATGAGAAAATAAATGCTGAAACTGTTCAAATAAGCAGCATATTCAATTGAGTTTTAATCTTTATTACTTTCACTTTGGGCTGTGCAAATCTGGAAAAAGTCATGATCAGGATAATTTGGCTCATAATTTAAATCACGATTGTATTGTATGTAAGTACAACATTTTTGTAATTGAATAGAGCAATAATTGAAATCCTGATAATACTTTTCATTGCGAAGCCCTTGATTAAATCACATGATTTTGATCATTACAACATGAAAAACAACAAGTCAACAACTTCCAATAGTGAGTTGAATTTTTCTTTGATGTAACCATAATCCTGCCTGACCAGCCGTTCCCAACACGTTTTGACAGACTTTACAAAACCTGAGGGTCTGGGATTCAACCCAGTCGCGCCAATTTCCAAAGGGAGTGATTGACAGGCGGATGAACCAATCAGACAAAGGCATTGTCCATTCGTGTCCAAACAAACATGGTGGAAATGTAGAGGAAAGAATACAAATAACACCGACTGAGAAACGTTGAGTCAACAAGCGACGCACTAAACTCTGTAAATCCCAGGTAAATGAAGTTATTATATTTTGTTCTGAATGTTCCAAAAATATTCGAGAGACGTCCTCGGCATGTGAGAGACACGTGACACAATTAGCGGCGGTGGTTGGACCGGTAAATGCTGGAAAGTGTTCAGATTCCAGACTGAGACGCATTGGAACAGAATGTGGGCGGGGCCGGCAGGTCAGGCAAACCATAATCATTAAGAACCTGAATAACATTCACTTTGATCTTTCAGAAGTGATACATTTAACTTAAAGGACACATATCACATATTTGTATTTTAAACATGCTCTTGTGCTTTAGAACTTCAAATATGTACATGACTTTCTCTCATTCAGACGTTCAGTCATCCAGATTAGTGTTAGCGCTCCATCTACTGGCAGCAGAGGGGGAAATAAACAAAAGCTTGCCCGGCATGCTGATGTAAACACACACTTGTAGTGAAGGTGACGATGCTACTTACAGCTGTTCCTATTGGCTAATGGCTTTGGCTGTTCACCAATAAAAAGCGCTTCTGTTTTGTGGTTCATTCTCTGACCCGCACACTCCCTGGGCCCTGGATGTCGCTCCACGCTCTCCGCTCTCCAGGGAGTTATTGCTGTGCTCTTTAATAAGGTTTGATCATGTACTTTTACTCCTAATGTAGTTTCTGTGTGTTCAGTGCCGTTGCCTGGCGCCGCTTAGGTGGACGCTCATAACCCCACAGGGCGCGGCCCCGTGCAGCTAACGGGGTTCTGAGCAGCTAACGGGGTTCTGAGCAGCTAACGGGGTTCTGAGCAGCTAACGGGGTTCTGAGCAGCTATCGGGGTTCTGAGCAGCTAACGGGGTTCTGAGCAGCTAACGGGGTTCTGAGCAGCTAACGGGGTTCTGAGCAGCTAACGGGGTTCTGAGCAGCTAACGGGGTTCTGAGCAGCTATCGGGGTTCTGAGCAGCTAACGGGGTTCTGAGCAACTAACGGGGTTCTGAGCAGCTAACGGGGTTCTGAGCAGCTATCGGGGTTCTGAGCAGCTAACGGGGTTCTGAGCAACTAACGGGGTTCTGAGCAGCTAACGGGGTTCTGAGCAGCTAACGGGGTTCTGAGCAGCTAACGGGGTTCTGAGCAGCTAACGGGGTTCAGAGCAGCTAACAGGGTTCAGAGCAGCTAACGGGGTTCAGAGCAGCTAACAGGGTTCAGAGCAGCTAACGGGGTTCAGAGCAGCTAACGGGGTTCAGAGCAGCTAACAGGGTTCTGAGCAGGAGACGGTTCTGTTACCTATAACCAAATCTCTCTTTTCAGATGTAATGCAGTAAATGACCACAGAGCTGCTGCTTTGTCCTCCATGTTATTCATTTTGGACCCTTGTTGTTGTTTTTGTTGTTGTTATTGTTGATGTTTTTGTTCCAGTCCACGAACTTCTAAAAGACATGAACTGTGATTAAATCAACTGGATATGAGCTAAACCTCTTGTTTGATATGTTGGAACTACTGATTCAAATGAGTTAACGGTTCAATAAACTGTGTGTCCTGTAGTTTTATTTTCCGTGTTGAATCCAGGTGGCGCAGTTGGTTATTTGTGAAGGAGTGAAAGAAACTAAACGTGAGACAAAGTCAACGTTACATATTATGAGTCCTTTAACTCGATGATAATACGTTTGGCTTCTTTTCCGTGACAGTTTCTCTGTTGTGAGGACGAGACTAGAAGCAGAGGAACTGAGGTGAAATTGGATGCGGCCCGAGGGTGTTTTTCCTGCTGGAAGTCCAAGAGGTCAAAGGTGAGAGGTCACACGAGCCGCTGTCTCATCGATGTCTGTGTTTGAACATGGCTTCCACTGCAAGACAGAGGGAGCAGTTTAAAGACAGAGGGAGCGGTTTAAAGACAGAGGGAGCAGTTTAAAGACAGAGGGAGCGGTTTAAAGACAGAGGGAGCGGTTTAAAGACAGAGGGAGCAGTTTAAAGACAGAGGGAGCAGTTTAAAGACAGAGGGAGCAGTTTAAAGACAGAGGGAGCGGTTTAAAGACAGAGGGAGCGGTTTAAAGACAGAGGGAGCGGTTTAAAGACAGAGGGAGCGGTTTAAAGACAGAGGGAGAGGGAGCGATTTAAAGACAGAGGGAGCGGTTTAAAGACAGAGGGAGCAGTTTAAAGGCAGAGGGAGCAGTTTAAAGACAGAGGGAGCAGTTTAAAGACAGAGGGAGCAGTTTAAAGGCAGAGGGAGCAGTTTAAAGACAGAGGGAGCAGTTTAAAGACAGAGGGAGCAGTTTAAAGACAGAGGGAGCAGTTTAAAGACAGAGGGAGCGGTTTCAAGACAGAGGGAGAAGTTTAAAGACAGAGGGAGCGGTTTAAAGACAGAGGGAGCAGTTTAAAGACAGAGGGAGCGGTTTAAAGACAGAGGGAGCAGTTTAAAGACAGAGGGAGCGGTTTAAAGACAGAGGGAGCAGTTTAAAGACAGAGGGAGCGGTTTAAAGACAGAGGGAGCGGTTTAAAGACAGAGGGAGCAGTTTAAAGACAGAGGGAGCAGTTTAAAGACAGAGGGAGCAGTTTAAAGACAGAGGGAGCGGTTTAAAGACAGAGGGAGCGGTTTAAAGACAGAGGGAGCGGTTTAAAGACAGAGGGAGCGGTTTAAAGACAGAGGGAGAGGGAGCGATTTAAAGACAGAGGGAGCGGTTTAAAGACAGAGGGAGCAGTTTAAAGGCAGAGGGAGCAGTTTAAAGACAGAGGGAGCAGTTTAAAGACAGAGGGAGCAGTTTAAAGGCAGAGGGAGCAGTTTAAAGACAGAGGGAGCAGTTTAAAGACAGAGGGAGCAGTTTAAAGACAGAGGGAGCAGTTTAAAGACAGAGGGAGCGGTTTAAAGACAGAGGGAGCAGTTTAAAGACAGAGGGAGCGGTTTAAAGACAGAGGGAGCGGTTTCAAGACAGAGGGAGAAGTTTAAAGACAGAGGGAGCGGTTTAAAGACAGAGGGAGCAGTTTAAAGACAGAGGGAGCGGTTTAAAGACAGAGGGAGCAGTTTAAAGACAGAGGGAGCGGTTTAAAGACAGAGGGAGCAGTTTAAAGACAGAGGGAGCAGTTTAAAGACAGAGGGAGCGGTTTAAAGACAGAGGGAGCGGTTTAAAGACAGAGGGAGCAGTTTAAAGACAGAGGGAGCGGTTTAAAGACAGAGGGAGCAGTTTAAAGACAGAGGGAGCGGTTTAAAGACAGAGGGAGCAGTTTAAAGACAGAGGGAGCGGTTTAAAGACAGAGGGAGCGGTTTAAAGACAGAGGGAGCAGTTTAAAGACAGAGGGAGCGGTTTAAAGACAGAGGGAGCAGTTTAAAGACAGAGGGAGCGGTTTAAAGACAGAGGGAGCGGTTTAAAGACAGAGGGAGCGGTTTAAAGACAGAGGGAGCAGTTTAAAGACAGAGGGAGCGGTTTAAAGACAGAGGGAGCGGTTTAAAGACAGAGGGAGCAGTTTAAAGACAGAGGGAGCAGTTTAAAGACAGAGGGAGCGGTTTAAAGACAGAGGGAGCAGTTTAAAGACAGAGGGAGCAGTTTAAAGACAGAGGGAGCGGTTTAAAGACAGAGGGAGAGTGAGCGATTTAAAGACAGAGGGAGCGGTTTAAAGACAGAGGGAGCAGTTTAAAGACAGAGGGAGCGGTTTAAAGACAGAGGGAGCGGTTTAAAGACAGAGGGAGCAGTTTAAAGACAGAGGGAGCGGTTTAAAGACAGAGGGAGCGGTTTAAAGACAGAGGGAGAGGGAGCGATTTAAAGACAGAGGCAGCGGTTTAAAGACAGAGGGAGCAGTTTAAAGGCAGAGGGAGCAGTTTAAAGACAGAGGGAGCGGTTTAAAGAAAGACAGAGGGAGCGGTTTCAAGACAGAGGGAGAAGTTTAAAGACAGAGGGAGCAGTTTAAAGACAGAGGGAGCGGTTTAAAGACAGAGGGAGCGGTTTAAAGACAGAGGGAGCAGTTTAAAGACAGAGGGAGCGGTTTAAAGAAAGACAGAGGGAGCGGTTTCAAGACAGAGGGAGAAGTTTAAAGACAGAGGGAGCAGTTTAAAGACAGAGGGAGCAGTTTAAAGACAGAGGGAGCGGTTTAAAGAAAGACAGAGGGAGCGGTTTCAAGACAGAGGGAGAAGTTTAAAGACAGAGGGAGCAGTTTAAAGACAGACAGAGGGAGCGGTTTCAAGACAGAGGGAGAAGTTTAAAGACAGAGGGAGCAGTTTAAAGACAGAGGGAGCGATTTAAAGACAGAGGGAGCGGTTTAAAGACAGAGGGAGAGTGAGCGATTTAAAGACAGAGGGAGCGGTTTAAAGACAGAGGGAGCGGTTTAAAGACAGAGGGAGCGGTTTAAAGACAGAGGGAGCAGTTTAAAGACAGAGGGAGCGGTTTAAAGACAGAGGGAGAGTGAGCGGTTTAAAGACAGAGGGAGCAGTTTAAAGACAGAGGGAGCGGTTTAAAGACAGAGGGAGCGGTTTAAAGACAGAGGGAGCAGTTTAAAGACAGAGGGAGCGGTTTAAAGACAGAGGGAGCAGTTTAAAGACAGAGGGAGCGGTTTAAAGACAGAGGGAGCGGTTTAAAGACAGAGGGAGCGGTTTAAAGACAGAGGGAGCAGTTTAAAGACAGAGGGAGCGGTTTAAAGACAGAGGGAGCGGTTTAAAGACAGAGGGAGCAGTTTAAAGACAGAGGGAGCAGTTTAAAGACAGAGGGAGCGGTTTAAAGACAGAGGGAGCAGTTTAAAGACAGAGGGAGCAGTTTAAAGACAGAGGGAGCGGTTTAAAGACAGAGGGAGAGTGAGCGATTTAAAGACAGAGGGAGCGGTTTAAAGACAGAGGGAGCAGTTTAAAGACAGAGGGAGCGGTTTAAAGACAGAGGGAGCGGTTTAAAGACAGAGGGAGCAGTTTAAAGACAGAGGGAGCGGTTTAAAGACAGAGGGAGCGGTTTAAAGACAGAGGGAGAGGGAGCGATTTAAAGACAGAGGCAGCGGTTTAAAGACAGAGGGAGCAGTTTAAAGGCAGAGGGAGCAGTTTAAAGACAGAGGGAGCGGTTTAAAGAAAGACAGAGGGAGCGGTTTCAAGACAGAGGGAGAAGTTTAAAGACAGAGGGAGCAGTTTAAAGACAGAGGGAGCGGTTTAAAGACAGAGGGAGCGGTTTAAAGACAGAGGGAGCAGTTTAAAGACAGAGGGAGCGGTTTAAAGAAAGACAGAGGGAGCGGTTTCAAGACAGAGGGAGAAGTTTAAAGACAGAGGGAGCAGTTTAAAGACAGAGGGAGCAGTTTAAAGACAGAGGGAGCGGTTTAAAGAAAGACAGAGGGAGCGGTTTCAAGACAGAGGGAGAAGTTTAAAGACAGAGGGAGCAGTTTAAAGACAGACAGAGGGAGCGGTTTCAAGACAGAGGGAGAAGTTTAAAGACAGAGGGAGCAGTTTAAAGACAGAGGGAGCGGTTTAAAGACAGAGGGAGAGTGAGCGATTTAAAGACAGAGGGAGCGGTTTAAAGACAGAGGGAGCGGTTTAAAGACAGAGGGAGCAGTTTAAAGACAGAGGGAGCGGTTTAAAGACAGAGGGAGCGGTTTAAAGACAGAGGGAGCGGTTTAAAGACAGAGGGAGAGGGAGCGATTTAAAGACAGAGGCAGCGGTTTAAAGACAGAGGGAGCAGTTTAAAGGCAGAGGGAGCAGTTTAAAGACAGAGGGAGCGGTTTAAAGAAAGACAGAGGGAGCGGTTTCAAGACAGAGGGAGAAGTTTAAAGACAGAGGGAGCAGTTTAAAGACAGAGGGAGCGGTTTAAAGACAGAGGGAGCGGTTTAAAGACAGAGGGAGCGGTTTAAAGACAGAGGGAGCAGTTTAAAGACAGAGGGAGCGGTTTAAAGAAAGACAGAGGGAGCGGTTTCAAGACAGAGGGAGAAGTTTAAAGACAGAGGGAGCAGTTTAAAGACAGAGGGAGCAGTTTAAAGACAGAGGGAGCGGTTTAAAGAAAGACAGAGGGAGCGGTTTCAAGACAGAGGGAGAAGTTTAAAGACAGAGGGAGCGGTTTAAAGACAGAGGGAGCGGTTTAAAGACAGAGGGAGCGGTTTAAAGACAGAGGGAGCGGTTTAAAGACAGAGGGAGCGTTTTAAAGACAGAGGGAGCGGTTTAAAGACAGAGGGAGCGGTTTAAAGACAGAGGGAGCGGTTTAAAGACAGAGGGAGCGATTTAAAGACAGAGGGAGCGGTTTAAAGACAGAGGGAGCGGTTTAAAGACAGAGGGAGCGATTTAAAGACAGAGGGAGCAGTTTAAAGACAGAGGGAGCGGTTTAAAGACAGAGGGAGCAGTTTAAAGACAGAGGGAGCAGTTTAAAGACAGAGGGAGCGGTTTAAAGAAAGACAGAGGGAGCGGTTTAAAGACAGAGGGAGCGGTTTAAAGACAGAGGGAGCAGTTTAAAGACATAGGGAGCGGTTTAAAGACAGAGGGAGCGGTTTAAAGACAGAGGGAGCGGTTTAAAGACAGAGGGAGCGGTTTAAAGACAGAGGGAGCGGTTTAAAGACAGAGGGAGCAGTTTAAAGACAGAGGGAGCAGTTTAAAGACAGAGGGAGCGGTTTAAAGACATAGGGAGCGGTTTAAAGACAGAGGGAGCGGTTTAAAGACAGAGGGAGCAGTTTAAAGACAGAGGGAGCGGTTTAAAGACAGAGGGAGCAGTTTAAAGACAGAGGGAGCGGTTTAAAGACAGAGGGAGCGGTTTAAAGACAGAGGGAGCAGTTTAAAGACAGAGGGAGCAGTTTAAAGACAGAGGGAGCGGTTTAAAGACAGAGGGAGCAGTTTAAAGACAGAGGGAGCAGTTCAAAGACAGAGGGAGCAGTTTAAAGACAGAGGGAGCGGTTTAAAGAAAGACAGAGGGAGCGGTTTAAAGACAGAGGGAGCAGTTTAAAGACAGAGGGAGCAGTTTAAAGACAGAGGGAGCAGTTTAAAGACAGAGGGAGCGGTTTAAAGAAAGACAGAGGGACATGTTTGACATGTTCATTATAAAGCGCAATTTTGATATGAAGCCATTTGATACTATTTCACAAGCGCCCATTCATAACATTCGTAAATCTCCAGGTAGTTTCCTGCTCCGCCTCCCTCTGCTCCGCCTCCCTCTGCTCCGCCTCCGCCTCCCTCTGCTCCGCCTCCCTCTGCTCCGCCTCCGCCTCCCTCTGCTCCGCCTCCGCCTCCCTCTGCTCCGCCTCCGCCTCCCTCTGCTCCGCCTCCCTCTGCTCCGCCTCCGCCTCCCTCTGCTCCGCCTCCGCCTCCCTCTGCTCCGCCTCCCTCTGCTCCGCCTCCGCCTCCCTCTGCTCCGCCTCCCTCTGCTCCGCCTCCGCCTCCCTCTGCTCCGCCTCCCTCTGCTCCGCCTCCCTCTGCTCCGCCTCCCTCTGCTCCGCCTCCCTCTGCTCCGCCTCCGCCTCCCTCTGCTCCGCCTCCCTCTGCTCCGCCTCCGCCTCCCTCTGCTCCGCCTCCCTCTGCTCCGCCTCCGCCTCCCTCTGCTCCGCCTCCCTCTGCTCCGCCTCCGCCTCCCTCTGCTCCGCCTCCGCCTCCCTCTGCTCCGCCTCCCTCTGCTCCGCCTCCGCCTCCCTCTGCTCCGCCTCCCTCTGCTCCGCCTCCGCCTCCCTCTGCTCCGCCTCCCTCTGCTCCGCCTCCCTCTGCTCCGCCTCCCTCTGCTCCGCCTCCCTCTGCTCCGCCTCCGCCTCCCTCTGCTCCGCCTCCCTCTGCTCCGCCTCCGCCTCCCTCTGCTCCGCCTCCCTCTGCTCCGCCTCCCTCTGCTCCGCCTCCCTCTGCTCCGCCTCCCTCTGCTGGCTGATGTGAGACGGGCCCCTGCGCTGCCTGGGTTTAAATCTAGGCTAAAAACGCTTCTGTTCAGCTGTGCTTTTGAGGGAAGGCATTTTTTCTACTATTCATTCATTTTAATGTCATTATTTATGCTTTTATTTTTGTCTGGTGATTTATATTGCATGTTTTTACTTTTGTAAAACACTTTAGTTACTTTTGTATGAACTGTGTTGTACAAATGAACTTTCATTTAATGACGGCATTAATAAAAATGTGTCTAAATCAGTAATAAATATGTAATGTAATAGTCCAGATTAAATGACTGCACATATTGACCTTATTAGGCCCCGCCCACTGTTGTATCTCGAGGTCTTGTTCACGAGGGAGGATGGAGCGTGAGATCGACAGGCAGATCTGTTGTGGTGAAGAAGGAGCTGAGTCGAAAGACAAAGCTCTGGATTTACCGGTCGGTCTACGTTCTGACCTCACCTTTGGTCACGAGCTTTGGGTAATGACCGAAAGGACGAGATCGCGAATAGAAGCGGCTGAAATGAGCTTGGTATAATGTAAAACGTCTTACTCGAGTACTCCTGCGGGGACATGGTCGCGCTCATGACCTCGTTGAACCGCTGGACCCACTCCTGTTGCTCCGCCTCCGTCTCGCAGGTGAACAGGAAACTGCGGTCGGGCGTTACTATGGTGATGCCGTGTGCCCAGGCGCCGTTACAGTGTGTGCCGGACGGGAGCCCCGCCGCGGCGCTGTAGCCGTGGTCCTTGTTCCCCAGAAACACCTCTCCTTTGGCGAACGCGTCCTGGAGGAAACAGAAGCGTCACAGTCTTTAGATCCACACCAAATCAGACAAATATACTTCAAATTAGTTCAACTTTAGCGCAGAGGCCAGTTTTAACAACAACAAAACAAAACTGCACATAATCGAGACATAAATCTGTAAAATGGAAAGAATCAGATTAGAATTGTGTTGACGTATTTGGTACAAAACAGACATTATTTATAGATATGTTATTTGGTAATTCAAATTTCACGTTATTATTGAGAAAACGCTCAATAATGACACAAAACACAAATCCTTCCGTCCAATCTGTCAAAATCTTGTCACGCAATTACATTCAATTAAAGTTCAAGTGTAAAGTTTGCAGTGAGCAGGAGCTACTTTTAAAGCTTTTCTGCTAAATCAAACTTCAGGAGCTTTTAACAATTTTACAAGCGTTTTCCCTTCACATTAAAGCACTGGCGCTTGCATTTCGAGTGATTTGAGCACATTTGAGTCATCGTTATTCCCATTGCCCTGACAGTTGCCTCAGCTCTTTACAATTTTAGCAGAAAACGTCGCCTTTTCAACATGGAAGTGAGAAGACTTGTATTTAATGAAGTTGTTTTAGCTCAACATTGCAATTTAAAATGTGCAAAACATAACATAATGATCCACGGCCGGTGTCGATTAGAACTACGGCTGAGAAAGGCAAAAGACGTCTTCTTTAAGTCTTACGATGTCCTTACAATGGCTCAGAGAAATCTATGAATTCAAATGGTTTAATTGAAATAATAAAGCTTGTTCAGGTGCAGCTCGGACAGTTTTATCATTCCCACGTGAAAGCTTCGTATGCTGAACATAGTTTCTGGTCCTGTTCTTCTTTGTTTTTTAATCACTCATGGAAACTGATGTTCATTAACTTCAATTTGGTCTCGTCTTTAACTTTGATCCTAATAAAACGTGTCCCCACAGCCGGGTTCTCCTCGGCTGCAGGAGTTTCACCCCTGGGATCGACGGCGTCTGCTTCTTTACCTCCTCAGACTGTTGCAGCGCGGCTCTGATCTGTTACATCAGGTCTGTGGGACTCTGGGCTCGTCCCAGTCTCACCCAGTCTCACCCGAGCGACCCACGGCGGGTGCTCCGAGCCGGGACGGGACCACTCACGGCGCTGGCCTAACGAGACCTTCATCAGTGGTGGGAAGTAAAGAAGAGCAAAAGGAAACGGCGTGACGCGACATTATTCTGTGGGTTTTGGTCATCTGTAGATTTCTCGGGGACATTGAAAGTTCAAAGGTCGTTTTCTCCAAATGCATTTTTCTCCCACAGATCAGGCCTAAAAGTGGCTCCGACACTCACCAAACTGTGCATTCTGGGACGGATTTAAATATCCAAAATATGGGACATTGAGGTCATTTTTACTCGTGAAAGGTCTTATTTTTTTATGAAAACATCAAATGATGGAAAAAAAGAAAACTTTTAGCGTTTTCTTTTCCTCAAAAAGTACTACTACTTTTACTTAAGTCGATTTTTATACGTGCAACTTAATAAAGCCTTTGGTGTATTTCAGTGTGTCTAAATGTTTCTTGTACTTTTACTGCTTTTGTTCACTGTTGTTTTTAATGTTTCAAACTGCTTTGACATGACAAATATCAAACTAAATAAAGTAAACCTAAAACATTTACTAAGCTAAAACACTTTAATTCTTCTGATCCTCTGTTTTTAATGCTCTCGTTTTATTGCTTTACATTTGACTCATCTTTTCACATTTGTTTTCTGTTCAAAGGTTTTATTCATTGTGTTAAAAACTGCTTAATAATAGATTGTTACATTATTTATCATTTGGAACATCCAGTAAAACGGTCTAAACTGCAATACTTCTACAAAGTACTTTATTACCTTGACTCTAACATTTCTTTTGAAGCCTAAACTGTCTCATT
>NW_027315802.1:137500-160000 GCF_026437365.1 Eucyclogobius newberryi | reverse complement strand
TAGTTGCAGTGTGAGTGACTCACCAGAGGATCTTTGAAGTACATGAGACGTCTCTGGTCCAGAGTGAACCAGCGCTTCTTGAAACCTTCAGTTTGCTGCAGACACAAACACCAGAACGTCACAAACAGGACGGACATAAAAGAAGAAGAGATTCTTTTACCTGCAGTCGACACTTCCTCTTGAAACTATAACATACTAAATAGAACCAGCTGAAGTGAATTAAAAACACCACATTCTAAAGTCGTAGGAAACGACACATTCTAACTGTGCCGTTTGTTGGTTAATCTGACGTTTCATTGTTGGTTAAATCAAGCATTTGGAGACGTTCCGTGAGGCGAGTTCTGGCTTCACACAAATTGAATTGAATGAAAAACAAAAAAGAATGATTTGCTCTCAAATCCCACCTCATCCATGTCATTCCTTTTGCTCCAGATAAACACTAATGACACAGATGAAATATCAGGCCGAGTCGACTACTACAGATCTTGGTAAACAAAGAAAAGATCGACTTTTGAATCATCTAAGACTAAATCAGACTTAAAGCTCGGATTATTCTTCTGCTCAGCCTGATCCTCTGTATTATTATATTTGTATTATAGAACGTGACTGTTTTTTGTATTTGTATTTGTATTATAGAACGTGACTGGTTTTTGTATTTGTATTTGTATTATAGAAAGTGACTGGTATTTGTATTTGTATTATAGAAAGTGACTGGTATTTGTATTTGTATTATAGAACGTGACTGTTTTTTGTATTTGTATTTGTATTATAGAACGTGACTGGTTTTTGTATTTGTATTTGTATTATAGAACGTGACTGTTTTTTGTATTTGTATTTGTATTATAGAACGTGACTGTTTTTTGTATTTGTATTTGTATTATAGAACGTGACTGTTTTTTGTATTTGTATTTGTATTATAGAAAGTGACTGGTATTTGTATTTGTATTATAGAAAGTGACTGGTATTTGTATTTGTATTATAGAAAGTGACTGGTATTTGTATTTGTATTATAGAAAGTGACTGGTATTTGTATTTGTATTATAGAAAGTGACTGGTATTTGTATTTGTATTATAGAAAGTGACTGGTATTTGTATTTGTATTTGTATTATAGAAAGTGACTGGTATTTATATTTGTATTATAGAAAGTGACAGGTATTTGTATTTGTATTATAGAAAGTGACTGGTATTTGTATTTGTATTTGTATTATAGAAAGTGACTGGTATTTGTATTTGTATTATAGAAAGTGACTGGTATTTGTATTTGTATTTGTATTATAGAACGTGACTGTTTTTTGTATTTGTATTTGTATTATAGAAAGTGACTGGTATTTGTATTTGTATTATAGAAAGTGACTGGTATTTGTATTTGTATTATAGAAAGTGACTGGTATTTGTATTTGTATTATAGAAAGTGACTGGTATTTGTATTTGTATTATAGAAAGTGACTGGTATTTGTATTTGTATTATAGAAAGTGACTGGTATTTGTATTTGTATTTGTATTATAGAAAGTGACTGGTATTTATATTTGTATTATAGAAAGTGACAGGTATTTGTATTTGTATTATAGAAAGTGACTGGTATTTGTATTTGTATTTGTATTATAGAAAGTGACTGGTATTTGTATTTGTATTATAGAAAGTGACTGGTATTTGTATTTGTATTATAGAAAGTGACTGGTATTTGTATTTGTATTATAGAAAGTGACTGGTATTTGTATTTGTATTTGTATTATAGAAAGTGACTGGTATTTGTATTTGTATTATAGAAAGTGACTGGTATTTGTATTTGTATTATAGAAAGTGACTGGTATTTGTATTTGTATTATAGAAAGTGACTGGTATTTGTATTTGTATTATAGAAAGTGACTGGTATTTGTATTTGTATTTGTATTTGTATTATAGAAAGTGACTGGTATTTGTATTTGTATTATAGAAAGTGACTGGTATTTGTATTTGTATTTGTATTATAGAAAGTGACCTGTATTTGTATTTGTATTTGTATTATAGAAAGTGACTGGTATTTGTATTTGTATTTGTATTATAGAAAGTGACTGGTATTTGTATTTGTATTATAGAAAGTGACTGGTATTTGTATTTGTATTTGTATTATAGAAAGTGACTGGTATTTGTATTTGTATTTGTATTATAGAAAGTGACTGGTATTTGTATTTGTATTATAGAAAGTGACTGGTATTTAGGCCCGAGCCCCAGCAGGGCGGTGGGTCTATTGCTCCCGCAACGCTGCCGAAGGCAGCGTTGCAACTGTCTGACCAAACATGCGGGCGCAGCCCGCATGTTTGTTACCCCGTCGCCCCTGGCAAGTACAGTGAACTAGCCCATGCCGAAGGCATGGATCATGCATACTTACTCCTGCTATGACAGAAAAAGTCAAGCATGGCCCATGCCGCAGGCATGGGCCATGCTTGTATCTGCTCAAATCAATGGAAGTCTATGGGGAGTGGGCGGGGCATTCCGACGGAATAGGGAGTGACGAGCGCGTAAGCGCTCGTAATGATGATTCCACCCCATGGCGGCATCGGGAAGGCTTAGAGCTTTCAAGCGATGTATAATTTGTTGTTATAGTGGAAACGGCTATATTGTTTTTGCTAAAAATATTATTATTTTTATTAGGCCCGAGCGCCACAAGCTGGCGAGAGGCCTATTAATCTCGTAAGGCCGTGCGAAGCACGGCTGCGAAAGTGCGCACGTAGTGCGCACGAAATCGAGCGCGAAGCGCTCGCCCACTTCCAAACACTCACTAACGCACTCCTTCACTCATGCACGCCCCGTGCATACTAATTAGTAGTAGGAAAATGGAACATTACCGTTGTAAACGGGCGAAGCCCGTGCAAAAGTGCGCACTAAACGAGCACCTTACATTGGGATGACGACCGCGAAGCGGTCGTCATCCCCATATAAAGCACTCATTTGCGCTAAGTAGCTCACGAATACGTTCCCCATCTCTTGCATGTTCCGTGCATATAAGCATGTAATGCAAAAATTGAACATTATTACTGTATAGAGGGCCAAAAACACAAAGTGGGCGGAGCCCACTCAAAATTATCGAAAGTACCCGTCAGTGACCAGGGACCCACACCATGAGGTAGGAAAGCGCGAGCGCTTTCCGAAAATGTATAGTTTATGATATTTGAAAAATGGGAAACATTGTTTTCGCATCGGAATATTATTCTTTCTTTCTTCTTCTCGGGACCAACCCCCCTATTTTTCACCCAGTGAACATTGACGAAAAGTCACAAAAATTTGCACACCTCTAAAAATCGTGCCTCTCTACATTCTGGCTATTTCCCTTTTCTAAAATAAAAAAAATTGGCGCGTCAGCGCCCCCAAATGTACCAAAAATGCATTGAGAGATTGGAAATGACCCAAAAAAAATCTGATCGTAGAATCATGAAATTTGGCGCAGAGGTAGATGGTGACAAGAGAAGTAAAAAATATTATTACGGCAACGCCGTCCGCCCAACCAAATGTCGGCCATATTGCTTCAAAAATGGCTAAACATGACTTCGGAGTTTTTCCAAACGTCGTACTTTTACGAACTCCTCCCAGGGCGTTGGCCCTAAAAAGCTGAAATTCGGTGAAAATGCTACTGAGGAGTGGGACATCAAAAGTTATCCAAATTACATTGATACCTCTCACGGTCTCTGTGCGGCGAAGCCGCAAACTGTAGCTAGAATTTCAGAAATCTCCCATATTTAAAATTTCTGCCGTTTGCGCAGATAAAGTCCGAATTGCGTCAAATTAGAATCAGTTGTTAAACTCTTTGCCCTAAACCTACTTGAAGTGAAATAAATTAATTTGGAGCCACAGCGCCCCCTACAGATTTTATATGGAGGTTAAATGTTTAGTTTTGCGAAATTTTATGAAATTTGACACACAACTCAATTTTGGCCTCCCCATCAAAAAAGTCAATGAGACCCATGTCATAATTGTTATGGCGTTGCCGTAGCAATGACCAAAACCTCCCTTGTTATTCCAATGGGGAAATCGCCAGAACATGTTTACACTTTAGACTTTCACAAACTCCTCCCAGGGCTTTAGCCCTATTAACCTGAAATTTGGTGAGGCTCATCTTCAGGGGTGGACCATCAAAAGTTATCCACATTTTTATTCAAAGAGTCACGGTGTCTGTGCGGCAAAGCCGCACATTTTGCCAAGAATTCAAAATAAAATTGCTTTTTGATGGTAAAACAAAGTGAGAAGATGTGACAGCTTCACAGATTCAGCAGTAGGCGTAATAAAAGGACAATTGGGGCGCGTTAGCGCCCCCTCCTCTTGCGGCGTGGCGGCGGCGTGGCGAGGGCCGATCATTGCCGCTTGCGGCTATATTTTTTATTATTTTTCTTGTTCTTCTTCAGCGCTTTGAGCTCTAATTTGACCCCCTGAACATGCTCAAAAACTCACCAAACTTTGCCCAAAATTCAGAATCGGCGAAAAATTTTGTTTTTTCTGGGCCATTTTTTTTTTCGTTAAAAAATGGCGCGACAGCGCCACCGACAAAAGTCAAAATACATTGCGCCTATGGGAGACGCCCCGAGGTCAACTTTGTCGTAAAGCTACGAAATTCGGGACACGCATTCCTCTCGTGAGGACAAAAAAAAAATATTATTGTGGCCACGCCCCCAGACTTACCCTATGGCCGCCATCTTCCTTTGAAAATGAAAACACGCTGTGTTAGCCATTTTGTTCACGTCAAACTTTGACAAACTCCTCCTAGGGCGTTTAGCCCACCGACTTCAAAATCGGCGGACGTCCTCTGGACAAGTGGGGCATCTAAAGTTATCCAATTTTTTGAGATACCTTTTACGGTCTGTGTGCGGCGCAGCCGCAAAGTTGGACAACTTATTTTGGAATATTGCAGATCTAAAAATTGCTCCCATTTGATCAAAACCAGTCCGATTAGGACCAAATTTGAATCAGTTGTTAAACTTTCTAGTTTGGACCAGTTTAGCCTGACAAAATTGAAATGGCCGCGATAGCGCCCCCTACGGAGTGACCTTTAAATTAACATTGAAGGTCAAAAATTAGTTTTACCAAAATTGTCTAAACTTTACCCAAAATTCTATTTTGCCGTCCCAATCACAAAAGCCAATCACAAAAATGCCTAATTTTTTACGGCGTAGTCGTAGCGATGACAGAAACCTCCCATGTTATCCCTATGGGAAAACCACAAAATCTCTCAAATTACCACATTTTTATGTTTTACACTTTAACGAAGTCCTCCTAGTGCGTTTTGCCCACCGACCTCAAAATCGGTGTACGTCCTCTAGACAAGTGGTGTATCTAAAGTTATCCAAATTTTAAGGATAACTTTTACGGTCTCTGTGCGACGGAGCCGCAAACGTTTCCCAGAATTCTGACTATTTGGCCTTCAGAGTGGCCTATAAACAATAGAGTTTTTCCAAATGACATGATATTTTGAACAAAATTCTAATTTGCCATCCTGATCATAAAAGTATGAGAGCCAAAGTCATATTTTGTACGGCGTAACCGTAGCGTTGACAGAAACATCCCATGTTATCCTCATGGGAAAATCGTAGAATCACTCAAATCACCACATTTTTACGCTTCACACTTTAACAAACTCCTCCTAGGGCGATAGCCCGATCAAGTTCATATTTGGAGAATATCATCTACACAAGCGGGGCATCAAAACTTACCCATATTTTGATTCTAAGTGCTACGGTCTCTGTGTGGCGGACCCGCAAATATATGTCAGAAATGGGAAAACAGCGAAATCTCTAAAATGACCACATTTTTACGCTTCACACTTTAACGAACTCCTCCTAGGGCGATTGCCTGATCAAGCTCATATTTGGAGAATATCATCTACACAAGCGGGGCATCAAAAGTCAGTCATATTTTGATTTTAAGTGCTACGGTCTCTGTGTGGCGGACCCGCAAATATATGTCAGAAATGGGAAAACAGCGAAATCTCTGAAATGTTCACATTTACGCTTCACACTTTAACAAACTCCTCCGTGGGCAATAGCTCGATCAAGCTTTACTTTGGGAAATATCATCTACACAAGCGCGGCATCAAAAGTTATCCATATTTTTATTCCAAGTGCTACGGTCTCTGTGCGGCGGAGCAGCAAATTTGACTGACACTTGTGTTCATTTGCACTGGATTGGCCATGTCCAATGTGTCGCCGTCTGTCAAGTTCTTTTTTTATTCAACACACAATAAGGGCGCCATCTTTATCAAGTCGAAAGCGCAGAGTCGGAAGGCCGGCGGCCCGCGAGGGCCGTTGGATGCCGCTTGCGGCTTTAATTGTATTTGTATTTGTATTATAGAAAGTGACTGGTATTTGTATTTGTATTTGTATTATAGAAAGCTCATGAAAACACAGAATTACAGAACATACGAAACAGAACGTTCATTAAACTGGTGCTTTAACCCCATGAGCAGACTTTCAGGTCTCCAGCAGTGATTCAGCCTAAACCAGGACTAAACCAGGACTAAACCAGGCCTAAACCAGGACTGAACCAGGAATAAACCAGGACTAAACCTGGACTGAACCAGGACTAAACCAGGTCTAAACCAAGACTAAACCAAGACTAAACCAGGCCTAAACCAGGACTGAACCAGGACTAAACCTGGACTGAACCAGGACTAAACCAGGACTAAACCAAGACTAAACCAAGACTAAACCAGGCCTAAACCAGGACTGAACCAGGACTAAACCTGGACTGAACCAGGACTAAACCAGGACTAAACCAAGACTAAACCAAGACTAAACCAGGCCTAAACCAGGACTGAACCAGGAATAAACCAGGACTAAACCAGGACTAAACCAGGACTAAACCAAGACTAAACCAAGACTAAAACA
This sequence comes from Eucyclogobius newberryi, assembly GCF_026437365.1. Taxonomy (NCBI): domain Eukaryota; kingdom Metazoa; phylum Chordata; class Actinopteri; order Gobiiformes; family Gobiidae; genus Eucyclogobius; species Eucyclogobius newberryi. The sequence goes on along the minus strand of NW_027315802.1, from coordinate 153,147 downwards.
AGACTAAACCAGGAATGAACCAGGACTAAACCAGGACTAAACCAGGACTAAACCAGGACTAAACCAGGCCTTAACCAAGACTAAACCAGGACTAAACCAGGACTAAACCAAGACTAAACCAAGACTAAACCAGGCCTAAACCGGGACTAAACCAGGACTAAACCAGGACTAAACCAAGACTAAACCAAGACTAAACCAGGCCTAAACCGGGACTAAACCAGGACTAAACCAGGCCTTAACCAAGACTAAACCAGGCCTAAACCAGGCCTAAACCGGGACTAAACCAGGACTAAACCAGGACTAAACCAAGACTAAACCGAAATTAAACCAGGACTAAATCATGATTTAAACTATTTTACATCAGACTGAATATATTCTCTCACATTCACATTGTAATAGGCCAAACACTGGAGGGTCTGAACCTGTGGATAAGCGATAAGGCACAGACATGAGGACAGCGCTGTGTTCACTGGAGGAGCCGTTACTGACGCAGATGAAGAAGGAAACCCTCTGTCCAAACAGTGCTGGTTTGGTTTGTAGCATTTATAAAGTCGTCACTAGGCAACAGAGCCTTCACTACCAGCTGCTCTGATTGGCTGCTCTAAAGTTATTGGAACCTCACAATTTGAGGGTCAATGTGATTCTGAACTCTGGAGAGGCAAAGCAGGCTTAAAATCGAGTTACACATCCTCTAGTGCTGAAGGCTCTTACTAACGCCAACATGATTCCAGATCTCAGCAACACGCCTCCAGTTTGAAAAGTCTAAAAGCAATATTTATATACAGAAATACAGTTATTTATTGGAGGGGATTCAGCTCGGACGTCCCACACCGCGGCCGTCCTGAATGACCTCACAAAGATCGAGGGGCGCGTGCAGGAAGAGTCAAGTAAAAGTGCAGCGTTGGGTTTTCCACCATCAATACTTTAAAAACCAGATTGCGTTGCAGTCGATACACTTGAATTTTTTATCAGCCAAATGCAGAGTTCAAACAGAAGTCGCAGAACTTTGTGAAGAAGGTGCCAGGGTTTTTTTTAAGTTAAAAATAGCATCTTAGTTATTTTAAATCACATTTTAATTCATTTAGGGCTGATGAATTTTGGAAATACATTTAAATGTGATTTTTCTTGCAACGCTGCTAGATTTGCAATTGTTTAAATACTGGTAGTAGGATTCTATTTAAAGATTACATTAGACATTTGAGAAAAGACGGCAACAATTTTACTCACTACAAAGTAATGCTCCAAAAACGACTCAAGTAAAAGTGAGAGTACCTTAAAGAGTAACTGTTTGAAAGTAACATCTGATTCAAAATTTAAACTTAATGTAATTGGAAGGACAAGACATTAAATATTGCACAAAATCTTATTGGACTATATCTGACGGAGCGATGCAAGAAACACAAACGTTCAAATGATTTCATAGTCAACATGAATACATTTAGTCACAGTGAGAAGCGGAACCAGGACTTTAGCTCAAGTAAGAGACCGTTATGTCAAATTAAATAATACTCAAGTAGGAGTAAAAGTATAATGTCAAAAAGTTACACCAAGATGTACTTTGTTGCTGTTGAAAAGGTGAATTGTAGCTGAGTAAATGTATTCAAGTGCTGCCCCGCTCAACTCTGACCAGGGATTATTATTAATTATTTTCTTATTATCAGTGTTTAACAGGGCTTTTATTACTGAAGAAAGAAAACCACTAGCATTGAATACAACTGATCAAAATAGTGTCAAACAACTAAATAGCTTATCATGAGCTCACTTATTATATTACTATTATATCAGTCGTTAGTGAGACGAGGGAAGGGTTATCACGCTCTCCTCCTGCTGCCTCGCTCTTTCCTCTCTTTACAACTGCAATCAAATCCAAATCACAATCTGAATGAGAGATGTTAGCAAAGACTGCAATTATTGAAGTGTCATCATTTTCTCCACATATACAACAAAATATCCTCTTACTCTTTGTAAAAGCTGCTCGCCCTGTAGTTTACAACATTATAGTGAAATATTATAATGATTCACGTTTGTGCGGCTGCCTCCAGAGATCTAGTGCCGTCACTCTAAGAACACTTGAAGAAAGACAAAACCAGGTCAAAATGGTTCCTTCTCCAGCGTGTCGAGGTCGCAGAGGTCAAGGAGGGCAGGACAGGAGAAGGGCACAAGGGCAATGAGATAAGGTGCCCTGGAACAAGGGCCAGTGATTCATACACTCTTTATCCTGGACTCTACTCCACCTTTTTAAACCTTTTTGTCTCGCTCCTCTTATTTGTTCTCCACTTGCTTTTTTTCCGGGGAATACGCCATCTTCTCCATGTATCCCTCCTAGAGCACTCACCCTGGGTCCAGTCTTCTCCATGTGTCCCTCCCAGAGCACTCACCCTGGGTCCAGTCTTCTCCATGTATCCCTCCCAGAGCACTCACCCTAGGCCCAGTCTTCTCCATGTGTCCCTCCCAGAGCACTCACCCTAGGCCCAGTCTTCTCCATGTATCCCTCCCAGAGCACTCACCCTAGGCCCAGTCTTCTCCATGTGTCCCTCCCAGAGCACTCACCCTAGGCCCAGTCTTCTCCATGTATCCCTCCTTCCGGAAGTTTCTCGTCAGTTTTGGCACCAGCTGAAAAGATATGACACAACTTGAACTTGTGTCTGTGTCTGTGTCTGTGTCTGTGTCTGTGTCTGTGTCTGTGTCTGTGTCTGTGTCTGTGTCTGTGTCTGTGTGTGTGTGTGTGTGTCTGTGTGTCTGTGTGTCTGTGTGTCTGTGTGTCTGTGTGTGTGTGTGTGTGTCTGTGTGTCTGTGTGTCTGTGTGTCTGTGTGTGTGTGTGTGTGTGTCTGTGTCTGTGTGTGTGTGTGTGTGTGTGTCTGTGTGTCTGTGTGTCTGTGTGTGTGTGTGTGTGTGTGTGTCTGTGTCTGTGTGTCTGTGTGTGTGTGTGTCTGTGTGTGTGTGTGTGTGTGTCTGTGTCTGTGTGTCTGTGTGTGTGTGTGTCTGTGTGTGTGTGTGTGTGTGTCTGTGTCTGTGTCTGTGTGTCTGTGTGTCTGTGTGTGTGTGTGTCTGTGTGTCTGTGTGTGTGTGTGTGTGTCTGTGTCTGTGTCTGTGTGTCTGTGTGTCTGTGTGTGTGTGTGTCTGTGTGTCTGTGTGTGTGTGTGTGTGTGTGTCAGGTCTTTTCTCATGTTTTGGGGCAACAGTCAGAGCAGCATCAGCAAAGTGTTGGTTAAACGCATCACAAACATATTTTGATGTTGTCAGGCTTGTATCTGGAATCATTTAACTTGGTACGAAGGACAGTCAATGGACAGTAAATGGACAGTAAATGGACAGTCAATGGACAGTCAATGGACAGTCAATGGACAGTCAATGGACAGTCAATGGACAGTAAATGGACAGTAAATGGACAGTAAATGGACAGTAAATGGACAGTGCTGGTGTATTCTGTTTTCCTGCAGCTCACCTCTGCGTCTGTGGCTCCAGGAAAAGCCACTTTGAGATAATGGAGCTGCACGGCACGAATCGAGTTGTACCAGTCAACAATTTCCTGAAAAACAGCGTCAAAAACAGAAAATGAATGAAAGAAAAGAGAAGAGGAGCAAATGACTGGAGTCTGAAAAGTGTGAAATAGCCTTCTTAAGACGCCGGGGTTATATAATCCTTGTTTCTGATAAGAATATACTGTACTTAAATTGGAGAGTTTTCCAATAGTTTTCCGTTCATTGTTTCAGCAAAGAAAATTACAGAATAAAAGAAAAAAACAGCACAATTCTTTATCAGGAGCTTCACATTTAACTCTTTAATAGTTTTCAGAATCCATCGTAAATACTTCAAAGTTCATTTTTAAACATGTACTTTAATAGTAGAAAAATATTCAGTTTGGACAGTTTTTTTTTTTTTAGAAAAACAAAAAGCTTTGACTCTCATCCAAGACTTATTCTCAATCTGCGGATCGAGTCTGGGAACTCACACATTTACAGCTCTGAGTCTGCCTCTTGATAAAGGGAGCTCTTCTTTGTATCTTCACAGCCTGTAATGGACAATCTACATCCTACTGTGACCCCACATTTGCTCCCTCCTCACTGACGACCTGATGAGCACCAGAATTCCCTGGGCGTCTACCGCTCCAAGGTTTCATCACACTATTATATACGACCGGTTGGTTGTACCTTAAACCTACATTTCTGTTTAAAGAAGGTGGAGATGCCCCGGCCATTCTCATGCTCCTCAGGTGACTCGTGGATGAGAGTTGTTAAAAACACAACTACAACTGAACCTTTTTCTACTGCTGGACGAGGGATTATACCGGAAGTCCTTCAATACTTTTACTTAAATGAGAAATGCTTCTTTGTCCTCCATTATAGCCCTGAACCTTTAGTGCTCTCATTACGGTCATAGGCCAAAGGATCATGGTCTGTGTAGTTCCCTCATTACATTAGATCAGGGGTGTTAAACATGGGGATGTTTCTGCACTTTTCTGATCCACTTTACACTTTTCACATTTGTCTGATAATTAAACCCAATCTAATATGTTTAAAGACATAATATTGTCTGAATATGTAGTTATTGTGATACTACAAAAATATGGATATGGGCCAGCCCTAATCTGAACCATATTTGATCAACACAAAGATATCTCGAAGATTTTTCATTGTTCAGAAAACAGAAGACATTTTGATAATTAAGTTTACATCTCTCTTCATTTGGTCTCTTTTTCTCTTCTTTTCAATGAGAAAAAGTAACCAAAGAACACTCGAGTACACAGGGCCGACCTCTGGGACTATTTAACCTCTGCTTTTCAGTCCATTTTCATACTTGATTCTTTTCAAAAACAATTAAATCTGACGTTAATTCACACAAACGTTTAATGCGATATTTTCTGTTTTGCATCATGTTCACTCTCTCCAGCACAATCATTTGGACATTTTTCTTGTATGTGCAAATCATGTGCTGGTGTAACTGCTGATTTAGTCATTTCACTCTCAAAATGACTTATTTCATGCTGTTTTGTTGTCTTCATTGCAGTTTTCCAGGTCCGATTGTTTGGAGTCGTTATCCGCCTCTCGGCACAAAGTATTGTTAATTCTTCTGTCAGATGTTTGATCGTTTGACAAATGAAGAGTTTAAAATGCCACGGTTCTTTGGATTGTTCTGAAATATGAAAACTCATGGAGAGAATGTCCTGAGACCGGCCCACTGCAAAACAGCCTCAACTCTGTCTGTCAAAATGACCATAATGCATCAGTCTTTCTGGAGTAATCATTCACTCCTCAAAATATATAGTTGTACTTTTCAACCGACTAAAGCTAAACTCAAATTGCCAACGATCAGCGCTGCAACTAACTATTATTTTAGTAGCTTTTTTTTTTTCAAAATGATTCATTCTATTTAACATTTTGATATTTTGAATACATTTACAATTAAATAAAGGTTGACATTTGATGACTGAAGGCTTCTAGAGAGAGAATACTTACAAATAAAGTGTATTATTGATATTATTGAGGTTTATAGAGATGTCCATTGAACAGACATTTTTGAGCACTCAAGCCTCCAATGCAGAACAATAAAGGATTACCGTATTTTCCAGACAATAAGTCATTTTTTCATAGTTTTGGCCAACGACTTATATGTGATATCATTAGCATACGTACACCTATTCACCATGTTCTCTAATTGTTATTATTTTAAATTGCGTTTCAAGATCAAATTTCTGTTCTTGGTCTTGGATTTTATCAAATACATTTCCCCCCAAAAATGCGACTTATACACCAGTGCGACTTATATATGTATTTTTTTCTTCTCTGTTATGCATTTTTTGGCTGGTGTGACTTACAATCCTGAGCGACTTATAGTCTGGAAAATACGGTACTCAAACCTGGATGACTCCATCTAAATGCAACTTTGAATAAGATCATTCTGAGAGAACAAGTTGTGACAGGGTTAGAAGCTTAGAAAAGTCTATTCTACATCAAATGTCCTTCAGAGACACATGTGGGTGTCCTCTTCCAGCAGTGAATTCTCAACACAATCTTAAATCTGAAATAAAGAGTAGATTTGTACCTTGCCATTGTCGGAGTACACAAAGATGTTCCTGGTGCTGTAGTCCTTGAGGTATGTGATCTGGAGTCCGTTGGGGGTCCCCATCTTCTCCGGCTGAAACGTGGCGTTGACCGTGTCCACTTTGATCACTGCTTTGGGCTCTTTGGCCTGAGACACAGAAAAGACATGTTTCCACTGCTACATTTACCTCTCAACTGGGACCTTCTCAATACACAGCGGAATTGTGACGTCACACATCAGTTTTCAGTTAGCCCAGTGTTGAACCAGTTCTGTGGGTGGGACATGGGGGTATGAGGACCCATGTGGCCACGTGCAAAGGGGAAAACGTCAGACCACAGTCCACAGAAAGCATGGCATGTCCGGAGTAGAGGCTCAAACTTTGGATATTGTAAAACAAACGCAGTGTGGTGGAGTGTAAATAAAAAGGCACCTTGACCTTGATTCTGAAGTGACACACAACGGCTCTTTAGAATCCAAAGTAGGACTGAAGTACAGCACTGTATAGTCCCACAGCAAGTCACAGGTAACTTGAAATACTGCAGTTACTTCTTACGTATCGCAGCACTAAGTTTGAACACTAATAGTTTGAATGTGGTTATTGTTACAGGCCTTACATTCCACTGGGCGTGTTTTATCTCCTCACGGCTGCACTGCACAGACGCCAAATAACTGTTCAGTCCAAAGTGCAGACACGCCCTGTTTTACATGAGCTCAATCTTTAGCTCACAATCACAGAACTCAGAATTTACGTTTATCATTTTACTTATGCAGAATTTAAAGTCGTTTAAGGAATGAAAGAAAAACACATAATTGTATGCATTTATTGTATTTTCCGGACTATAAGACGCACCAGCCAAGAAATGCTGTTGCAAGTGTGAAAATAACAAACAATATCACATATAAGTCGCTCCGGAGTGTAAGTATATAAGTATAAATGTAAGTATAAGTCACATCCCGGCAAAAACTATGAAAAAAGGTGCGACTTATAGTCCAGAAAATACGGTATTTAAGATAAGAGAACCTTTATCACAAATGACCTCACAATAAGAGCTGTGTTTTCTATTTTTCTCACTAATTCTATGACGTCTGAAGCTTAAATTGTGTGCAAACACCATGACGCTTCCTCTTGCAAAGTAACAGTACTCTAAACACGAGCAGAATGCAGTTACTGAGACTGTAAGTATTCATATTTTCGGTTTTCAGTCAACTCTGTCAAAGTGCTTGCTCTTCACTGGTTCATCTCTACATTAAAGTGTTTGTGGTAAAAGTGCTGCTTACGTCGTATTTGGTGAAGTACTTCAGAGTGCCCTCTCGCTCCGACAGCACGAACCTCCGGCTGAGGAACTGTCCGTTGTCTCGCCCGCGCTTCATCAGCATTCCCTCTCTCACTCCTGAAGGAAACACCAGAAGCATCAGGACCTCTGCACACCACTGGGGACTGTGTGTGAACAGAGGCTGCGTCCCAATGTCCAGCGGCTAAAAAACAACTCAAAATGTCCCACAAAACACTGGTCAGTTTTGACCAAAATGCACTGTGAAAGTCCTGACTTTTTAACTGGACACAAAAGACTGAATGAAAGCAGAAGACCTGTTTAAATGAACTGTTGACTCGAGAATATGAACAAAAACGCGCCGCAAAGTCGCTAGCGTTAGCCGTTTATCTTAGCTGTAGATGGCCATCACAGGCAAAAAGTTGAATAATCCAATCCGTCGGTTGTTTAATGCGAGATCCATGACTTGTGTGGTGATTATAAGTGCATAAATAAAGTGCCAGATGGATTTTACCAGCGTTTATTACAGAAATTGAGTTTTGCAGACCGTTTTTCCACTTGGACGACGCTAGAGTCACATGACGAATCCGTGATTGAGTGCACGGTAAAGTCTGATGAATACTGCGGGACATTGTGATTATTAGAGCTGGATTCGCAGGTCGTAGTTTCTTAAAAGCACCAGACTCGGAAGCTCCTCTGTGTTTTTAAAGTCCACACTCCTACACCGGACTGATATTTTCTACGGCTGAATCAAAAATAGTGTCGTTTAAAAGCTTTAACGCAGTTGGATCTTCGGAGAACATGCGAGCAAGAAACAAATCAGCCTCACAAAAATATGTCAAAAATAATCATAGTAAAACAACACTTCATTAAAGAGATGCACATTTAATATAATATTAATCATCAGCAATGGGTTTAAAACGTTAATTAAGCTTTTATTGAAAGATGAAGATGTTAAGGACCTTTAAGTGAGATTGACCTGATCTCATCCACTGATATTGAGCTCTAAAGCGTAGAATCAGACAGAACTCTGGCTCGTACCTTCCTCGTACGTGAAAGGTTTCCCCGGCTCTGAAAACTCCTTCCTCTCGTACTTGGCCCTGATCCACTGCTCCCTCAGAACCCTCGGCACAAACAACAAGAAGGTCCAGAGATTTGAACAAGACAGCTCCGATTATGTCATGATGAACAGTAGATGTGACGTGACTCACTGACAGTCTTTGTGAGTGGGTTTGTAATAATACACAGGAACAGCAGCTTCGTATTTACTCTTCATCTTCTCGTTTCCGTGCTCCGCCATGAACTGGAACACAAACACACTTCAGCACTAAAGACCTGATTTAGCTCCGGTTTAGCTCTGGTTTCAAACTGGTTTAGCTCTGGTCCAGTCCTGGTCCAGTCCTGGTCCAGTCCTGGTTCAGTCCTGGTTCAGTCCAGTCCTGGTCCAGTCCTGGTTCAGTCCTGGTTCAGTCCAGTCCTGGTTCAGTCCTGGTTCAGTCCTGGTCCAGTCCTGGTTCAGTCCTGGTTCAGTCCTGGTTCAGTCCTGGTTCAGTCCTGGTTTAGTCCTGGTTCAGTCCTGGTTCAGTCCTGGTCCAGTCCTGGTTCAGTCCTGGTTCAGTCCTGGTTCAGTCCTGGTCCAGTCCTGGTTCAGTCCAGTCCTGGTCCAGTCCTGGTTCAGTCCTGGTCCAGTCCCAGTTGTACCTGTATCTCGTGGTCGTCCCAGTGCGACAGACTGAGGGACTTGACTTTGCTCATGTCGGGCAGGTTTCTGTGGACTCCAGAACAGTCCAGGCAGATGAAGACGCCCAGAGAACAGGAGCCCCAGCTCGGCTCTGAAACAGAACTCACATTGTCAGACTGAAGTGACTCAATTTGTATAATTTGAAGTAGGTTAAGAAATGTAACAAAATACACATTTTATAGACAGTCTTCATTCATTCATTTTATTTATTTATACAGGGAAAACCCAATGAGAAAAGTTCTCTTTTTGCATGAGCCCCTGTTAAACCCAACACAACATAAACCACAAACAAACAGGACACTGAAACACAACTAAAATAATCATTCAAATGAACCAATACATAAAAACACATTTATACATACAATCTGAGATACAATTATATAAAACAAGTGCATCTGCACTGAGGGTCGTCCATGACCAGTTCTTTAAAGTCATTAAAAGGCATGAAATGATTAAATGTATAAAGTCTCTGTGTTTTGTTCCACAGGAGCCTTTTTTCCTGTCTCTGTGTTGACACGATGGGATTGTAAGATAAAAATGACCTCAAAGTCAGTGCTGTTCTCTTCACATCCAAAGATCACATTCTACACCTCACACCTCACAGTTATTTATTGTATTCAATTAAAATGTATCAATAAATAATATGAATGTAAAGATTTGAGCTGTAAAGAGTCAAATAAGTGACTTTTATAACTCATTATAGACACTACGCATTGTGCTCTGTATTTACTCCAGCTCATGATGATTAAGAACACAGTCCTCTTCCTGTGCAGACAGTACGTTTGTATCTACTGCATGTTACAGGTTTTATACATGCAAAAATACATTTAGACAAATTTTTAGAAAAGGTTTTTGGGGGAATTCTCCTGCTTTAAGGTTTCAGTGTCAGTTGCATTAAGTAGTTCCAATATTATCGATTATTGTGATATTTTCAGATTTTCTTTTATACTTTTGAAAACTTTGAGTCACATTTTACATAGAAGACGTTTGTTAAAAGAAAGCTACATTTCCCTTTAGGACAATGAACAATGATGTTTTATTCTAATTACACTGACGTCACAGGCAGTAGTTTGTGACTAATAAGGGACTTTTATCAATCTACTTTTGGTGAGGAAAAATACACTCTTCAATTGTTCCAAATAAACACAACCGGGAACCACCCATAATATTATCTTGTTTAAGGATAAGTCATCATGAAATAAGTGCCAGCCTTTGGTCTGAGCCACACAGCTGCAGAAACACAACTTTACATCGAGAAACTGAGATTGTGTTTGTCCATTTACATTTGGAAAGGGCTTGAACGCTGGTGAGTTTCATCCAATGTGAAACTGTATTTGCCATAAACAGTGCAACAATGACACAATGTAAAAGTATGAAATCAAATCAAGGCCAAAATTGTGAACGGAAAAACCCAATTTATGTTATTTCCAATTCAACTTAGTTTTTTAGCATCAATTAAGTGTCAAACGATTATTGCCATTGTGCATTAAGACTTTTTAAATACATTTTGACCAAATAAAGGTTGAAATATGGCGACTGAAGGCTTCTAGATCAGGGGTGGGCAATTACTTTCCTCCGAGGGCCATATTCGAATCCAGGCAAGTAGCGGTTGGCCCACCATCATTGGTGTGAAAAAAAAAAAATCAAATATAGGTTATTGAATCTATCATTTAATTCATTTCACGTCATATTTATTAAGGATACAAGTGCAGACAGATGCCTGAGGGCAAAAAAGGAACAAATATTTAAATATTACTTGGACAATCTTGGGGGGCCGGATTGAAAGGCCTTGCGGGCCGGATGTGGCCCGCGGGCCGTAGTTTGCCCACCCCTGTTCTAGATAGACAATATGTACGATTAAAGTGTATTATTGGTGATAATAACAAACTGTTTAGTCTTTTTTGACATTTTGATTTAATAATTCTGCTGTCTTTGTCATAAAAAAGGTCTTTTGTATGTTTTAGTCCAGATAATGATTAAAATCATGAAAAATACAACTATAATTATGTTTTTTATATCGACTAGTCACAAGAAGGGACGACACAGTATCAGATTTTAGCGTTATGATTATTGTGAGAAAAAAACATCACAATTTCAGGATTATTCACGATTATGACTAAGCAACAGTGAAAGCTTTCTTTTTCTTTCATTCAGTTTGTGAGCGGCTTTACAAAAAAAAAAAAACATTCTGAAAGATTAAATAAATGTGACAAAAACAGCCTGATAAAAACTGTTATTTACATTGAGGCAAGTTTTATTGAACAAAAAATACTGCATTTTGCTTCTAAAACTGTCACAATTATTATTTTTTTGGTTCTTACGATTCTGTTGTGACCTGAATAAAACAATTATCAGTTAACCTAATAATCTTGATTAATTCCCAGTCACAAGATTAGACGTAATTATGGTAAACGTTGCAGCCCTAAATTAAACCTTCAGCTTTAGTCCTGAGGTTTGTGCGGTAAAAAGCTTATAAGAAGATCAAGTCAGAGCTGATATACAGGAAATACTTTGACTATTGCTCTTCAGAGTGAAGAGTGCAGTGACAGAAAATATGTATGAAGTCCTCTTTGAGAACTAAATGTCCCATGAGCTCCGTCTTAAAGCTGTTTGCTCTGTAGTTTCCACTCAAATACACCAGATTCTTCTTAGTTCTAATTCTTCAGTAGTTCATATTTTCATCCTTCTAAAGATGTTTTTGTGGACTGGATTTTGCTTCTAAAATAATATACACAATAGTAAATGCAAGTAGTTCTGTCAGGATGATTATAACATCCAATTATTGTTCAATAAATAAAAGATGGAACAACAGTTTTGGGGCTCAGAATTGACCACATTACAATAATGTCGTACCGTATTTTCCACACTACAAGACGCACTTAAAAAACCTTTAATTTTCTACAAAACGACAGTGCGCCAAATGAATGGATCCATTCTGGTTGTGCTCACTGACCTCAAATCGATTTTGTGTGGTACACGTTTTGTTTCGCTTAATGCGGCTTATAGTCCGGAAAATATGGTAAAAGTATTTTTGCAGTACAATAATATTTGAGCTGTTGAGAGTTTATTAAGTAAATGCAAAAGGGTTTTATTCGGCTAATTGCGATTTTTGTCAGACAAAACGTGGACAAATGTACTAAACTAAAACATGGACAAATGTACTCGACTAGAACATGGACAAATGTACTCGACTAAAACATGGACAAATGTACTCGACTAAAACATGGACAAATGTACTCGACTAGAACATGGACAAATGTACTCGACTAGAACATGGACAAATGTACTCGACTAAAACATGGACAAATGTACTCGACTAGAACATGGACAAATGTACTAGGAACTAAGACCTCTAAACCTCCACAAAGCTGTTATTTTCCAGAACTAAACCAGGACTAAATCCAAACTTGGTCAGAAGGTGAGTCCCTGCAGCAGGAGGACAACACTTGCATCTGATCGTGTCTTAAGAGCTGCCGTTTCAGCTAAATACAGCTCCATTCTGTAAAACGCAGTGGGACAGTGCGAGCAGAGAACAAGCCGGAACATGTCACATTTTTGCCTTTGACTTGGGAGAATGAAGCTGCAGAGTTGTAGTTGTGGTTGTGCTCAGGAATTTTCAGAAAACTTTGGATACAGATTTGACATGAAGAGCTTTTGACTCCAGACAGTTTAGGACTTGACTTAATTATACGAAAAGTCAAACGGAGTCTTTCCTGAACCCGTGCAATACTAATTAATAACTATATACGCTATATTCAGGCCGTTTTATGACGACTGCAGGTGCGTTTCTGGATTTGTACACTGACATTTAGATAACATCGTGAATGTTGCTTGGAAAATATGCACATTTCTGTTGCATTGACATAATAGTGTCTGAATAATGTTATTTTGAAGCTAAAAAAGAACATTTTTCATTATCACCCAGCACTACATGGAGTTATGTTATGGAATCCTTTGAACGAACGTTGTAGTGTGGTCAAAAACAAAATACTGGAACTTTATTGTAATAGTTTAAGTGATTTGGTTAAAGATTCATAAGGGATATACTATAAAAAATGTTGGTGGTCTGGTAAGGTTTGGGCTCTTTAATGATGTAAATAAGGAGCAGGAAATATAATCCTTTAATTGTAGTTACATGTTCAAAAAGAAACCAGCCTTTTCTTTAATGATGCGAATCACAGTTGTTGTTTTGGAGAAATGAAAAGCAGAATATCAAGAATATCTATAGTAAAGTTTATAGTCTATAATTAAAACTATAATAATGACTGTAAAAAGAGCTGAGAGAAAATAAAATCAACACAAGTGTCTCGTCGACCCTTAAACCTCAAACAAGACGTTACAGACACATTTTAGCACTGAGAAAATATCATCTGAATATTGTTATCACCATAATGCAAAAAGTATATTCAACAATTAGATTTGCATAATCGTTTGGTCTTAGTTACTTTTGTGGTCCAACTGTAGCATGATTTAGTCCACGTTTAGTCCTCTGGCGGTTCATTTGAGAGACTTCAGAGGGACAAATTTGGCATATTTTTGTGTTAAATGACTGAGGATTTTATATCTGTCTTGTTTATTTTCAGGAAATGTAATATTGAAAGTTATTTTGAATACACAAAATTAAATTAAATCGAAAATCAACATCAATCAATGTGAGAAAATGTCCATTCCAACCACTAAACACTGAGCCGTTTCCTTCTTTCCCAGTTACAGCCTAAAGTCAAGACTTTCCTACTTCCTGGAAACAAAAAACTAGGTAATTTTCCTCCACATTAGTTTTTCTGTGGCCCCGGGGTTCAAGCTTCACGGCAGCTGCAGAACAACAGAACAATAAACGCTTTGATTTATTCCCTTAAATCTTATTACCTGTGGCGTTTCCCACAAGCCCCGCCCACACCTGCACCTCCGCTAATAACGCAGTAACAGCAAAAGCTACGCATATTATGACTTTAAGCCTTCGATTTGAGAGGAATTGCCCAGATTAAGCGTGATGTACACGTTTGAGCGTCTGGTCCGGGTCAATCCGCGCTGCCGGGCCTGAAACGTGCACTTTGACGCACAGATCCTCGCGGTTCCGTCTCACCTGGCGCGCCGCAGTCCGCGCACACGTCATTCCCCGGCTTCTGCAGGATTTCCTTCAGAACGCGCGTAGATCTGGTGTTCGCAGACATCGTCCTGTCCTGGAGTGTCCTGGAGTGTCCTGGAGTGTCCTGGAGTGTCCTGGAGTGAGGAAGTGTCCAGCGTAAAGTGACTTACAGGCTCCAGGTGCAGACAGAGGAGAAAGGCGTATCCCTCCGCGTACGGGAAGAGGACATGTCCAAACATGCGCGCGCACCTTTCTCTTCCTCCTTCACATTAAAGGAGACATTATGCGCTTTCCCCCTATATAACATGTCCTAACTATAACTATAACATAACTATAACATAACTATAACATAACTATAACATAACTATAACATAACTATAACATAACTATAACTATAACATAACTATAACATAACCATAACCATAACCATAACCATAACTATAACATAACTATAACATAACTATAACTATAACATAACTATAACTATAACATAACTATAACATAACTATAACATAACTATAACTATAACATAACTATAACTATAACATAACTATAACATAACTATAACATAACTATAACTATAACATAACTATAACTATAACATAACTATAACATAACTAGAACTAGAACTAGAACCATAACTATAACAACTATAACATAACTATAACATAACTATAACTATAACCATAACTATAACATAACTATAACCATAACTATAACTATAACATAACTATAACTATAACTATAACCATAACTATAACATAACTATAACATAACTATAACATAACTATAACTATAACATAACTATAACTATAACATAACTATAACATAACTATAACTATAACTATAACCATAACTATAACATAACTATAACTATAACCATAACTATAACATAACCATAACCATAACCATAACCATAACTATAACTATAACTATAACATAACTATAACTATAACATAACTATAACCATAACTATAACATAACTATAACTATAACTATAACATAACTATAACATAACTATAACTATAACCATAACTATAACATAACTATAACATAACCATAACCATAACTATAACTATAACATAACTATAACTATAACATAACTATAACTATAACAATAACTATAACATAACTATAACTATAACTATAACTATAACATAACTATAACATAACCATAACCATAACCATAACTATAACTATAACATAACTATAACTATAACTATAACCATAACTATAACATAACTATAACATAACTATAACATAATTATAACTATAACTATAACATGACTATAACATAACTATAACATAACTATAACTATAACATAACTATAACATAACTATACCATAACTGAAAACTTTAAGCTGGCTACATTTGAACTTTTCTGGTTAAATAAAGGTCAGTAAAACACACTTCCTGTTGTGCAGAACTGTGACGAAGGAAAAGTGGCTACGCAACATTTTAGAACTGCACATGTGTCACTCAAGTCTTAAATGCATTTATTTATC
>NW_027315802.1:0-132500 GCF_026437365.1 Eucyclogobius newberryi | reverse complement strand
GGCCTATTAATCTCGTAAGGCCGTGCGAAGCACGGCTGCGAAAGTGCGCACGTAGTGCGCACGAAATCGAGCGCGAAGCGCTCGCCCACTTCCAAACACTCACTAACGCATTCCTCCACTCATGCACGCCCCGTGCATACTAATTAGTTGTAGGAAAATGGAACATTACCGTTGTAAACGGGCGAAGCCCGTGCAAAAGTTCGCACTAAACGAGCACTTTACATTGGGATGACGACCGCGAAGCGGTCGTCATCCCCATATAAAGCACTCATTTGCGCTAAGTAGCTCACGAATACGTTCCCCATCTCTTGCATGTTCCGTGCATATAAGCATGTAATGCAAAAATTGAACATTATTACTGTATAGAGGGCCAAAAACACAAAGTGGGCGGAGCCCACTCAAAATTATCGAAAGTACCCGTCAGTGACCAGGGACCCACACCATGAGGTAGGAAAGCGCGAGCGCTTTCCGAAAATGTATAGTTTATGATATTTGAAAAATGGGAAACATTGTTTTCGCATCGGAATATTATTCTTTCTTTCTTTCTTCTTCTTCTTCTTCTTCTCGGGACCAACCCCCCTATTTTTCACCCAGTGAACATTGACGAAAAGTCACAAAAATTTGCACACCTCTAAAAATCGTGCCTCTCTACATTCTGGCTATTTCCCTTTTCTAAAATAAAAAATTGGCGCGTCAGCGCCACCAAATGTACCAAAAATGCATTGAGAGATGGGAAATGACCCAAAAAAAATCTGATCGTAGAATCATGAAATTTGGCGCAGAGGTAGATGGTGACAAGAGAAGTAAAAAATATTATTACGGCAACGCCGTCCCCCGAACCAAATGTCGGCCATATTGCTTCAAAAATGGCTAAACATGACTTCGGAGTTTTTCCAAACGTCGTACTTTTACGAACTCCTCCCAGGGCGTTGGCCCTAAAAAGCTGAAATTTGGTGAAAATGCTACTGAGGAGTGGGACATCAAAAGTTATCCAAATTACATTGATACCTCTCACGGTCTCTGTGCGGCGAAGCCGCAAACTGTAACTAAAATTTCAGAAATCTCCCATATTTAAAATTTCTGCCGTTTGCGCAGATAAAGTCCGAATTGCATCAAATTAGAATCAGTTGTTAAACTCTTTGCCCTAAACCTACTTGAAGTGAAATTAATTAATTTGGCGCGACAGCGCCCCCTATAGATTTTATATGGAGGTTAAATGTTTAGTTTTGCGAAATTATCTGAAATTTGACACACAACTTAATTTTAGCATCCCCATCAAAAAAGTAAATGAGACCCATGTCATAATTGTTATGGCTTTGCCGTAGCGATGATCGAAACCTCCCATGTTATTCCAATGGGGAAATCACCAGAACATGCTTACACTTATAAATACTTTCACCAACTCCTCCTAGGGCGTCAGCCCTATTAACGTGAAATTTGGGGAGACTCATCTTCAGGTGTGGACCATCAAAAGTTATCCTAATTTTTATTCTAAGAGTCACGGTCTGTGCGTGAAAGCCGCACATTTTGCCAAGAATTCAAAATAAAATTGCTTTTTGATGGTAAAACAAAGGGGAGAAGATGTGACAGCGTCACAGATTCAGCAGTAGGCGTAATAAAAGGACAATTGGGGCGCGTTAGCGCCCCCTCCTCTTGCGGCGTGGCGGCGGCGTAGCGAGGGCCGATCATTGCCGCTTGCGGCTATATTGTACATTTATTTTTATTTTTTCATTATATTTTTACTTATTGCATTGGGTGTGATCATATTCAAGATGACATGTTTTCTGATGACGTCTTCCTGGTTGGTTTGGTCCTGGTTTAGTCTTGTCTTAGTTTAGTTCCATATTTAGTCCCAGTTTCGTCTACATTTCAGCCTTACTTCTTAATTATTAACTCACTGCAAACAGAGTTTTTTTTTACCAGGACAACAAAGTATCTGCTAATAATACATCTATAATTACATGGATGCGTTTCTGTTCACCGTGGCAGACAAATGCTTGGGTGTTTCTGTGGTCAAACGATCGGCCAAAATGCCATCGACGGCTGAAAATAAACCATAGACACAGAGTATTTTTAGACACACTTTCGATGGACGGATAATGGAAACTCGAGACGTTGTTCAGCCTGAATCTACTTTGGGCTTGTGTGAAAATAACAGTCCATGTGCTTACATTTGTGTGTTTATATGTTTATGTTTTATTCTGCTCTTGAATGATCCGTATGGTGAACTGTTCATTTACTCTCCAGCTTTATAACGGAAACAGAAATGGAATTGAGGTGTGCTGCACAGCCCTTTAGTCCTCTGTCCCGAGTCACTGAGAGAACCTCCCACTTTTTCACTGGTGTTTTTTGAGGTTCATGAAATGATCAATTTGCTATTCTAACTTTGTTTTAAGGGATAAACATTGAAAATCCTAAAGTTTCATAGCAATCTTTCTTTTATCTAAGTATATCATTGACGCACATTTTCTACAATTTGAGTCAGGTCGAGTCAGGTCTGCCCAGTCCTAAAACAAACTTTTACACGTGTCTGAGACCAGAAGTCTTAAACCACGTACCACATCGTTCTAAATATTAAGCAGGCGTCTGAGATCTGACTACATCAGGTTTTGACCACAAGGTCTAACAAACTTCTAAAGCAGGTTTAAATTTCTCAAACCAGGGCTAAATCAGGTCTGAAAACCGGTCGGAGAAATAATGGAAGCAGCAGTGCAGAGAAATGAAAGAAGAGGAGACAGTGGATCAAACGACCTTTGATAGTCACAGCGGCTCTCATTAAACAGAGAGAGAGAGGGGGGGAGAGAAGAGAGGGAGGAGAGAAGAGAGGGGGGGAGAGACGAGAGAGGGTGGAGAGAGGGGGGAGAGAGAAGAGAGAGGGTGGAGAGAGGGGGGAGAGAGAAGAGAGAGGGTGGAGAGATGGGGGAGGGGGGAGAGAGGGTGGAGAGATGGGAGAGAGGGTGGAGAGAGAAGAGAGGGGGGAGAGATGGGGGAGGGGGGAGAGATGGGACAGGGGGGAGAGAGAAGAGAGAGGGGGGAGAGAGGGTGGAGAGATGGGGGAGAGAGAAGAGAGAGGGGGGAGAGAGGGGGGAGAGATGGGGGAGAGAGAAGAGAGAGGGGGGAGAGAGAAGAGAGAGGGGGGAGAGAGAAGAGAGAAGGGGGAGAAGAGAGGGAGGGATAGGAGGGAGAGAGAGCGAGGGGGGAGAGAAAGGGGGAGGGATGCGAGAGAGAGGGGGAGATACGCGAGAGGGGGAGAAGCGAGGGAGGGAGGGATGGGAGAGAGAGAGCGAGGGAGGGAAGAGAGAGTGAGGGGGATGGGAGAGGGGGGAGGGATGGGTGAGACAGAGAGAAGGGAGAGAGAGAGTGAGAGGGAAGGGGGAGAGAGAGAGTCTTTACTAACTTTTAAACATCACTACAATCATTAACTTATATTCTATATAAAACATATTTGCAGAAATGATGGAGGTTTGACCTTCATGTTTGAGATCATGGAGCGTGTCACAAACTCATGAAGACCTCCTGTGCTCGAGCTCCTTCTTCTGAGACAACACTGGAAAAGGCCCACTCAGAATCTGGTCACATGACTCATAAACATATAATTATAACTAAAGATGAATCCAAAAATCGATCATTTCCTGATCGAGAAACACACACTTAGAAGTCTCCTA
The DNA here is from genome assembly GCF_026437365.1 of Eucyclogobius newberryi. Classification (NCBI taxonomy): domain Eukaryota; kingdom Metazoa; phylum Chordata; class Actinopteri; order Gobiiformes; family Gobiidae; genus Eucyclogobius; species Eucyclogobius newberryi. The sequence goes on along the minus strand of NW_027315802.1, from coordinate 128,835 downwards.
ATTAAACGATCAAAAGAGTTCAAAGTTCATTTGATGGTGTGTGATTACTGAAGCTCGCGTCTGTCCTTGTGTCTCCATGTCCACTGTGGCTGGCTCCAGAGCAGGGTCTGGAGGAGGAGGGGGAGGAACAGGGGGAAGAGGAGGAGGGCGAGGAGGAGGGCGAGGTCAGAGCAGAGCGTCCCAGTGTGAAGCTCTCTCCTGTGGACTGCACCATCTGGACCTCAGGCTGACCAGGACGCCACACGACCAGAGCTGCAGAGGAGAGAGAGAGGGGGAGAGGGAGGGAGAGAGGGGGAGAGACAGAGGGAGGGAAGGAGAGAGAGGGAGGGAGGAGACAGGGGGACACAGAGGGAGGGAGAGAGAGAGAGGGGAGAGAGGGCTGGAAGGAGGGAGAGAAAGAAAGAGAGGGAGGGAGGGAGGGAGAGAGAGAAAGAGAGAGAGGGAGGGAGACAGAGAGAGAAAAAGAAGGGAGGCGAGAGAGAGGTGGGGAGAGGGAGGTAAGGAGTGAGTGAGAGGGAGGGAGAGGTAGAGAGGGAGGGGGAGAGAGGGAGGGAGGGAAAAAGAGAGAGGGAGAGGGAGAGAGAGAGAGAGAAAGAGGGAGGAGGGAGGGTAAGAGGAAGGGAGAAGGCAGGTGGTTAGAGAGATAGAGAGAGGGGGGAAGAGAGGGAGTGGGCTAAGAAGGGGTTAAAAAATGGGAAAGAGAAGAAGAGTGAATGGGGGGGAGAAACAGAAGGTGAGGTAGAAGGGGAGGACGAGGGAGTAAAGATGGAAAAGATTGAGTCTTAGATTATACTTTACATGAGTCGTCCCTCTGGAGCGTCCAATGGGAACTCCTCCTTCTGTCTGAGGGAGGAGCTAACCACACCCAAACTAACAGTAACTAGTTTACAGTAACTATCTGTTTTTGATTAAGTCTGTTGAACTTCTCGAGTCTTATTTCATCAAACATGAAAATATGTACCTTCAAATTCACTCCAAAACTCAGATGTAACTCAAACATTGCACCGTTCATAACTCTATCTTCCTGCAGGAGGCGCTGTGCTGAAGCCGGTGTGAGACTGACCTGCAGGAGGCGCTGTGCTGAGGCCGGTGAGCGTGAGACTGACCTGCAGGAGGCGGTGTGCTGAGGCCGGTGAGCGTGAGACTGACCTGCAGGAGGCGCTGTGCTGAGGCCGGTGAGACTGACCTGCAGGAGGCGCTGTGCTGAGGCCAGTGAGCGTGAGACTGACCTGCAGGAGGCGCTGTGCTGAAGCCGGTGTGAGACTGACCTGCAGGAGGCGCTGTGCTGAGGCCGGTGAGCGTGAGACTGACCTGCAGGAGGCGCTGTGCTGAAGCCGGTGTGAGACTGACCTGCAGGAGGCGCTGCGCTGAGGCCGGTGTGAGACTGACCTGCAGGAGGCGCTGTGCTGAGGCCAGTGAGCGTGAGACTGACCTGCAGGAGGCGCTGTGCTGAGACCAGTGTGAGACTGACCTGCAGGAGGTGCTGTACTGAGGCCAGTGAGCGTGAGACTGACCTGCAGGAGGCGCTGTGCTGAGGCCGGTGAGCGTGAGACTGACCTGCAGGAGGCGGTGTGCTGAGGCCGGTGAGCGTGAGACTGACCTGCAGGAGGCGCTGTGCTAAGGCCGGTGAGACTGACCTGCAGGAGGCGCTGTGCTGGGGCCAGTGAGCGTGAGACTGACCTGCAGGAGGCGCTGTGCTGAGGCCGGTGAGCGTGAGACTGACCTGCAGGAGGCGCTGTGCTGAGGCCGGTGAGACTGACCTGCAGGAGGCGCTGTGCTGAGGCCAGTGAGCGTGAGACTGACCTGCAGGAGGCGCTGTGCTGAGGCCGGTGAGCGTGAGACTGACCTGCAGGAGGCGCTGTGCTGGGGCCAGTGAGCGTGAGACTGACCTGCAGGAGGCGCTGTGCTGAGGCCAGTGAGCGTGAGACTGACCTGCAGGAGGCGCTGTGCTGAGGCCAGTGAGCGTGAGACTGACCTGCAGGAGGCGCTGTGCTGAGACCAGTGTGAGACTGACCTGCAGGAGGCGCTGTGCTGAGGCCAGTGAGCGTGAGACTGACCTGCAGGAGGCGCTGTGCTGAGGCCGGTGAGCGTGAGACTGACCTGCAGGAGGCGCTGTGCTGAGGCCGGTGAGCGTGAGACTGACCTGCAGGAGGCGCTGTGCTGAGGCCAGTGAGCGTGAGACTGACCTGCAGGAGGCGCTGTGCTGAGGCCGGTGAGACTGACCTGCAGGAGGCGCTGTGCTGGGGCCAGTGAGCGTGAGACTGACCTGCAGGAGGCGCTGTGCTGGGGCCAGTGAGCGTGAGACTGACCTGCAGGAGGCGCTGTGCTGAGGCCGGTGAGCGTGAGACTGACCTGCAGGAGGCGCTGTGCTGAGGCCAGTGAGCGTGAGACTGACCTGCAGGAGGCGCTGTGCTGAGGCCGGTGAGACTGACCTGCAGGAGGCGCTGTGCTGAGGCCGGTGAGCGTGAGACTGACCTGCAGGAGGCGCTGTGCTGAGACCAGTGTGAGACTGACCTGCAGGAGGCGCTGTGCTGAGGCCAGTGAGCGTGAGACTGACCTGCAGGAGGCGCTGTGCTGAGGCCAGTGAGCGTGAGACTGACCTGCAGGAGGCGCTGTGCTGAGACCAGTGTGAGACTGACCTGCAGGAGGCGCTGTGCTGAGGCCGGTGAGCGTGAGACTAACCTGCAGGAGGCGCTGTGCTGAGGCCGGTGAGCGTGAGACTGACCTGCAGGAGGCGCTGTGCTGAGACCAGTGTGAGACTGACCTGCAGGAGGTGCTGTACTGAGGCCAGTGAGCGTGAGACTGACCTGCAGGAGGCGCTGTGCTGAGGCCGGTGAGCGTGAGACTGACCTGCAGGAGGTGCTGTGCTGAGGCCGGTGAGCGTGAGACTGACCTGCAGGAGGCGCTGTGCTGAGGCCGGTGAAACTGACCTGCAGGAGGCGCTGTGCTGGGGCCAGTGAGCGTGAGACTGACCTGCAGGAGGCGCTGTGCTGAGACCAGTGTGAGACTGACCTGCAGGAGGCGCTGTGCTGGGGCCAGTGAGCGTGAGACTGACCTGCAGGAGGCGCTGTGCTGAGACCAGTGTGAGACTGACCTGCAGGAGGCGCTGTGCTGCAGACACGTCCCACTGTTTGGACAGAAGAAGCGTCACAGGACAGAGAGGAGCAGAAATGTGCTGCCAAACGGAATGTATCCATATTTCTCCCACATTCACATGGACCTGGAGGAGGATTGAATGAAACTGCACATGTGCTGGAGTTTAACCCACAGCCACCAACAAACAGTTTGGCTCTACACTGTTTTAAAGGTGCAGTGTCTAAAGTCCTAAAATGTGATTTACTTTTGAACGTTCTCATTGGAGATAGATAGGTTTAATGCCAATATTATGTCCTGGTACGAGTCAGGTTTGTGGAGAGGCGGCTCACCGTGAGGACACGTGTTTTACTTTGATTGTCAGTGCCACAAAAACATCCAAAATGGTCAGTTTTTGGCTCAAAAGTCCCACAATGGGGCTTTATATTAACACCTTCATGCAAAGTTTGTGTTTTTATTGTTGAAAACCGTCCAAATGTGTCTGAGTTTGTTTAACAGTTGCACAGTAGGGGGCGGGGATAGGGGGTAGGTGACCACTGAAATAAACTGATTTTAATGACTAAAAGAAATCATATCTGAAGAGCAAATGTTCCAGTAATTTAATAAAGTCAGGATAAAGCTTTTGTCACTCGCAGTGATGGAAAGTAACAAAGTATAAAATTAAAAGTACTGCACTAGCTCAGTACAAAATGCAGTACTTCTTCCACTGGTCAAATGTAGATTTACTCACAGTTGTAAAAGGAACAGACACTTTTTCTCGAGTGAGAGACGTTACTGTTACTGCACTTTACGTGTTTGGTCCTCAAATATCTTTCAAATGCTCCGGATTTGAAGTTGCTTCCAGATTTGATCAAGAGCTAAAAGAATAATTCTTTTGTCATGTGTGTGTTAAATGGTCACATTTAAACATTTACACATTTACACATTTACACTGTTACACATTTACACATTTGTGACTGACCGTGGCTAAACCAGTTACATGTCTACCCGGAGACATTTTGAGTTATTCACAGATTCTGAAAGTGTGAATTCAAAGCTTTCCAATGATGTCTCACTCATGTAGATCTGATAATATTTGAGTAAGTTGTGGTCATTTGAATGTATACAACTCTCAAAACCTTTCACTGAGAAAACGGCCTCTAAAGTTTCTCACCGGAGTGAGCCCAGAGTCACAGGGGGGCTCATTTGCATCTCATTGAGATAAGCCCTCCCCCCTGTCACACTGACACCACCTCCCCCTACAGCTGTCACTGAAGACTCAAGAGGAGTGTTGTTATTGATGGTAACTGGACTTGAATCAGAATTAGAAGTTACTATATTAAAATGGAAATACTTGGCCCTGAATAGCATCAAAGAATCAGAATGAGAATAGGGTTCATTGCATTTGTTGATAAACATAATTCACAGGTGATTCAGTGCACCAACAATGGTGCACTGAATGATTCAACACAAACAACAAAAGATAAGATAAGATAACCTTTAATGTTACAACGCAGTAGATACAGGGGGAAAGGACAGTAACTTATAGGAAGTTTAAAAAACACTCTTAATAGAAGAACTCTTATAAACAGATGCCAGGACCAGGTATACGAACTGCAACGGGTCCATGGCTTTGAATATACGAGATATGAGATAATAGATATGATATGTACACCACCGGAGTCTAATTACATCAGAGATCACATCCTCATCCTCTTCTTCGTCTGTGCAGCACTCTTCTGTGCTGTGACTCTCGGCTCTTGGCATCAAAGCTGTAAACAAATAACAGGACATTTAAGAAATGGCTAATTATTTCACATAAAACACTCATTAACGTTTTTTTTTTTTTTTTTTTTTTTAACACAATGTGAGAGTTTCAATATAAATACCTGAAGTGCTGATAACTCTTGATCTTTGGAAGCCGTCTGAAGAAGGGACTCAGATGCTTCAGCCAGTCGAAGTTCTTGACAAACACTTTGCTATCCACCGTTCCAAAGAGCTGTGGGATATTGAGGTGACTCTCAGGAGAGCTGTTTTCCACTACCTGATGACAAGGGTGACAATGTAAAAAAATGAGAACAGAAGAAACATATCTTAACCAGAGAGCAGCACTGAAGTTTTGCCAGGCTAATGTTTACACATTACAGTAGTCAAATAATATAAACTAACCTCAGCAATGTCTCAGTGTCAACCCTGGTCTTCATATATGCTCGCTTGATAAGTCCAAAGCCGCAATCAGGGGAGAATTTGGTGTGGCCAGCAATGAGGAAGTGGATGTCCATTGTGTGCAATGGACATCCACTGCAGAGGGTTGGACGGAAAGTGTATCTGTAGTAGACAGAGAGAGAGAGAAAGGAAATTAGATTAATACATATGACATTTGATTAAGACGTATATGTCTCTATAATTGCTATTCTGCATTTGCACTATTATTAGTACCTGCTGTGCAAAGTCAAAGCTGTAATGCATCCTGATGTCTTTGCTTGCTGGCGGTGAGGGTCCAAAGACAGCACATTAGATTCTGTTGTAGAGATCTGTGCGTGTCGAGTGAGAGACGTTACTGTTACTGCACTTTACGCGTTTGGTCCTCAAATATCTTTCAAATGCTCCGGATTTGAAGTTGCATCCAGATTTGATCAAGAGCTAAAAGAATAATTCTTTTGTCATGTGTGTGTTAAATGGTCACATTTACACATTTACACATTTTCACTGTTACACATTTACACATTTACACTGTTACACATTTACACTGTGACACATTTACACATTTACACTGTTACATATTTACACATTTACACTGTTACACATTTACACTGTTACACATTTACACATTTACACATTTACACTGTTACACATTTACACATTTACACTGTTACACATTTACACTGTTACACATTTACACATTTACACTGTTACACATTTACACATTTACACTGTTACACATTTACCCTGTTACACATTTACACTGTTACATATTTACACTGTTACACATTTACACATTTACACTGTTACACATTTACACATTTAAACTGTTACACATTTACACATTTACACTGTTACACATTTACACTGTTACACATTTACACAGTTACACATTTACACATTAACCCTGTTACACATTTACACATTTACACTGTTACACATTTACACTGTTACACATTCACACATTTACACATTTACACTGTTATACATTTACACTGTTACACATTTACACATTTACATTTACACATTTACACATTTACACAATTACATGTACACATTTACACATTTACATTTACACATTTACAGTGTTACACATTTACACATTTACACTGTTCCACATTTACACTGTTACACATTTACACTGTTACACATTTAACAAATTTACACATTTACACTGTTACAAATTTACACATTTACACTGTTACACATTTACACTGTTACACATTTACACTGTTGCACATTTACACATTTACACTATTACACATTTACACATTTACACACTTACACATTTATACTGTTACACATTTACACATTTATACTGTTACACATTTACACATTTACACTGTTACACATTTACACTGTTACACATTTACACATTTACAATGTTACACATTTACACTGTTACACATTTACACTGTTGCACATTTACACATTTACACTATTACACATTTACACACTTACACATTTACACATTTACACTGTTACACATTTATACTGTTACACATTTACACATTTACACTGTTACACATTTACACTGTTACACATTTACACATTTACAATGTTACACATTTACACTGTTACACTGTTACACATTTACACTGTTACACATTTACACATTTACATATTTACACTGTTACACATTTACACTGTTACACATTTACACATTTACACTGTTACACATTTATACTGTTACACATTTACACTGTTACATATTTACACTGTTACACATTTACACATTTACACTGTTACACATTTACACATTTACACATTTACACTGTTATACATTTACACATTTACACATTTACACTGTTACACATCTACACTGTTACACATTTACACTGTTACACATTTACACATTTACACTGTTACACATTTAACAAATTTACACATTTACACTGTTACACATTTACACATTTACACTGTTACACATTTACAAATTTACACATTTACACATTTACACTGTTACACTGTTACACATTTACACTGTTACACATTTACACTGTTACACATTTACACTGTTACACTGTTACATATTTATACTGTTCCACATTTACACATTTACACTGTTACATATTTACACATTTACACATTTACATATTTACACTGTTACACATTTACACTGTTACACATTTACACATTTACACTGTTACACATTTATACTGTTACACATTTACACTGTTACGTATTTACACTATTACACATTTACACTGTTACACATTTACACATTTACACATTTACACTGTTACACTTTTACACATTTATACTGTTACACATTTAGACATTTACACTGTTACACATTTACACACTTACACATTTACACATTTACACTGTTACACATTTACACTGTTAAACATTTACACATTTACACTGTTACACATTTATACATTTACACTGTTACACATTTACACTGTTACACATTTACACTGTTACACATTTACACATTTACACTGTTACACATTTACCCTGTTACACATTTACACTGTTACACATTTACACATTTACCCTGTTACACATTTACACATTTAGACATTTACACTGTTACACATTTACACATTTACACTGTTACACATTTACACTGTTGAACATTCACACATTTACACATTTACACTGTTATACATTTACACTGTTACACATTTACACATTTACACAATTACATGTACACATTTACACATTTACATTTACACATTTACACTGTTACACATTTACACATTTACACATTTACACTGTTCCACATTTACACTGTTACACATTTACACTGTTACACATTTACACTGTTACACATTTACACATTTACACTGTTACACATTTACACTGTTACACATTTACACATTTACACTATTACACATTTACACACTTACATATTTACACTGTTACACATTTATACTGTTACACATTTACACATTTACACTGTTACACATTTACACATTTACACATTTACAATGTTACACATTTACACTGTTAAACATTTACACTGTTACACATTTACACATTTACATATTTACACTGTTACACATTTACACTGTTACACATTTACACATTTACACATTTACACTGTTACACATTTATACTGTTACACATTTACACTGTTACATATTTACACTGTTACACATTTACACTGTTACACATTTACACATTTACACTGTTACACATTTATACTGTTACATATTTACACATTTACACTGTTACACATTTACACAGTTACACATTTACACATTTACACTGTTACACATTTACACTGTTACACATTTACACAGTTACACATTTACACTGTTACACATTTACACATTTACACATTTACACATTTACACATTTACACATTTACACATTTACACTGTTACACATGTACACATTTACATATTTACACTGTTACACATTTACACTGTTACACATTTACACATTTACACTGTCACACTGTTACACATTTACACTGTTACACATTTACACTGTTACAATGTTACACATTTACACATTTACACTGTTACACATTTACACATTTACACTGTTACACATCTACACTGTTACACATTTACACTGTTACACATTTATACTGTTACACATTTAACAAATTTACACATTTACACTGTTACACATTTACACATTTACACTGTTACACATTTACAAATTTACACATTTACACATTTACACTGTTACACTGTTACACATTTACACTGTTACACATTTACACTGTTACACTGTTAAACATTTATACTGTTACACATTTACACATTTACAAATTTACACATTTACATATTTACACTGTTACACATTTACACTGTTACACATTTACACATTTACACATTTACACATTTACACATTTATACTGTTACACATTTACACTGTTACGTATTTACACTGTTACACATTTACACTGTTACACATTTACACTGTTACACTGTTACACATTTATACTGTTACACATTTACACATGTACACTGTTACACATTTACACTGTTGCACATTTACACATTTACACTGTTACACATTTACACATTTACACTGTTACACATTTACACTGTTACACATTTACACTGTTACACATTTACACATTTACACATTTACACTGTGACACATTTACACATTTACACTGTTACACATTTACACAGTTACACATTTACACATTTACACATTTACACACTTACACATTTACACATTTACACTGTTACACATTTACACTGTTACACTGTTACACATTTACACTGTTACACATTTACACTGTTACACATTTACACTGTTACGTATTTACACTGTTACACATTTACACTGTTACACATTTACACTGTTACACTGTTACACATTTATACTGTTACACATTTACACATGTACACTGTTACACATTTACACTGTTGCACATTTACACATTTACACTGTTACACATTTACACATTTACACTGTTACACATTTACACTGTTACACATTTACACTGTTACACATTTACACATTTACACTGTTACACATTTACACTGTGACACATTTACACATTTACACTGTTACACATTTACACAGTTACACATTTACACATTTACACATTTACACACTTACACATTTACACATTTACACTGTTACACATTTACACTGTTACACTGTTACACATTTACACTGTTACACATTTACACTGTTACACATTTACACTGTTACACATTTACACATTTGCACTGTTACACATTTACACTGTTACACATTTACACTGTTACACATTTACACTGTTACACATTTACACTGTTACACTGTTACACTGTTACACATTTACACATTTACACTGTTACACATTTACACTGTTACACATTTACACATTTACACATTTACATATTTACACTGTTACACATTTACACTGTTACACATTTACACATTTACACATTTATACTGTTACACATTTACACTGTTACGTATTTACACTGTTACACATTTACACTGTTACATATTTACACATTTACACTGTTACACTGTTACACATTTATACTGTTACACATTTACACATGTACACTGTTACACATTTACACTGTTGCACATTTACACATTTACACATTTACACTGTTACACATTTACACATTTACACTGTTACACATTTACACTGTTACACATTTACACTGTTACAAATTTACACTGTTACACTGTTACACATTTACACATTTACATATTTACACTGTTACACATTTACACTGTTACACATTTACTCAAATATCTTTCAAATGCTCCGGATTTGAAGTTGCATCCAGATTTGATCAAGAGCTAAAAGAATAATTCTTTTGTCATGTGTGTGTTAAATGGTCACATTTACACATTTACACATTTTCACTGTTACACATTTACACATTTACACTGTTACACATTTACACTGTGACACATTTACACATTTACACTGTTACATATTTACACATTTACACTGTTACACATTTACACTGTTACACATTTACACATTTACACATTTACACTGTTACACATTTACACATTTACACTGTTACACATTTACACTGTTACACATTTACACATTTACACTGTTACACATTTACACATTTACACTGTTACACATTTACCCTGTTACACATTTACACTGTTACATATTTACACTGTTACACATTTACACATTTACACTGTTACACATTTACACATTTAAACTGTTACACATTTACACATTTACACTGTTACACATTTACACTGTTACACATTTACACAGTTACACATTTACACATTAACCCTGTTACACATTTACACATTTACACTGTTACACATTTACACTGTTACACATTCACACATTTACACATTTACACTGTTATACATTTACACTATTACACATTTACACATTTACATTTACACATTTACACATTTACACAATTACATGTACACATTTACACATTTACATTTACACATTTACAGTGTTACACATTTACACATTTACACTGTTCCACATTTACACTGTTACACATTTACACTGTTACACATTTAACAAATTTACACATTTACACTGTTACAAATTTACACATTTACACTGTTACACATTTACACTGTTACACATTTACACTGTTGCACATTTACACATTTACACTATTACACATTTACACATTTACACACTTACACATTTATACTGTTACACATTTACACATTTATACTGTTACACATTTACACATTTACACTGTTACACATTTACACTGTTACACATTTACACATTTACAATGTTACACATTTACACTGTTACACATTTACACTGTTGCACATTTACACATTTACACTATTACACATTTACACACTTACACATTTACACATTTACACTGTTACACATTTATACTGTTACACATTTACACATTTACACTGTTACACATTTACACTGTTACACATTTACACATTTACAATGTTACACATTTACACTGTTACACTGTTACACATTTACACTGTTACACATTTACACATTTACATATTTACACTGTTACACATTTACACTGTTACACATTTACACATTTACACTGTTACACATTTATACTGTTACACATTTACACTGTTACATATTTACACTGTTACACATTTACACATTTACACTGTTACACATTTACACATTTACACATTTACACTGTTATACATTTACACATTTACACATTTACACTGTTACACATCTACACTGTTACACATTTACACTGTTACACATTTACACATTTACACTGTTACACATTTAACAAATTTACACATTTACACTGTTACACATTTACACATTTACACTGTTACACATTTACAAATTTACACATTTACACATTTACACTGTTACACTGTTACACATTTACACTGTTACACATTTACACTGTTACACATTTACACTGTTACACTGTTACATATTTATACTGTTCCACATTTACACATTTACACTGTTACATATTTACACATTTACACATTTACATATTTACACTGTTACACATTTACACTGTTACACATTTACACATTTACACTGTTACACATTTATACTGTTACACATTTACACTGTTACGTATTTACACTATTACACATTTACACTGTTACACATTTACACATTTACACTGTTACACTTTTACACATTTATACTGTTACACATTTAGACATTTACACTGTTACACATTTACACACTTACACATTTACACATTTACACTGTTACACATTTACACTGTTAAACATTTACACATTTACACTGTTACACATTTATACATTTACACTGTTACACATTTACACTGTTACACATTTACACTGTTACACATTTACACATTTACACTGTTACACATTTACCCTGTTACACATTTACACTGTTACACATTTACACATTTACCCTGTTACACATTTACACATTTAGACATTTACACTGTTACACATTTACACATTTACACTGTTACACATTTACACTGTTGAACATTCACACATTTACACATTTACACTGTTATACATTTACACTGTTACACATTTACACATTTACACAATTACATGTACACATTTACACATTTACATTTACACATTTACACTGTTACACATTTACACATTTACACATTTACACTGTTCCACATTTACACTGTTACACATTTACACTGTTACACATTTACACTGTTACACATTTACACATTTACACTGTTACACATTTACACTGTTACACATTTACACATTTACACTATTACACATTTACACACTTACATATTTACACTGTTACACATTTATACTGTTACACATTTACACATTTACACTGTTACACATTTACACATTTACACATTTACAATGTTACACATTTACACTGTTAAACATTTACACTGTTACACATTTACACATTTACATATTTACACTGTTACACATTTACACTGTTACACATTTACACATTTACACATTTACACTGTTACACATTTATACTGTTACACATTTACACTGTTACATATTTACACTGTTACACATTTACACTGTTACACATTTACACATTTACACTGTTACACATTTATACTGTTACATATTTACACATTTACACTGTTACACATTTACACAGTTACACATTTACACATTTACACTGTTACACATTTACACTGTTACACATTTACACAGTTACACATTTACACTGTTACACATTTACACATTTACACATTTACACATTTACACATTTACACATTTACACATTTACACTGTTACACATGTACACATTTACATATTTACACTGTTACACATTTACACTGTTACACATTTACACATTTACACTGTCACACTGTTACACATTTACACTGTTACACATTTACACTGTTACAATGTTACACATTTACACATTTACACTGTTACACATTTACACATTTACACTGTTACACATCTACACTGTTACACATTTACACTGTTACACATTTATACTGTTACACATTTAACAAATTTACACATTTACACTGTTACACATTTACACATTTACACTGTTACACATTTACAAATTTACACATTTACACATTTACACTGTTACACTGTTACACATTTACACTGTTACACATTTACACTGTTACACTGTTAAACATTTATACTGTTACACATTTACACATTTACAAATTTACACATTTACATATTTACACTGTTACACATTTACACTGTTACACATTTACACATTTACACATTTACACATTTACACATTTATACTGTTACACATTTACACTGTTACGTATTTACACTGTTACACATTTACACTGTTACACATTTACACTGTTACACTGTTACACATTTATACTGTTACACATTTACACATGTACACTGTTACACATTTACACTGTTGCACATTTACACATTTACACTGTTACACATTTACACATTTACACTGTTACACATTTACACTGTTACACATTTACACTGTTACACATTTACACATTTACACTGTTACACATTTACACTGTGACACATTTACACATTTACACTGTTACACATTTACACAGTTACACATTTACACATTTACACATTTACACACTTACACATTTACACATTTACACTGTTACACATTTACACTGTTACACTGTTACACATTTACACTGTTACACATTTACACTGTTACACATTTACACTGTTACACATTTACACATTTGCACTGTTACACATTTACACTGTTACACATTTACACTGTTACACATTTACACTGTTACACATTTACACTGTTACACTGTTACACTGTTACACATTTACACATTTACACTGTTACACATTTACACTGTTACACATTTACACATTTACACATTTACATATTTACACTGTTACACATTTACACTGTTACACATTTACACATTTACACATTTATACTGTTACACATTTACACTGTTACGTATTTACACTGTTACACATTTACACTGTTACATATTTACACATTTACACTGTTACACTGTTACACATTTATACTGTTACACATTTACACATGTACACTGTTACACATTTACACTGTTGCACATTTACACATTTACACATTTACACTGTTACACATTTACACATTTACACTGTTACACATTTACACTGTTACACATTTACACTGTTACACATTTACACTGTTACAAATTTACACTGTTACACTGTTACACATTTACACATTTACATATTTACACTGTTACACATTTACACTGTTACACATTTACACATTTATACTGTTACACATTTACACTGTTACGTATTTACACTGTTACACATTTACACTGTTACATATCAAATCAAATCAATTTATTTTTGTAAGGCCCAAAATCACAACAACAGTTGCCTCTGAGGGCCACAGGGAGAAATTAATCAACAATGTCTGTGGTGGTGATGAAGTCAGACAATGTCTGTGGTGGCGATGAAGTCAGACAATGTCTGTGGTGGCGAGGGACAATGTCCCAGGGTCCTCTGTCCTTAGACTCTCCTTCTCGGCCAGGAAAAACTACAAAAAAACCTCTTTGGGAAAAAAGCGTAGAAACCTGGAGGAGTTCCAGTGAAGGAGAGATCCGACTCTCACAGACGGACAGACGGACACAAGGAGACTGGAGCTGGACCCACTCTTCAGGCAGAAGAGGGACCGTCTGAGTCGAGCTGGACCCACTCTTCAGGCAGATGAGGGACCGTCTGACTCGAGCTGGACCCACTCTTCAGGCAGAAGAGGGACCGTCTGAGTCGAGCTGGACCCACTCTTCAGGCAGAAGAGGGACCGTCTGAGTCGAGCTGGACCCACTCTTCAGCCAGATGAGGGACCGTCTGAGTCGAGCTGGACCCACTCTTCAGGCAGAAGAGGGACCGTCTGAGTCGAGCTGGACCCACTCTTCAGGCAGAAGAGGGACCGTCTGAGTCGAGCTGGACCCACTCTTTAGGCAGAAGAGGGACCGTCGGAGGCGAGCTGGACCCACTCTTCAGGCAGATGAGGGACCGTCGGAGGCGAGCTGGACCCACTCTTCAGGCAGATGAGGGACCGACTGAGGCGAACTGGAGCCACTCTTCAGGCAGATGAGGGACCGTCCACACAGGGCAGGGACCACTTCACCAGGGGAGGGGCATCTGGGTCCACAGGTCCTCAGGAGTGAGAGAAAGAAAAGAAGGCGGTGAACAGTTTGCAAGTGGAATCAAAAAATAAATATTGTTTGATAGCATAAGTAGTCAGAAGAAGAAGAGGATAGTGCTCAAGCTGTCATACTTCCCCCAGCATAGTTACTCCTAGGGCAGCGTAGCTGAAGCTGTGGGTTTATCTTTCTGTTCCTAACTACTCTGACCATAAGCGATTTCGAAGAGGAACGTTTTAAGCCTGGACTTAAATGAAGAGACTGTGTCAGCATATTTAACATGGGTCGGGAGCTGATTCCATAACACAGGAGCTTGGTAGCTAAACGCTCTACCTCCTACAGTACTTTTAGAGACTCTTGGCACCACCAGAATGCCAGCATTCTGAGAGCGAAGAGCTCTGTTTGGATGATATGGTTCTATAGCATCTTTGAGGTAGGATGGGGCCATGTCATTTATGGCTTTGTAGGTCAAGAGTAGAATTTTGAATTTGATTCTAGACTCGACGGGGAGCCAGTGAAGAGACTTCAGCACTGGCGTAATGTGCTCTCTTCTTTTTGTTCCTGTTAGTAATCTTGCTGCTGCATTTTGAACCAGTTGAAAGCTTTTTATGGAGCTTTTAGGACACGCTGCAAGCAGGGAGTTACAGTAGTCTAATCTAGTCGTTACAAATGCATGGATAAGTTTTTCGGCATCACTTTTAGGCAGGATTCTTCTGATTTTGGCGATGTTGCGCAAATGGAAATAGGCTGTTTTACAAGCTTGATTTATATGAGCTTTAAATGAGAGCTCCTGGTCAAATAAGACTCCAAGGTTTCTTACAGTAGAACTGGAGGCTACACTGACATTGTCCAGTGTGACTATCTGCTCAGATAGAGCGTCTCGTAGATGCTTAGGGTCAAGCACAATGACCTCGGTTTTTTCAGGGTTAAGAAGCAGGTAGTTTAGTGTCATCCAGGTTTTTATCTCCTTCACACAAGTACTAAGTCTGTCTACTTGATCGCTCTGATCAGGTTTCATTGATAAATACAGCTGAGTGTCATCTGCATTGCAGTGGAAGTTAATGCCATGCTTTCTGATAATGTTGCCTAATGGTAGCATATAAAGAGTAAACAGAATTGGACCGAGTACCGAACCCTGTGGCACACCGTAAATTACTTTAGAGCTTGGTGAGGAGCTCTGGTTTACATTAACAAATTGGAACCTATCAGATAGATAGGATTTAAACCAGCTGAGGGCTGTTCCTCCAACACCTACATCACATTCTAACCTCTGCAGTAGAATGTTGTGGTCGATGGTGTCAAACGCTGCGCTGAGGTCCAACAGAACCAGGATTGAGACCAGTCCATCGTCAGCGGCTAATAACAAATCATTTGTGACTTTAACTAGTGCAGTTTCAGTGCTGTGGTGGGCTCTGAACCCTGACTGGAAAACTTCAAATAAGTTATTGTCCTGCAGGTGGCGACAAAGCTGTTTTACTACAACTTTTTCAAGGATTTTAGAGACGAAGGGAAGATTTGAAATAGGTCTGTAGTTTACCAATAGGTCGGGATCTAGATTAGGCTTTTTCAGAAGAGGTTTAATGACTGCATGTTTGAAGGACTGTGGAACATAGCCACTTTCGAGTGAAGTATTTATTATATTAAGAATAGGGTCTATAATTAGGGGAAGAATGTCTTTGAGGAGTCTGCTTGGAATGGGGTCTAGGACACAAGTTGAGCTTTTAGAGGACATAATGGCTGAAGTTATCTCTGCTTGATCAACAGCTGTGAACCTTTCTAGGTTTATAGGTGGATTTATATGGGACGTTAGATTTACAGCTTGGGCTAGTTCAGGGCTAATAGCGGGGGTAATTTCATCTAATTTATCTCTGATTGTTTTTATTTTATTATTAAAAAATAGGAGGAAATCATCAGAGCTAAGTGTAGCTGGGATTGAGGGCTCTACTGCACTGTGACAGTTTGTTAGCCTAGCTACAGTGCTGAAAAGGAATTTAGTGTTACTTTTGTTGACTTCTATTAGATTTGAATAATATCTGGTTTGGGCCTTACGCAGAGCCTGCTTATAGGACAGCAGGCAACTTTTCCATGCTTTTAGGGATTCTTCGGTGTGAGAGCGACGAAATAATCCCTCTAACTTTCTAACTTTTTGTTTATGTGAACGCAGTTCTTGGTTGTACCATGGGGAGGCGCGCTTTGGCCTAATGACCTTCTGTTTTAACGGCGCGACAACGTCAAGAGCAGACTTCAGAGAATTCATGGTCAAGTTGACACATTGATCACTTAAACTGGGACTAAAACTGTTCTCAGCAAGATCACATGACATGTCACTGAATATTGGCTCTATTATTTCTTTGAATTTTGAGATAGATTTTTCAGATATTGTCCTTTTCATTATAACTTTATTATGTGGGACTGGATGATCTTTAAGAATAAACTGAAAGGTAATTAGGAAATGATCTGACAATATAGGGTTTTGAGGGAGGACAATGAGGTCACTAATCTCTGTTCCATACGTTAGGACAAGATCCAGAGTGTTCTTGTGAGTGTGAGTCGGTTTATTTACATTCTGAGTGAAACCAATGCTGTCTAACAAGGCGCTGAAGGCATTACTGAGAGCGTCATCACTCATGTTCACGTGGATATTAAAGTCTCCAACTATAACTATTTTATCCCAGGCTAACACTAAGTTTGATATAAAGTCAGAAAACTCTGTTAAAAACTCTGAATAGGGACCAGGAGGTCGGTAGATAACTATGAACAAAACTCCTTTTTGGTTTTTCATATTTGGACATGTGATTGACAGCATAAGGTTTTCAAATGAGTGAAATGCATTGTTAGTTTTAGGGCTCATGAGTAGGCTTGAGTGGGAGATCACTGCCACACCACCACCTCGGCCTGTGCTCCTGGCAGTCTGAAAGTTAACATGGCTGGGTGGGGTGGACTCATTTAGTCTGACGTAGTCGTCTTGTTGAAGCCACGTTTCAGTTAGAGCTAGAAGATCTATGTTATAGTCACTAATTAATTCATTAACTAAGAGCGATTTGGAGGAAATTGCTCTAATGTTTAGCAGTCCACATTTTACGTGTTTATTCATTTGTGTATTTGTGTCATTTGTGATTGTTATTTTCCTTAAGTTATTTGGTCTGACGCCTGAAATATTTTTTCTGAGATGTGACTTTTTGGCATTATTTGTACGAGGGACACGAGGGACACACACAGTCTCTATCTGTCTTGAATCTGAACACTTCACATGTAACAGAACGGGCGAGAGTTCAGCGACAGAGGAGCGTCTTGAACTGCTGCTCTGCACCTGGGGCTCATCCCTAGATGGTCACTTAACACGACTAAGACTATCGGTCAAATTCCGAACTAATAGGGATGTACCCTCCGAAGTCGGATGGATGCCATCCCTGCGTATGAGCCCGGGCTTTCCCCAAAACGCACTCCAGTTATCAATAAAGACAACGTTGTTTTGAGGGCACCATCTGGATAACCAGTTGTTGAATGCTGAGAGACGGCTGTACAATTCAGCATTGATCCGATTGGGCAGGGGACCAGAAAATATTACAGTGTCCGACATCGACTTCGCTAGGTCACACACCGCGGCTACTTGAACTTTGAGCACCTCTGATTGTCTCCGCCGGGCGTCGTTACCGCCTGCGTGAACCACGACTCGCCGGAAACGGGTCCTACTCCGCTTTAAGATCCTAAGGTTTCCTTCGATGTCACCCATTCTGGCCCCCGGGTAACACCTAACGCTAGCAGCTGGCAGCTTCACGTCTCTAAGAATAGAACTCCCGATTACAAGAGTTTCTCTTGTGTGTTCAGCGGGCGTGTGATCGCTGAGGGGAGAAAACCTATTATAGACGTGAAGCTCACGGTGCTCTGAGGTTCGGCGTTTAGCGCCTTGTCCCCTCCGAACTGTCACAAAATGGTCCCTATTCTGTTCCTGGACTAGTCCCGGCTGCACGGGAGACGCTGAGGGGCTGAGCTCGGCCTTACTGCTACTGCTAATGCTAATGCTACGCCCTGCAGCGCGGTCCGGTAGCCCTCGCGCTAAAACCGAACTATAACTGGACTTAAGCTCCTCTAAACAGCGGATCCGCGCTTCTAACTCCGTAACCCTGGCCTCCAAAACTACCACTACACTGCACTTCACGCACCTATCATCAGAGAAGGAGCCAGGGTTCTGACTCGACATATGACAGCTCAAACAGGTAAAGGTAGATCCAGCCATGACGCTAGCGGCTAGGCTACGCTAGTTCAGGCTGGAGCTAGAGAGTGAGGAGGGCTTTTTAATCCACGACATACTGAAAAGCGAGCGGCTTGAGGCTCCGGATTGTTTGCGGAGAAATCAAACGTTCACTTTCGTGTATATGATGCGTAAATAGTGTGTATAATTCGTGGATTAATCGGTAAAAGGCTCTAAGAACGAACAGCTCTGAAAACGCGACACACTCACCGGAAATGACGTCACCGGAAATCCATATTTAAATAAATTCATATTTACACATTTACACTGTTACACTGTTACACATTTACACATGTACACTGTTACACATTTACACTGTTGCACATTTACACATTTACACATTTACACTGTTACACATTTACACTGTTACACATTTACACATTTACACTGTTACACATTTACACTGTTACACATTTACACTGTTACAAATTTACACATTTACACTGTTACACATTTACACTGTGACACATTTACACATTTACACATTTACACTGTTACACATTTACACTGTTACACATTTACACATTTACACTGTTACACATTTACACTGTTACACTGTTACACATTTACACATTTACACTGTTACACATTTACACTGTAACACATTTACACTGTTACACATTTACACATTTACACTGTTACACATTTACACTGTTACACATTTACACTGTTACACATTTACACAGTTACACATTTACACATTTACACATTTACCCTGTTACACATTTACACATTTACACTGTTACACATTTACACATTTACACTGTTACACATTTACACTGTTACACATTTACACAGTTACACATTTACACATTTACACATTTACCCTGTTACACATTTACACATTTACACTGTTACACATTTACACATTTACACTGTTAGACATTTACACATTTACACATTTACCCTGTTACACATTTACACATTTACACTGTTACACATTTACACATTTACACTGTTACACATTTACACTGTTACACATTTACACATTTACATTTATACTATTACACTGTTACACATTTACACTGTTACACATTTACACTGTTACACATTTAACACATTTACACATTTACACATTTACATTGTTACACATTTACACTGTTACACATTGACACATTTACACTGTTACACATTTACACATTTACACATTTACACTGTTACACATTTACACTGTTACACATTTACACTGTTACACATTTACACATTTACACTGTTACACATTTACACTGTTACACATTTAACACATTTACACATTTACACATTTACACTGTTACACATTTACACTGTTACACATTTACACTGTTACACATTTACACATTCACACTGTTACACATTTACACTGTTACAAATTTACACATTTACACTGTTACACACTAACACATTTACACATTTACACTGTTACACATTTACACTTTTACACATTTACACTGTTACACTGTTACACATTTACACATTTACACTGTTACACATTTACACATTTACACATTTACACATTTACACATTTACACTGTTACACATTTACACTGTTACACATTTACACTGTTACACATTTACACATTTACACATTTACACTGTTACACATTTACACTGTTACACATTTAACACATTTACACATCAACACTGTTACACATTTACACTGTTACACATTTACACATTTACACTGTTACACATTTACACATTTACACTGTTACACATTTACACTGTTACACATTTACACTGTTACACATTTACACTGTTACACATTTATACTGTTACACATTTACACATTTACACTGTTACACATTTACACTGTTACACATTTACACATTTACACTGTTACACATTTACACATTTACACTGTTACACATTTACACTGTTACACATTTACACTGTTACACATTTATACTGTTACACATTTACACTGTTACACATTTACACTGTTACACATTTACACTGTTACACATTTACACTGTTACACAGTTACACTGTTACACATTTACACTGTTACACAGTTACACTGTTACACATTTATACTGTTACACATTTACACTGTTACACATTTACACTGTTACACATTTATACTGTTACACATTTACACATTTACACATTTACACTGTTACACATTTACACTGTTACACATTTACACATTTACACATTTACACTTTTACACATTTACACTGTTACACTGTTACACATTTACACTGTTACACATTTACACATTTACACTGTTACACATTTAACAAATTTACACATTTACACTGTTACACATTTACACATTTACACTGTTACACATTTACAAATTTACACATTTACACATTTACACTGTTACACTGTTACACATTTACACTGTTACACATTTACACTGTTACACATTTACACTGTTACACTGTTACATATTTATACTGTTCCACATTTACACATTTACACTGTTACATATTTACACATTTACACATTTACATATTTACACTGTTACACATTTACACTGTTACACATTTACACATTTACACTGTTACACATTTATACTGTTACACATTTACACTGTTACACATTTACACATTTACACATTTACACTGTTACACTTTTACACATTTATACTGTTACACATTTACACATTTACACTGTTACACATTTACACACTTACACATTTACACATTTACACTGTTACACATTTACACTGTTAAACATTTACACATTTACACTGTTACACATTTATACATTTACACTGTTACACATTTACACTGTTACACATTTACACTGTTACACATTTACACATTTACACTGTTACACATTTACCCTGTTACACATTTACACTGTTACACATTTACACATTTACCCTGTTACACATTTACACATTTAGACATTTACACTGTTACACATTTACACATTTACACTGTTACACATTTACACTGTTGAACATTCACACATTTACACATTTACACTGTTATACATTTACACTGTTACACATTTACACATTTACACAATTACATGTACACATTTACACATTTACATTTACACATTTACACTGTTACACATTTACACATTTACACATTTACACTGTTCCACATTTACACTGTTACACATTTACACTGTTACACATTTACACTGTTACACATTTACACATTTACACTGTTACACATTTACACTGTTACACATTTACACATTTACACTATTACACATTTACACACTTACATATTTACACTGTTACACATTTATACTGTTACACATTTACACATTTACACTGTTACACATTTACACATTTACACATTTACAATGTTACACATTTACACTGTTAAACATTTACACTGTTACACATTTACACATTTACATATTTACACTGTTACACATTTACACTGTTACACATTTACATATTTACACATTTACACATTTACACTGTTACACATTTATACTGTTACACATTTACACTGTTACATATTTACACTGTTACACATTTACACTGTTACACATTTACACATTTACACTGTTACACATTTATACTGTTACATATTTACACATTTACACTGTTACACATTTACACAGTTACACATTTACACATTTACACTGTTACACATTTACACTGTTACACATTTACACAGTTACACATTTACACTGTTACACATTTACACATTTACACTGTTACACATTTACACATTTACACATTTACACATTTACACTGTTACACATGTACACATTTACATATTTACACTGTTACACATTTACACTGTTACACATTTACACATTTACACTGTCACACTGTTACACATTTACACTGTTACAATGTTACACATTTACACATTTACACTGTTACACATTTACACATTTACACTGTTACACATCTACACTGTTACACATTTACACTGTTACACATTTATACTGTTACACATTTAACAAATTTACACATTTACACTGTTACACATTTACACATTTACACTGTTACACATTTACACATTTACACATTTACACATTTACACTGTTACACTGTTACACATTTACACTGTTACACATTTACACTGTTACACTGTTAAACATTTATACTGTTACACATTTACACATTTACAAATTTACACATTTACATATTTACACTGTTACACATTTACACTGTTACACATTTACACATTTACACATTTACACATTTACACATTTATACTGTTACACATTTACACTGTTACGTATTTACACTCTTACACATTTACACTGTTACACATTTACACTGTTACACTGTTACACATTTATACTGTTACACATTTACACATGTACACTGTTACACATTTACACTGTTGCACATTTACACATTTACACTGTTACACATTTACACATTTACACTGTTACACATTTACACTGTTACACATTTACACTGTTACACATTTACACATTTACACTGTTACACATTTACACTGTGACACATTTACACATTTACACTGTTACACATTTACACAGTTACACATTTACACATTTACACATTTACACACTTACACATTTACACATTTACACTGTTACACATTTACACTGTTACACTGTTACACATTTACACTGTTACACATTTACACTGTTACACATTTACACATTTGCACTGTTACACATTTACACTGTTACACATTTACACTGTTACACATTTACACTGTTACACATTTACACTGTTACACATTTACACATTTACACTGTTACACATTTACACTGTTACACATTTACACATTTACACATTTACATATTTACACTGTTACACATTTACACTGTTACACATTTACACATTTACACATTTATACTGTTACACATTTACACTGTTACGTATTTACACTGTTACACATTTACACTGTTACATATTTACACATTTACACTGTTACACTGTTACACATTTATACTGTTACACATTTACACATGTACACTGTTACACATTTACACTGTTGCACATTTACACATTTACACATTTACACTGTTACACATTTACACATTTACACTGTTACACATTTACACTGTTACACATTTACACTGTTACAAATTTACACTGTTACACTGTTACACATTTACACATTTACACATTTACATATTTACACTGTTACACATTTACACTGTTACACATTTACACATTTATACTGTTACACATTTACACTGTTACGTATTTACACTGTTACACATTTACACTGTTACATATCAAATCAAATCAATTTATTTTTGTAAGGCCCAAAATCACAACAACAGTTGCCTCTGAGGGCCACAGGGAGAAATTAATCAACAATGTCTGTGGTGGTGATGAAGTCAGACAATGTCTGTGGTGGCGATGAAGTCAGACAATGTCTGTGGTGGCGAGGGACAATGTCCCAGGGTCCTCTGTCCTTAGACTCTCCTTCTCGGCCAGGAAAAACTACAAAAAAAACCTCTTTGGGAAAAAAGCGTAGAAACCTGGAGGAGTTCCAGTGAAGGAGAGATCCGACTCTCACAGACGGACAGACGGACACAAGGAGACTGGAGCTGGACCCACTCTTCAGGCAGAAGAGGGACCGTCTGAGTCGAGCTGGACCCACTCTTCAGGCAGATGAGGGACCGTCTGACTCGAGCTGGACCCACTCTTCAGGCAGAAGAGGGACCGTCTGAGTCGAGCTGGACCCACTCTTCAGGCAGAAGAGGGACCGTCTGAGTCGAGCTGGACCCACTCTTCAGGCAGATGAGGGACCGTCTGAGTCGAGCTGGACCCACTCTTCAGGCAGAAGAGGGACCGTCTGAGTCGAGCTGGACCCACTCTTCAGGCAGAAGAGGGACCGTCTGAGTCGAGCTGGACCCACTCTTTAGGCAGAAGAGGGACCGTCGGAGGCGAGCTGGACCCACTCTTCAGGCAGATGAGGGACCGTCGGAGGCGAGCTGGACCCACTCTTCAGGCAGATGAGGGACCGACTGAGGCGAACTGGAGCCACTCTTCAGGCAGATGAGGGACCGTCCACACAGGGCAGGGACCACTTCACCAGGGGAGGGGCATCTGGGTCCACAGGTCCTCAGGAGTGAGAGAAAGAAAAGAAGGCGGTGAACAGTTTGCAAGTGGAATCAAAAAATAAATATTGTTTGATAGCATAAGTAGTCAGAAGAAGAAGAGGATAGTGCTCAAGCTGTCATACTTCCCCCAGCATAGTTACTCCTAGGGCAGCGTAGCTGAAGCTGTGGGTTTATCTTTCTGTTCCTAACTACTCTGACCATAAGCGATTTCGAAGAGGAACGTTTTAAGCCTGGACTTAAATGAAGAGACTGTGTCAGCATATTTAACATGGGTCGGGAGCTGATTCCATAACACAGGAGCTTGGTAGCTAAACGCTCTACCTCCTACAGTACTTTTAGAGACTCTTGGCACCACCAGAATGCCAGCATTCTGAGAGCGAAGAGCTCTGTTTGGATGATATGGTTCTATAGCATCTTTGAGGTAGGATGGGGCCATGTCATTTATGGCTTTGTAGGTCAAGAGTAGAATTTTGAATTTGATTCTAGACTCGACGGGGAGCTAGTGAAGAGACTTCAGCACTGGCGTAATGTGCTCTCTTCTTTTTGTTCCTGTTAGTAATCTTGCTGCTGCATTTTGAACCAGTTGAAAGCTTTTTATGGAGCTTTTAGGACACGCTGCAAGCAGGGAGTTACAGTAGTCTAATCTAGTCGTTACAAATGCATGGATAAGTTTTTCGGCATCACTTTTAGGCAGGATTCTTCTGATTTTGGCGATGTTGCGCAAATGGAAATAGGCTGTTTTACAAGCTTGATTTATATGAGCTTTAAATGAGAGCTCCTGGTCAAATAAGACTCCAAGGTTTCTTACAGTAGAACTGGAGGCTACACTGACATTGTCCAGTGTGACTATCTGCTCAGATAGAGCGTCTCGTAGATGCTTAGGGTCAAGCACAATGACCTCGGTTTTTTCAGGGTTAAGAAGCAGGTAGTTTAGTGTCATCCAGGTTTTTATCTCCTTCACACAAGTACTAAGTCTGTCTACTTGATCGCTCTGATCAGGTTTCATTGATAAATACAGCTGAGTGTCATCTGCATTGCAGTGGAAGTTAATGCCATGCTTTCTGATAATGTTGCCTAATGGTAGCATATAAAGAGTAAACAGAATTGGACCGAGTACCGAACCCTGTGGCACACCGTAAATTACTTTAGAGCTTGGTGAGGAGCTCTGGTTTACATTAACAAATTGGAACCTATCAGATAGATAGGATTTAAACCAGCTGAGGGCTGTTCCTCCAACACCTACATCACATTCTAACCTCTGCAGTAGAATGTTGTGGTCGATGGTGTCAAACGCTGCGCTGAGGTCCAACAGAACCAGGATTGAGACCAGTCCATCGTCAGCGGCTAATAACAAATCATTTGTGACTTTAACTAGTGCAGTTTCAGTGCTGTGGTGGGCTCTGAACCCTGACTGGAAAACTTCAAATAAGTTATTGTCCTGCAGGTGGCGACAAAGCTGTTTTACTACAACTTTTTCAAGGATTTTAGAGACGAAGGGAAGATTTGAAATAGGTCTGTAGTTTACCAATAGGTCGGGATCTAGATTAGGCTTTTTCAGAAGAGGTTTAATGACTGCATGTTTGAAGGACTGTGGAACATAGCCACTTTCGAGTGAAGTATTTATTATATTAAGAATAGGGTCTATAATTAGGGGAAGAATGTCTTTGAGGAGTCTGCTTGGAATGGGGTCTAGGACACAAGTTGAGCTTTTAGAGGACATAATGGCTGAAGTTATCTCTGCTTGATCAACAGCTGTGAACCTTTCTAGGTTTATAGGTGGATTTATATGGGACGTTAGATTTACAGCTTGGGCTAGTTCAGGGCTAATAGCGGGGGTAATTTCATCTAATTTATCTCTGATTGTTTTTATTTTATTATTAAAAAATAGGAGGAAATCATCAGAGCTAAGTGTAGCTGGGATTGAGGGCTCTACTGCACTGTGACAGTTTGTTAGCCTAGCTACAGTGCTGAAAAGGAATTTAGTGTTACTTTTGTTGACTTCTATTAGATTTGAATAATATCTGGTTTGGGCCTTACGCAGAGCCTGCTTATAGGACAGCAGGCAACTTTTCCATGCTTTTAGGGATTCTTCGGTGTGAGAGCGACGAAATAATCCCTCTAACTTTCTAACTTTTTGTTTATGTGAACGCAGTTCTTGGTTGTACCATGGGGAGGCGCGCTTTGGCCTAATGACCTTCTGTTTTAACGGCGCGACAACGTCAAGAGCAGACTTCAGAGAATTCATGGTCAAGTTGACACATTGATCACTTAAACTGGGACTAAAACTGTTCTCAGCAAGATCACATGACATGTCACTGAATATTGGCTCTATTATTTCTTTGAATTTTGAGATAGATTTTTCAGATATTGTCCTTTTCATTATAACTTTATTATGTGGGACTGGATGATCTTTAAGAATAAACTGAAAGGTAATTAGGAAATGATCTGACAATATAGGGTTTTGAGGGAGGACAATGAGGTCACTAATCTCTGTTCCATACGTTAGGACAAGATCCAGAGTGTTCTTGTGAGTGTGAGTCGGTTTATTTACATTCTGAGTGAAACCAATGCTGTCTAACAAGGCGCTGAAGGCATTACTGAGAGCGTCATCACTCATGTTCACGTGGATATTAAAGTCTCCAACTATAACTATTTTATCCCAGGCTAACACTAAGTTTGATATAAAGTCAGAAAACTCGGTCGGTAGATAACTATGAACAAAACTCCTTTTTGGTTTTTCATATTTGGACATGTGATTGACAGCATAAGGTTTTCAAATGAGTGAAATGCATTGTTAGTTTTAGGGCTCATGAGTAGGCTTGAGTGGGAGATCACTGCCACACCACCACCTCGGCCTGTGCTCCTGGCAGTCTGAAAGTTAACATGGCTGGGTGGGGTGGACTCATTTAGTCTGACGTAGTCGTCTTGTTGAAGCCACGTTTCAGTTAGAGCTAGAAGATCTATGTTATAGTCACTAATTAATTCATTAACTAAGAGCGATTTGGAGGAAATTGCTCTAATGTTTAGCAGTCCACATTTTACGTGTTTATTCATTTGTGTATTTGTGTCATTTGTGATTGTTATTTTCCTTAAGTTATTTGGTCTGACGCCTGAAATATTTTTTCTGAGATGTGACTTTTTGGCATTATTTGTACGAGGGACACGAGGGACACACACAGTCTCTATCTGTCTTGAATCTGAACACTTCACATGTAACAGAACGGGCGAGAGTTCAGCGACAGAGGAGCGTCTTGAACTGCTGCTCTGCACCTGGGGCTCATCCCTAGATGGTCACTTAACACGACTAAGACTATCGGTCAAATTCCGAACTAATAGGGATGTACCCTCCGAAGTCGGATGGATGCCATCCCTGCGTATGAGCCCGGGCTTTCCCCAAAACGCACTCCAGTTATCAATAAAGACAACGTTGTTTTGAGGGCACCATCTGGATAACCAGTTGTTGAATGCTGAGAGACGGCTGTACAATTCAGCATTGATCCGATTGGGCAGGGGACCAGAAAATATTACAGTGTCCGACATCGACTTCGCTAGGTCACACACCGCGGCTACTTGAACTTTGAGCACCTCTGATTGTCTCCGCCGGGCGTCGTTACCGCCTGCGTGAACCACGACTCGCCGGAAACGGGTCCTACTCCGCTTTAAGATCCTAAGGTTTCCTTCGATGTCACCCATTCTGGCCCCCGGGTAACACCTAACGCTAGCAGCTGGCAGCTTCACGTCTCTAAGAATAGAACTCCCGATTACAAGAGTTTCTCTTGTGTGTTCAGCGGGCGTGTGATCGCTGAGGGGAGAAAACCTATTATAGACGTGAAGCTCACGGTGCTCTGAGGTTCGGCGTTTAGCGCCTTGTCCCCTCCGAACTGTCACAAAATGGTCCCTATTCTGTTCCTGGACTAGTCCCGGCTGCACGGGAGACGCTGAGGGGCTGAGCTCGGCCTTACTGCTACTGCTAATGCTAATGCTACGCCCTGCAGCGCGGTCCGGTAGCCCTCGCGCTAAAACCGAACTATAACTGGACTTAAGCTCCTCTAAACAGCGGATCCGCGCTTCTAACTCCGTAACCCTGGCCTCCAAAACTACCACTACACTGCACTTCACGCACCTATCATCAGAGAAGGAGCCAGGGTTCTGACTCGACATATGACAGCTCAAACAGGTAAAGGTAGATCCAGCCATGACGCTAGCGGCTAGGCTACGCTAGTTCAGGCTGGAGCTAGAGAGTGAGGAGGGCTTTTTAATCCACGACATACTGAAAAGCGAGCGGCTTGAGGCTCCGGATTGTTTGCGGAGAAATCAAACGTTCACTTTCGTGTATATGATGCGTAAATAGTGTGTATAATTCGTGGATTAATCGGTAAAAGGCTCTAAGAACGAACAGCTCTGAAAACGCGACACACTCACCGGAAATGACGTCACCGGAAATCCATATTTAAATAAATTCATATTTACACATTTACACTGTTACACTGTTACACATTTACACATGTACACTGTTACACATTTACACTGTTGCACATTTACACATTTACACATTTACACTGTTACACATTTACACTGTTACACATTTACACATTTACACTGTTACACATTTACACTGTTACACATTTACACTGTTACAAATTTACACATTTACACTGTTACACATTTACACTGTGACACATTTACACATTTACACATTTACACATTTACACTGTTACACATTTACACTGTTACACATTTACACATTTACACTGTTACACATTTACACTGTTACACTGTTACACATTTACACATTTACACATTTACACTGTTACACATTTACACTGTAACACATTTACACTGTTACACATTTACACATTTACACTGTTACACATTTACACTGTTACACATTTACACTGTTACACATTTACACAGTTACACATTTACACATTTACACATTTACCCTGTTACACATTTACACATTTACACTGTTACACATTTACACATTTACACTGTTACACATTTACACTGTTACACATTTACACAGTTACACATTTACACATTTACACATTTACTCTGTTACACATTTACACATTTACACTGTTACACATTTACACATTTACACTGTTAGACATTTACACATTTACACATTTACCCTGTTACACATTTACACATTTACACTGTTACACATTTACACATTTACACTGTTACACATTTACACTGTTACACATTTACACATTTACATTTATACTATTACACTGTTACACATTTACACATTTACACTGTTACACATTTACACTGTTACACATTTAACACATTTACACATTTACACATTTACATTGTTACACATTTACACTGTTACACATTGACACATTTACACTGTTACACATTTACACATTTACACATTTACACTGTTACACATTTACACTGTTACACATTTACACTGTTACACATTTACACATTTACACTGTTACACATTTACACTGTTACACATTTAACACATTTACACATTTACACATTTACACTGTTACACATTTACACTGTTACACATTTACACTGTTACACATTTACACATTCACACTGTTACACATTTACACTGTTACAAATTTACACATTTACACTGTTACACACTAACACATTTACACATTTACACTGTTACACATTTACACTTTTACACATTTACACTGTTACACTGTTACACATTTACACATTTACACTGTTACACATTTACACATTTACACATTTACACATTTACACATTTACACATTTACACTGTTACACATTTACACTGTTACACATTTACACTGTTACACATTTACACATTTACACTGTTACACATTTACACATTTACACTGTTACACATTTAACACATTTACACATCAACACTGTTACACATTTACACTGTTACACATTTACACATTTACACTGTTACACATTTACACATTTACACTGTTACACATTTACACTGTTACACATTTACACTGTTACACATTTACACTGTTACACATTTATACTGTTACACATTTACACATTTACACTGTTACACATTTACACTGTTACACATTTACACATTTACACTGTTACACATTTACACATTTACACTGTTACACATTTACACTGTTACACATTTACACTGTTACACATTTACACTGTTACACATTTATACTGTTACACATTTACACTGTTACACATTTACACTGTTACAAATTTACACATTTACACTGTTACACATTTACACTGTGACACATTTACACATTTACACATTTACACATTTACACTGTTACACATTTACACTGTTACACATTTACACATTTACACTGTTACACATTTACACTGTTACACTGTTACACATTTACACATTTACACATTTACACTGTTACACATTTACACTGTAACACATTTACACTGTTACACATTTACACATTTACACTGTTACACATTTACACTGTTACACATTTACACTGTTACACATTTACACAGTTACACATTTACACATTTACACATTTACCCTGTTACACATTTACACATTTACACTGTTACACATTTACACATTTACACTGTTACACATTTACACTGTTACACATTTACACAGTTACACATTTACACATTTACACATTTACCCTGTTACACATTTACACATTTACACTGTTACACATTTACACATTTACACTGTTAGACATTTACACATTTACACATTTACCCTGTTACACATTTACACATTTACACTGTTACACATTTACACATTTACACTGTTACACATTTACACTGTTACACATTTACACATTTACATTTATACTATTACACTGTTACACATTTACACATTTACACTGTTACACATTTACACTGTTACACATTTAACACATTTACACATTTACACATTTACATTGTTACACATTTACACTGTTACACATTGACACATTTACACTGTTACACATTTACACATTTACACATTTACACTGTTACACATTTACACTGTTACACATTTACACTGTTACACATTTACACATTTACACTGTTACACATTTACACTGTTACACATTTAACACATTTACACATTTACACATTTACACTGTTACACATTTACACTGTTACACATTTACACTGTTACACATTTACACATTCACACTGTTACACATTTACACTGTTACAAATTTACACATTTACACTGTTACACACTAACACATTTACACATTTACACTGTTACACATTTACACTTTTACACATTTACACTGTTACACTGTTACACATTTACACATTTACACTGTTACACATTTACACATTTACACATTTACACATTTACACATTTACACATTTACACTGTTACACATTTACACTGTTACACATTTACACTGTTACACATTTACACATTTACACTGTTACACATTTACACATTTACACTGTTACACATTTAACACATTTACACATCAACACTGTTACACATTTACACTGTTACACATTTACACATTTACACTGTTACACATTTACACATTTACACTGTTACACATTTACACTGTTACACATTTACACTGTTACACATTTACACTGTTACACATTTACACTGTTACACATTTATACTGTTACACATTTACACTGTTACACATTTACACTGTTACACATTTACACTGTTACACATTTACACTGTTACACAGTTACACTGTTACACATTTACACTGTTACACAGTTACACTGTTACACATTTATACTGTTACACATTTACACTGTTACACATTTACACTGTTACACATTTATACTGTTACACATTTACACATTTACACTGTTACACATTTACACATTTACACTGTTACACATTTACACTGTTACACATTTACACATTTACACTGTTACACATTTACACTGTTACACTGTTACACATTTACACTGTTACACATTTACACATTTACACTGTTACACATTTACACTGTTACACATTTACACTGTTACACTGTTACACATTTATACTGTTACACATTTACACATTTACACATGTACACTGTTACACATTTACATTGTTGCACATTTACACTGTTACACATTTACACTGTGACACATTTACACATTTACACTGTTACACATTTACACTGTTACACATTTACACTGTTACACATTTACACATTTACACTGTTACACATTTACACACTTACACATTTACACATTTACACTGTTAAACATTTACACATTTACACATTTACACTGTTACACATTTACACATTTACACATTTACACTGTTACACATTTACACTGTTACACATTTACACATTTACCCTGTTACACATTTACACTGTTACACATTTACACTGTTACACATTTACACTGTTACACATTTATACATTTACACATTTACACATTTACACTGTTACACATTTACACTGTTACAAATTTACACATTTACACTGTTACACATTTACACATTTACACTGTTACACATTTACACATTTACACTGTTACACATTTACACAGTTACACATTTACACATTTACACATTTACCCTGTTACACATTTACACATTTACACTGTTACAAATTTACACATTTACACATTTACACTGTTACACATTCACACATTTACACATTTACACTGTTATACATTTACACTGTTACACATTTACACATTTACATTTACACATTTACACATTTACACAATTACATGTACACATTTACACATTTAAATTTACACATTTACACTGTTACACATTTACACATTTACACATTTACACATTTACACTGTTCCACATTTACACTGTTACACATTTACACTGTTACACATTTACACTGTTACACATTTACACATTTACACTGTTACACATTTACACTGTTACACATTTACACATTTACACTATTACACATTTACACACTTACACATTTACACTGTTACACATTTATACTGTTACACATTTACACATTTACACTGTTACACATTTACACTGTTACACATTTACACATTTACACATTTACAATGTTACACATTTACACTGTTAAACATTTACACTGTTACACATTTACACATTTACATATTTACACTGTTACACATTTACACTGTTACACATTTACACATTTACACATTTAAACTGTTACATATTTATACTGTTACACATTTACACTGTTACATATTTACACTGTTACACATTTACACTGTTACACATTTACACATTTACACATTTACACTGTTACACATTTATACTGTTACATATTTACACATTTACACTGTTACACATTTACAGTTACACATTTACACATTTACACTGTTACACATTTACACATTTACACTGTTACACTCTTACACATTTACACAGTTACACATTTACACTGTTACACATTTACACATTTACACTGTTACACATTTACACATTTACACTGTTACACATGTACACATTTACACATTTACACTGTTACACATTTACACTGTTACACATTTACACTGTTACACATTTACACATTTACACTGTCACACTGTTACACATTTACACATTTACACATTTACACTGTTACACATTTACACATTTACACTGTTACACATTTACACATTTACACATTTACACATTTACACATTTACACTGTTACACATCTACACTGTTACACATTTACACTGTTACACATTTACACATTTACACTGTTACACATTTACACTGTTACACATTTACACATTTACCCTGTTACACATTTACACTGTTACACATTTACACTGTTACACATTTACACTGTTACACATTTATACATTTACACATTTACACTGTTACACATTTACACTGTTACAAATTTACACATTTACACTGTTACACATTTACACATTTACACTGTTACACATTTACACATTTACACTGTTACACATTTACACAGTTACACATTTACACATTTACACATTTACACATTTACACATTTACACATTTACCCTGTTACACATTTACACATTTACACTGTTACACATTTACACATTTACACTGTTACACATTTACACTGTTACACATTTACACATTTACATTTATACTATTACACTGTTACACATTTACACATTTACACTGTTACACATTTACACTGTTACACATTTAACACATTTACACATTTACACATTTACATTGTTACACATTTACACTGTTACACATTGACACATTTACACTGTTACACATTTACACATTTACACATTTACACTGTTACACATTTACACTGTTACACATTTACACTGTTACACATTTACACATTTACACTGTTACACATTTACACTGTTACACATTTAACACATTTACACATTTACACATTTACACTGTTACACATTTACACTGTTACACATTTACACTGTTACACATTTACACATTCACACTGTTACACATTTACACTGTTACAAATTTACACATTTACACTGTTACACACTAACACATTTACACATTTACACTGTTACACATTTACACTTTTACACATTTACACTGTTACACTGTTACACATTTACACATTTACACTGTTACACATTTACACATTTACACATTTACACATTTACACATTTACACATTTACACTGTTACACATTTACACTGTTACACATTTACACTGTTACACATTTACACATTTACACTGTTACACATTTACACATTTACACTGTTACACATTTAACACATTTACACATCAACACTGTTACACATTTACACTGTTACACATTTACACATTTACACATTTACACTGTTACACATTTACACATTTACACTGTTACACATTTACACTGTTACACATTTACACTGTTACACATTTACACTGTTACACATTTATACTGTTACACATTTACACATTTACACTGTTACACATTTACACTGTTACACATTTACACATTTACACTGTTACACATTTACACATTTACACTGTTACACATTTACACTGTTACACATTTACACTGTTACACATTTACACTGTTACACATTTATACTGTTACACATTTACACTGTTACACATTTACACTGTTACACATTTACACTGTTACAAATTTACACATTTACACTGTTACACATTTACACTGTGACACATTTACACATTTACACATTTACACATTTACACTGTTACACATTTACACTGTTACACATTTACACATTTACACTGTTACACATTTACACTGTTACACTGTTACACATTTACACATTTACACATTTACACTGTTACACATTTACACTGTAACACATTTACACTGTTACACATTTACACATTTACACTGTTACACATTTACACATTTACACTGTTACACATTTACACTGTTACACATTTACACAGTTACACATTTACACATTTACACATTTACCCTGTTACACATTTACACATTTACACTGTTACACATTTACACATTTACACTGTTACACATTTACACTGTTACACATTTACACAGTTACACATTTACACATTTACACATTTACACATTTACCCTGTTACACATTTACACATTTACACTGTTACACATTTACACATTTACACTGTTAGACATTTACACATTTACACATTTACCCTGTTACACATTTACACATTTACACTGTTACACATTTACACATTTACACTGTTACACATTTACACTGTTACACATTTACACATTTACATTTATACTATTACACTGTTACACATTTACACATTTACACTGTTACACATTTACACTGTTACACATTTAACACATTTACACATTTACACATTTACATTGTTACACATTTACACTGTTACACATTGACACATTTACACTGTTACACATTTACACATTTACACATTTACACTGTTACACATTTACACTGTTACACATTTACACTGTTACACATTTACACATTTACACTGTTACACATTTACACTGTTACACATTTAACACATTTACACATTTACACATTTACACTGTTACACATTTACACTGTTACACATTTACACTGTTACACATTTACACATTCACACTGTTACACATTTACACTGTTACAAATTTACACATTTACACTGTTACACACTAACACATTTACACATTTACACTGTTACACATTTACACTTTTACACATTTACACTGTTACACTGTTACACATTTACACATTTACACTGTTACACATTTACACATTTACACATTTACACATTTACACATTTACACATTTACACTGTTACACATTTACACTGTTACACATTTACACTGTTACACATTTACACATTTACACTGTTACACATTTACACATTTACACTGTTACACATTTAACACATTTACACATCAACACTGTTACACATTTACACTGTTACACATTTACACATTTACACTGTTACACATTTACACATTTACACTGTTACACATTTACACTGTTACACATTTACACTGTTACACATTTACACTGTTACACATTTATACTGTTACACATTTACACATTTACACTGTTACACATTTACACTGTTACACATTTACACATTTACACTGTTACACATTTACACATTTACACTGTTACACATTTACACTGTTACACATTTACACTGTTACACATTTACACTGTTACACATTTACACTGTTACACATTTATACTGTTACACATTTACACTGTTACACATTTACACTGTTACACATTTACACTGTTACACAGTTACACTGTTACACATTTACACTGTTACACAGTTACACTGTTACACATTTATACTGTTACACATTTACACTGTTACACATTTACACTGTTACACATTTATACTGTTACACATTTACACATTTACACTGTTACACATTTACACATTTACACTGTTACACATTTACACTGTTACACATTTACACATTTACACATTTACACTGTTACACATTTACACTGTTACACTGTTACACATTTACACTGTTACACATTTACACATTTACACATTTACACTGTTACACATTTACACTGTTACACATTTACACTGTTACACTGTTACACATTTATACTGTTACACATTTACACATTTACACATGTACACTGTTACACATTTACATTGTTGCACATTTACACTGTTACACATTTACACTGTGACACATTTACACATTTACACTGTTAACCATTTACACTGTTACACATTTACACTGTTACACATTTACACATTTACACTGTTACACATTTACACACTTACACATTTACACATTTACACTGTTAAACATTTACACATTTACACATTTACACTGTTACACATTTACACATTTACACATTTACACTGTTACACATTTACACTGTTACACATTTACACATTTACCCTGTTACACATTTACACTGTTACACATTTACACTGTTACACATTTACACTGTTACACATTTATACATTTACACATTTACACATTTACACTGTTACACATTTACACTGTTACACATTTACACTGTTACAAATTTACACATTTACACTGTTACACATTTACACATTTACACTGTTACACATTTACACATTTACACTGTTACACATTTACACAGTTACACATTTACACATTTACACATTTACCCTGTTACACATTTACACATTTACACTGTTACAAATTTACACATTTACACATTTACACTGTTACACATTCACACATTTACACATTTACACTGTTATACATTTACACTGTTACACATTTACACATTTACATTTACACATTTACACATTTACACAATTACATGTACACATTTACACATTTAAATTTACACATTTACACTGTTACACATTTACACATTTACACATTTACACTGTTCCACATTTACACTGTTACACATTTACACTGTTACACATTTACACTGTTACACATTTACACATTTACACTGTTACACATTTACACTGTTACACATTTACACATTTACACTATTACACATTTACACACTTACACATTTACACTGTTACACATTTATACTGTTACACATTTACACATTTACACTGTTACACATTTACACTGTTACACATTTACACATTTACACATTTACAATGTTACACATTTACACTGTTAAACATTTACACTGTTACACATTTACACATTTACATATTTACACTGTTACACATTTACACTGTTACACATTTACACATTTACACATTTAAACTGTTACATATTTATACTGTTACACATTTACACTGTTACATATTTACACTGTTACACATTTACACTGTTACACATTTACACATTTACACATTTACACTGTTACACATTTATACTGTTACATATTTACACATTTACACTGTTACACATTTACAGTTACACATTTACACATTTACACTGTTACACATTTACACATTTACACTGTTACACTCTTACACATTTACACAGTTACACATTTACACTGTTACACATTTACACATTTACACTGTTACACATTTACACATTTACACTGTTACACATGTACACATTTACACATTTACACTGTTACACATTTACACTGTTACACATTTACACTGTTACACATTTACACATTTACACTGTCACACTGTTACACATTTACACATTTACACATTTACACTGTTACACATTTACACATTTACACTGTTACACATTTACACATTTACACATTTACACATTTACACTGTTACACATCTACACTGTTACACATTTACACTGTTACACATTTACACATTTACACTGTTACACATTTACACTGTTACACATTTACACATTTACCCTGTTACACATTTACACTGTTACACATTTACACTGTTACACATTTACACTGTTACACATTTATACATTTACACATTTACACTGTTACACATTTACACTGTTACAAATTTACACATTTACACTGTTACACATTTACACATTTACACTGTTACACATTTACACATTTACACTGTTACACATTTACACAGTTACACATTTACACATTTACACATTTACACATTTACACATTTACACATTTACCCTGTTACACATTTACACATTTACACTGTTACAAATTTACACATTTACACATTTACACATTTACACTGTTACACATTCACACATTTACACATTTACACTGTTATACATTTACACTGTTACACATTTACACATTTACATTTACACATTTACACATTTACACAATTACATGTACACATTTACACATTTAAATTTACACATTTACACTGTTACACATTTACACATTTACACTGTTCCACATTTACACTGTTACACATTTACACTGTTACACATTTACACTGTTACACATTTACACATTTACACTGTTACACATTTACACTGTTACACATTTACACATTTACACTATTACACATTTACACACTTACACATTTACACTGTTACACATTTATACTGTTACACATTTACACATTTACACTGTTACACATTTACACTGTTACACATTTACACATTTACAATGTTACACATTTACACTGTTAAACATTTACACTGTTACACATTTACACATTTACATATTTACACTGTTACACATTTACACTGTTACACATTTACACATTTACACATTTAAACTGTTACATATTTATACTGTTACACATTTACACTGTTACATATTTACACTGTTACACTGTTACACATTTACACATTTACACATTTACACATTTACACTGTTACACATTTATACTGTTACATATTTACACATTTACACTGTTACACATTTACAGTTACACATTTACACATTTACACTGTTACACATTTACACATTTACACTGTTACACTGTTACACATTTACACAGTTACACATTTACACTGTTACACATTTACACATTTACACTGTTACACATTTACACATTTACACTGTTACACATGTACACATTTACACATTTACACTGTTACACATTTACAATGTTACACATTTACACTGTTACACATTTACACATTTACACTGTCACACTGTTACACATTTACACTGTTACACTGTTACACATTTACACATTTACACATTTACACTGTTACACATTTACACATTTACACATTTACACATTTACACTGTTACACATCTACACTGTTACACATTTACACTGTTACACATTTACACATTTATACTGTTACACATTTAACAAATTTACACATTTACACTGTTACACATTTACACATTTACACTGTTACACATTTACACATTTACACTGTTACACTGTTACACATTTACACTGTTACACATTTACACTGTTACACATTTACACTGTTACACTGTTAAACATTTATACTGTTACACATTTACACATTTACACTGTTACACATTTACACATTTACACATTTACATATTTACACTGTTACACATTTACACTGTTACACATTTACACATTTACACATTTACACTGTTACACATTTATACTGTTACACATTTACACTGTTACGTATTTACACTGTTACGCATTTACACTGTTACACATTTACACTGTTACACATTTATACTGTTACACATTTACACATGTACACTGTTACACATTTACACTGTTGCACATTTACACATTTACACATTTACACTGTTACACATTTACACATTTACACATTTACACTGTTATACATTTACACTGTTACACATTTACACTGTTACACATTTACACATTTACACATTTACACTGTTACACATTTACACTCTGACACATTTACACATTTACACTGTTACACATTTACACAGTTACACATTTACACATTTACACATTTACACACTTACACATTTACACATTTACACTGTTACACATTTACACTGTTACACATTTACACTGTTACACTGTTACACATTTACACTGTTACACATTTACACATTTACACTGTTACACATTTGAACTGTTACACATTTACACTGTTACACATTTACACTGTTACACATTCACACATTTACACTGTTACACTGTTACACATTTACACATTTACACTGTTACACATTTACACATTTACACATTTACACATTTACATATTTACACATTTACAGATTTACATATTTACACTGTTACACATTTACACTGTTACACATTTACACATTTACACTGTTACACATTTATACTGTTACACATTTACACTGTTACGTATTTACACTGTTACACATTTACACTGTTACATATTTACACATTTACACTGTTACACTGTTACACATGTACACTGTTACACATTTACACTGTTACACATTTACACTGTTACAAATTTACACATTTACACTGTTACACATTTACACTGTGACACATTTACACATTTACACTGTTACACATTTACACATTTACACTGTTACACATTTACACATTTGCACTGTTACACATTTACACTGTTACACATTTACACTGTTACACATTTACACTGTTACACATTTACACTGTTACACATTTACACATTTACACATTTACACTGTTACACAATTACACTGTAACACATTTACACTGTTACACATTTACACATTTACACTGTTACACATTTACACATTTACACTGTTACACATTTACACTGTTACACATTTACACTGTTACACATTTAAACAGTTACACATTTACACATTTACACATTTACCCTGTTACACATTTACACATTTACACTGTTACACATTTACACATTTACACTGTTACACATTTACACTGTTACACATTTACACATTTACACATTTAGCCTGTTACACATTTACACATTTACACTGTTACACATTTACACATTTACACTGTTACACATTTACCCTGTTACACATTTACACTGTTACACATTTACACTGTTACACATTTATACATTTACACATTTACACATTTACACTGTTACACATTTACACTGTTACACATTTACACATTTACACATTTACACTGTTACACATTTACACTGTTACACATTTACACAGTTACACATTTACACATTTACACATTTACCCTGTTACACATTTACACATTTAGACATTTACACTGTTACAAATTTACACATTTACACATTTACACTGTTATACATTTACACTGTTACACATTTACACATTTACACATTTACACATTTACACTGTTACACATTTACACATTTACACATTTACACTGTTCCACATTTACACTGTTACACATTTACACTGTTACACATTTACACTGTTACACATTTACACATTTACACTGTTACACATTTACACTGTTACACATTTACACATTTACACATTTAAACTGTTACATATTTATACTGTTACACATTTACACTGTTACATATTTACACTGTTACACTGTTACACATTTACACATTTACACATTTACACTGTTACACATTTATACTGTTACATATTTACACATTTACACTGTTACACATTTACAGTTACACATTTACACATTTACACTGTTACACATTTACACATTTACACTGTTACACTGTTACACATTTACACAGTTACACATTTACACTGTTACACATTTACACATTTACACTGTTACACATTTACACATTTACACTGTTACACATGTACACATTTACACTGTTACACA
Source organism: Eucyclogobius newberryi (assembly GCF_026437365.1). Taxonomy (NCBI): domain Eukaryota; kingdom Metazoa; phylum Chordata; class Actinopteri; order Gobiiformes; family Gobiidae; genus Eucyclogobius; species Eucyclogobius newberryi. Next base: position 84,623 of record NW_027315802.1, on the reverse strand, counting down.
TTTACACTGTTACACATTTACACTGTTACACATTTACACATTTACACTGTCACACTGTTACACATTTACACTGTTACACTGTTACACATTTACACATTTACACTGTTACACATTTACACATTTACACATTTACACATTTACACTGTTACACATCTACACTGTTACACATTTACACTGTTACACATTTACACATTTATACTGTTACACATTTAACAAATTTACACATTTACACTGTTACACATTTACACATTTACACTGTTACACATTTACACATTTACACTGTTACACTGTTACACATTTACACTGTTACACATTTACACTGTTACACATTTACACTGTTACACTGTTAAACATTTATACTGTTACACATTTACACATTTACACTGTTACACATTTACACATTTACACATTTACACATTTACATATTTACACTGTTACACATTTACACTGTTACACATTTACACATTTACACATTTACACTGTTACACATTTATACTGTTACACATTTACACTGTTACGTATTTACACTGTTACGCATTTACACTGTTACACATTTACACTGTTACACATTTATACTGTTACACATTTACACATGCACACTGTTACACATTTACACTGTTGCACATTTACACATTTACACATTTACACTGTTACACATTTACACATTTACACTGTTATACATTTACACTGTTACACATTTACACTGTTACACATTTACACATTTACACATTTACACTGTTACACATTTACACTCTGACACATTTACACATTTACACTGTTACACATTTACACAGTTACACATTTACACATTTACACATTTACACACTTACACATTTACACATTTACACTGTTACACATTTACACTGTTACACATTTACACTGTTACACTGTTACACATTTACACTGTTACACATTTACACATTTACACTGTTACACATTTGAACTGTTACACATTTACACTGTTACACATTTACACTGTTACACATTCACACATTTACACTGTTACACTGTTACACATTTACACATTTACACTGTTACACATTTACACTGTTACACATTTACACATTTACATATTTACACATTTACAGATTTACATATTTACACTGTTACACATTTACACTGTTACACATTTACACATTTACACATTTACACTGTTACACATTTATACTGTTACACATTTACACTGTTACGTATTTACACTGTTACACATTTACACTGTTACATATTTACACATTTACACTGTTACACTGTTACACATGTACACTGTTACACATTTACACTGTTACATATTTACACATTTACACTGTTACACTGTTACACATGTACACTGTTACACATTTACACTGTTACACATTTACACTGTTACAAATTTACACATTTACACTGTTACACATTTACACTGTGACACATTTACACATTTACACTGTTACACATTTACACATTTACACTGTTACACATTTACACATTTGCACTGTTACACATTTACACTGTTACACATTTACACTGTTACACATTTACACTGTTACACATTTACACTGTTACACAATTACACTGTAACACATTTACACTGTTACACATTTACACATTTACACTGTTACACATTTACACTGTTACACTGTTACACATTTACACTGTTACACATTTACACTGTCACACTGTTACACATTTACACTGTTACACTGTTACACATTTACACATTTACACTGTTACACATTTACACATTTACACATTTACACATTTACACTGTTACACATCTACACTGTTACACATTTACACTGTTACACATTTACACATTTATACTGTTACACATTTAACAAATTTACACATTTACACTGTTACACATTTACACATTTACACTGTTACACATTTACACATTTACACATTTACACTGTTACACTGTTACACATTTACACTGTTACACATTTACACTGTTACACATTTACACTGTTACACTGTTAAACATTTATACTGTTACACATTTACACATTTACACTGTTACACATTTACACATTTACACATTTACATATTTACACTGTTACACATTTACACTGTTACACATTTACACATTTACACATTTACACTGTTACACATTTATACTGTTACACATTTACACTGTTACGTATTTACACTGTTACGCATTTACACTGTTAAACATTTACACTGTTACACATTTATACTGTTACACATTTACACATGTACACTGTTACACATTTACACTGTTGCACATTTACACATTTACACATTTACACTGTTACACATTTACACATTTACACATTTACACTGTTATACATTTACACTGTTACACATTTACACTGTTACACATTTACACATTTACACATTTACACTGTTACACATTTACACTCTGACACATTTACACATTTACACTGTTACACATTTACACAGTTACACATTTACACATTTACACATTTACACACTTACACATTTACACATTTACACTGTTACACATTTACACTGTTACACATTTACACTGTTACACTGTTACACATTTACACTGTTACACATTTACACATTTACACTGTTACACATTTGAACTGTTACACATTTACACTGTTACACATTTACACTGTTACACATTCACACATTTACACTGTTACACTGTTACACATTTACACATTTACACTGTTACACATTTACACTGTTACACATTTACACATTTACATATTTACACATTTACAGATTTACATATTTACACTGTTACACATTTACACTGTTACACATTTACACTGTTACATATTTACACATTTACACTGTTACACTGTTACACATGTACACTGTTACACATTTACACTGTTACACATTTACACTGTTACAAATTTACACATTTACACTGTTACACATTTACACTGTGACACATTTACACATTTACACTGTTACACATTTACACATTTACACTGTTACACATTTACACATTTGCACTGTTACACATTTACACTGTTACACATTTACACATTTACACATTTACACTGTTACACATTTAAACAGTTACACATTTACACATTTACCCTGTTACACATTTACACATTTACACTGTTACACATTTACACATTTACACTGTTACACAATTACACTGTTACACATTTACACATTTACACATTTAGCCTGTTACACATTTACACATTTACACTGTTACACATTTACACATTTACACTGTTACACATTTACCCTGTTACACATTTACACTGTTACACATTTACACATTTACACATTTACACTGTTACACATTTACACTGTTACACATTTACACAGTTACACATTTACACATTTACACATTTACCCTGTTACACATTTACACATTTAGACATTTACACTGTTACAAATTTACAAATTTACACATTTACACATTTACACTGTTATACATTTACACTGTTACACATTTACACATTTACACATTTACACATTTACACATTTACACTGTTACACATTTACACATTTACACATTTACACATTTACACTGTTCCACATTTACACTGTTACACATTTACACTGTTACACATTTACACTGTTACACATTTACACATTTACACTGTTACACATTTACACATTTACACATTTACACTGTTACACTGTTACACATTTACACTGTTACACATTTACACTGTTACACATTTACACTGTTACACTGTTAAACATTTATACTGTTACACATTTACACATTTACACTGTTACACATTTACACATTTACACATTTACATATTTACACTGTTACACATTTACACTGTTACACATTTACACATTTACACATTTACACTGTTACACATTTATACTGTTACACATTTACACTGTTACGTATTTACACTGTTACGCATTTACACTGTTACACATTTACACTGTTACACATTTATACTGTTACACATTTACACATGTACACTGTTACACATTTACACTGTTGCACATTTACACATTTACACATTTACACTGTTACACATTTACACATTTACACATTTACACTGTTATACATTTACACTGTTACACATTTACACTGTTACACATTTACACATTTACACATTTACACTGTTACACATTTACACTCTGACACATTTACACATTTACACTGTTACACATTTACACAGTTACACATTTACACATTTACACATTTACACACTTACACATTTACACATTTACACTGTTACACATTTACACTGTTACACATTTACACTGTTACACTGTTACACATTTACACTGTTACACATTTACACATTTACACTGTTACACATTTGAACTGTTACACATTTACACTGTTACACATTTACACTGTTACACATTCACACATTTACACTGTTACACTGTTACACATTTACACATTTACACTGTTACACATTTACACTGTTACACATTTACACATTTACATATTTACACATTTACAGATTTACATATTTACACTGTTACACATTTACACTGTTACACATTTACACTGTTACATATTTACACATTTACACTGTTACACTGTTACACATGTACACTGTTACACATTTACACTGTTACACATTTACACTGTTACAAATTTACACATTTACACTGTTACACATTTACACTGTGACACATTTACACATTTACACTGTTACACATTTACACATTTACACTGTTACACATTTACACATTTGCACTGTTACACATTTACACTGTTACACATTTACACTGTTACACATTTACACTGTTACACATTTACACATTTACACATTTACACTGTTACACAATTACACTGTAACACATTTACACTGTTACACATTTACACATTTACACTGTTACACATTTACACTGTTACACATTTACACATTTACACTGTTACACATTTACACTGTTACACATTTACACTGTTACACATTTAAACAGTTACACATTTACACATTTACCCTGTTACACATTTACACATTTACACTGTTACACATTTACACATTTACACTGTTACACATTTACACTGTTACACATTTACACATTTACACATTTAGCCTGTTACACATTTACACATTTACACTGTTACACATTTACACATTTACACTGTTACACATTTACCCTGTTACACATTTACACTGTTACACATTTACACATTTACACATTTACACTGTTACACATTTACACTGTTACACATTTACACAGTTACACATTTACACATTTACACATTTACCCTGTTACACATTTACACATTTAGACATTTACACTGTTACAAATTTACACATTTACACATTTACACTGTTATACATTTACACTGTTACACATTTACACATTTACACATTTACACATTTACACTGTTACACATTTACACATTTACACATTTACACATTTACACTGTTCCACATTTACACTGTTACACATTTACACTGTTACACATTTACACTGTTACACATTTACACATTTACACATTTACACTGTTACACATTTACACTGTTACACATTTACACATTTACACATTTAAACTGTTACATATTTATACTGTTACACATTTACACTGTTACATATTTACACTGTTACACATTTACACATTTACACATTTACACTGTTACACATTTATACTGTTACATATTTACACATTTACACTGTTACACATTTACAGTTACACATTTACACATTTACACTGTTACACATTTACACATTTACACTGTTACACTGTTACACATTTACACAGTTACACATTTACACTGTTACACATTTACACATTTACACTGTTACACATTTACACATTTACACTGTTACACATGTACACATTTACACATTTACACTGTTACACATTTACACTGTTACACATTTACACATTTACACTGTCACACTGTTACACATTTACACTGTTACACTGTTACACATTTACACATTTACACTGTTACACATTTACACATTTACACATTTACACATTTACACTGTTACACATCTACACTGTTACACATTTACACTGTTACACATTTACACATTTATACTGTTACACATTTAACAAATTTACACATTTACACTGTTACACATTTACACATTTACACTGTTACACATTTACACATTTACACTGTTACACTGTTACACATTTACACTGTTACACATTTACACTGTTACACATTTACACTGTTACACTGTTAAACATTTATACTGTTACACATTTACACATTTACACATTTACACTGTTACACATTTACACATTTACACATTTACACATTTACATATTTACACTGTTACACATTTACACTGTTACACATTTACACATTTACACATTTACACTGTTACACATTTATACTGTTACACATTTACACTGTTACGTATTTACACTGTTACGCATTTACACTGTTACACATTTACACTGTTACACATTTATACTTTTACACATTTACACATGTACACTGTTACACATTTACACTGTTGCACATTTACACATTTACACATTTACACTGTTACACATTTACACATTTACACATTTACACTGTTATACATTTACACTGTTACACATTTACACTGTTACACATTTACACTGTTACACATTTACACATTTACACATTTACACTGTTACACATTTACACTCTGACACATTTACACATTTACACTGTTACACATTTACACTGTTACACATTTACACATTTACACACTTACACATTTACACATTTACACTGTTACACATTTACACATTTACACTGTTACACATTTACACTGTTACACATTTACACATTTACACATTTAGCCTGTTACACATTTACACATTTACACTGTTACACATTTACACATTTACACTGTTACACATTTACCCTGTTACACATTTACACTGTTACACATTTACACTGTTACACATTTACACTGTTACACATTTGAACTGTTACACATTTACACTGTTACACATTTACACTGTTACACATTCACACATTTACACTGTTACACTGTTACACATTTACACATTTACACTGTTACACATTTACACTGTTACACATTTACACATTTACATATTTACACATTTACAGATTTACATATTTACACTGTTACACATTTACACTGTTACACATTTACACATTTACACATTTACACTGTTACACATTTATACTGTTACACATTTACACTGTTACGTATTTACACTGTTACACATTTACACTGTTACATATTTACACATTTACACTGTTACACTGTTACACATGTACACTGTTACACATTTACACTGTTACATATTTACACATTTACACTGTTACACTGTTACACATGTACACTGTTACACATTTACACTGTTACACATTTACACTGTTACAAATTTACACATTTACACTGTTACACATTTACACTGTGACACATTTACACATTTACACTGTTACACATTTACACATTTACACATTTACACTGTTACACATTTACACATTTGCACTGTTACACATTTACACTGTTACACATTTACACTGTTACACATTTACACTGTTACACATTTACACTGTTACACAATTACACTGTAACACATTTACACTGTTACACATTTACACATTTACACATTTACACTGTTACACATTTACACTGTTACACTGTTACACATTTACACTGTTACACATTTACACTGTTACACATTTAAACAGTTACACATTTACACATTTACCCTGTTACACATTTACACATTTACACTGTTACACATTTACACATTTACACTGTTACACATTTACACTGTTACACATTTACACATTTACACATTTAGCCTGTTACACATTTACACATTTACACTGTTACACATTTACACATTTACACTGTTACACATTTACCCTGTTACACATTTACACTGTTACACATTTACACTGTTACACATTTACACTGTTACACATTTATACATTTACACATTTACACATTTACACTGTTACACATTTACACTGTTACACATTTACACATTTACACATTTACACTGTTACACATTTACACTGTTACACATTTACACAGTTACACATTTACACATTTACACATTTACCCTGTTACACATTTACACATTTAGACATTTACACTGTTACAAATTTACACATTTACACATTTACACTGTTATACATTTACACTGTTACACATTTACACATTTACACATTTACACTGTTACACATTTACACATTTACACATTTACACTGTTCCACATTTACACTGTTACACATTTACACTGTTACACATTTACACTGTTACACATTTACACATTTACACTGTTACACATTTACACTGTTACACATTTACACTATTACACATTTACACACTTACACATTTACACTGTTACACATTTATACTGTTACACATTTACACATTTACCCTGTTACACATTTACACATTTACACTGTTACACATTTACACATTTACACTGTTACACATTTACACTGTTACACATTTACACATTTACACATTTAGCCTGTTACACATTTACACATTTACACTGTTACACATTTACACATTTACACTGTTACACATTTACCCTGTTACACATTTACACTGTTACACATTTACACTGTTACACATTTACACTGTTACACATTTATACATTTACACATTTACACATTTACACTGTTACACATTTACACTGTTACACATTTACACATTTACACTGTTACACATTTACACATTTACACTGTTACACATTTACACTGTTACACATTTACACAGTTACACATTTACACATTTACACATTTACCCTGTTACACATTTACACATTTAGACATTTACACTGTTACAAATTTACACATTTACACTGTTACACATTTACACTGTTACACATTCACACATTTACACATTTACACTGTTATACATTTACACTGTTACACATTTACACATTTACATTTACACATTTACACTGTTACACATTTACACATTTACACATTTACACTGTTCCACATTTACACTGTTACACATTTACACTGTTACACATTTACACATTTACACTGTTACACATTTACACTGTTACACATTTACACATTTACACTATTACACATTTACACACTTACACATTTACACTGTTACACATTTATACTGTTACACATTTACACATTTACACTGTTACACATTTACACTGTTACACATTTACACATTTACACATTTACAATGTTACACATTTACACTGTTAAACATTTACACTGTTACACATTTACACATTTACATATTTACACTGTTACACATTTACACTGTTACACATTTACACATTTACACTGTTACACATTTACACTGTAACACATTTACACTGTTACACATTTACACTGTTACACATTTACACATTTACACTGTTACACATTTACACTGTTACACATTTACACAGTTACACATTTACACATTTACCCTGTTACACATTTACACATTTACACTGTTACACATTTACACATTTACACTGTTACACATTTACACATTTCCACATTTACACATTTAGCCTGTTACACATTTACACATTTACACTGTTACACATTTACACATTTACACTGTTACACATTTACACTGTTACACATTTACACATTTAGCCTGTTACACATTTACACATTTACACTGTTACACATTTACACATTTACACTGTTACACATTTACCCTGTTACACATTTACACTGTTACACATTTACACTGTTACACATTTATACATTTACACATTTACACATTTACACTGTTACACATTTACACTGTTACACATTTACACATTTACACTGTTACACATTTACACTGTTACACATTTACACTGTTACACATTTACACAGTTACACATTTACACATTTACACATTTACCCTGTTACACATTTACACATTTAGACATTTACACTGTTACAAATTTACACATTTACACTGTTACACATTTACACTGTTACACATTCACACATTTACACATTTACACTGTTATACATTTACACTGTTACACATTTACACATTTACATTTACACATTTACACATTTACACAATTACATGTACACATTTACACATTTACATTTACACATTTACACTGTTACACATTTACACATTTACACATTTACACTGTTCCACATTTACACTGTTCCACATTTACACTGTTACACATTTACACTGTTACACATTTACACATTTACACTGTTACACATTTACACTGTTACACATTTACACATTTACACTATTACACATTTACACACTTACACATTTACACTGTTACACATTTATACTGTTACACATTTACACATTTACACTGTTACACATTTACACTGTTACACATTTACTCATTTACACATTTAAACTGTTACACATTTATACTGTTACACATTTACACTGTTACATATTTACACTGTTACACATTTACACTGTTACACATTTACACATTTACAAATTTACACTGTTACACATTTATACTGTTACATATTTACACATTTACACTGTTACACATTTACAGTTACACATTTACACATTTACACTGTTACACATTTACACATTTACACATTTACACTGTTACACATTTACACAGTTACACTGTTACACATTTACACTGTTACACATTTACACATTTACACTGTCACACTGTTACACATTTACACTGTTACACATTTACACTGTTACACTGTTACACATTTACACATTTACACTGTTACACATTTACACATTTACACATTTACACATTTACACTGTTACACATCTACACTATTACACATTTACACTGTTACACTGTTTCACATTTACACTGTTACACATTTACACTGTTACACATTTAACAAATTTACACATTTACACTGTTACACATTTACACATTTACACTGTTACACATTTACAAATTTAAACATTTACACATTTACACTGTTACACTGTTACACATTTACACTGTTACACATTTACACTGTTACACATTTACACTGTTAAACATTTATACTGTTACACATTTACACATTTACACTGTTACACATTTACATATTTACACTGTTACACATTTACACTGTTACACATTTACACATTTACACATTTACACTGTTACACATTTACACTGTTACAAATTTACACATTTACACTGTTACACATTTACACATTTACACTGTTACACATTTAGACTGTTACACATTTACACAGTTACACATTTACACATTTAGACATTTACACTGTTACAAATTTACACATTTACACTGTTACACATTTACACTGTTACACATTCACACATTTACACATTTACACTGTTATACATTTACACTGTTACACATTTACATTTACACATTTACACATTTACACTGTTCCACATTTACACTGTTACACATTTACACTGTTACACATTTACACTGTTACACATTTACACTGTTACACATTTACACATTTACACTGTTACACATTTACACTGTTACACATTTACACATTTACACTATTACACATTTACACACTTACACATTTACACTGTTACACATTTATACTGTTACACATTTACACATTTACACTGTTACACATTTATACTGTTACATATTTACACATTTACACTGTTACACATTTACAGTTACACATTTACACATTTACACTGTTACACATTTACACATTTACACATTTACACTGTTACACTGTTACACATTTACACAGTTACACATTTACACTGTTACACATTTACACATTTACACTGTTACACATTTACACATTTACACATTTACACATTTACACTGTTACACATGTACACATTTACACATTTACACTGTCACACATTTACACTCTTACACATTTACACATTTACACTGTCACACTGTTACACATTTACACTGTTACACATTTACACTGTTACACTGTTACACATTTACACTGTTACACATTTACACATTTACACATTTACACTGTTACACATCTACACTGTTACACTGTTACACTGTTACACATTTACACATTTATACTGTTACACATTTAACAAATTTACACATTTACACTGTTACACATTTACACATTTACACATTTACACTGTTACACATTTACAAATTTACACATTTACACTGTTACACATTTACACTGTTACACATTTACACATTTACACTGTTACACATTTACACATTTACACATTTACATATTTACACTGTTACACATTTACACTGTTACACATTTACACTGTTACACTGTTACACATTTATACTGTTACACATTTACACTGTTACGTATTTACACTGTTACACATTTACACTGTTACACTGTTACACTGTTACACTGTTACACATTTATACTGTTACACATTTACACATGTACACTGTTACACATTTACACTGTTGCACATTTACACATTTACACTGTTACACATTTACACATTTACACTGTTACACATTTACACTGTTACACATTTACACATTTACACATTTACACTGTTACACATTTACACCTTTACACTGTTACACATTTACACTGTTACACATTTACACATTTACACTGTTACACTGTTACACATTTACACTGTTACACATTTACACTGTTACACATTTACACTGTTACACATTTACACATTTACACTGTTACACTGTTACACATTTACAAATTTACACTGTTACACATTTACACTGTTACACATTTACAGATTTACACATTTACAGATTTACAGATTTACATATTTACACTGTTACACATTTACACTGTTACACATTTACACATTTACACATTTACACTGTTCCACATTTACACTGTTACACATTTACACTGTTACACATTTACACTGTTACACATTTACACATTTACACTGTTACACATTTACACTGTTACACATTTACACATTTACACTATTACACATTTACACACTTACACATTTACACTGTTACACATTTATACTGTTACACATTTACACATTTACCCTGTTACACATTTACACATTTACACTGTTACACATTTACACTGTTACACATTTACACATTTACACATTTACACATTTACACATTTACACTGTTACACATTTACACTGTTACACTGTTACACATTTACAATTTTACACATTTACACTGTTACACTGTTACACATTTACACATTTACACATTTACACTGTTACACATTTACACATTTACACATTTACACTGTTACACATTTACACATTTACACTGTTACACATTTACACTGTTACACATTTACACTGTTACACATTTACACATTTACACTGTTACACATTTAACAAATTTACACTGTTACACATTTACAAATTTACACTGTTACACATTTACACTGTTACATATTTACACATTTGCACACTTACACATTTACACATTTACATATTTACACTGTTACACATTTACACTGTTACACATTTACACATTTACACTGTTACACATTTACACTGTTACACATTTACACTGTTACACATTTACACATTTACACTGTTACACATTTACACATTTACACATTTACACTGTTACACATTTACACTGTTACACATTTACACTGTTACACATTTATACTGTTTCACATTTACACATTTACACTGTTACACATTTACACTGTTACACATTCACACATTTACACTGTTACACATTTACACATTTACACTGTTACACATTTATACTGTTACACATTTACACTGTTACACATTTACACTGTTACACATTTACACATTTACACTGTTACACATTTACACATTTACACTGTTACACATTTACACTGTACACATTTACACTGTTACACATTTACACATTTACACTGTTACACATTTACACTGTTACACATTTACACTGTTACACATTTACACATTTACACTGTTACACATTTACACATTTACACATTTACACATTTACACATTTACACTGTTACACATTTACATATTTACACTGTTACACATTTACACTGTTACACATTTACACTGTTACACATTTACACTGTTACACATTTATACTGTTACACATTTACAAATTTACACATTTACACATTTACACTGTTACACATTTACACTGTTACACATTTACACTGTTACACATTTACACATTTACACATTTACACTGTTACACATTTACACATTTACACTGTTACACATTTACACTGTTACACATTTACACTGTTACACATTTATACTGTTACACATTTACACATTTACACATTTACACATTTACACTGTTACACATTTATACTGTTACACATTTACACATTTACACTGTTACACATTTACACATTTACACTGTTACACATTTACACTGTTACACTGTTACACTGTTACACATTTACACATTTACACTGTTACACATTTACACATTTACACATTTACACTGTTACACATTTACACATTTACACTGTTACACATTTACATATTTACACATTTACACATTTACACATTTACACTGTTACACATTTATACTGTTACACATTTACACATTTACACTTTTACACATTTACACTGTTACACATTTACACTGTTACACATTTACACTGTTACACATTTACACATTTACACTGTTACACATTTACACTGTTACACATTTACACATTTACACATTTACACTGTTACACATTTACACATTTACACTGTTACACATTTACACTGTTACACATTTACACTGTTACACATTTATACTGTTACACATTTACACATTTACACTGTTACACATTTACACTGTTACACATTTACACATTTACACATTTACACTGTTACACATTTACACATTTACACTGTTACACATTTACACTGTTACAAATTTACACTGTTACACATTTATACTGTTACACATTTACACATTTACACATTTACACATTTACACTGTTACACATTTATACTGTTACACATTTACACTGTTACACATTTACACATTTACACTGTTACACATTTACACTGTTACACATTTACACATTTACACTGTTACACATTTACACATTTACACTGTTACACATTTACACATTTACACTGTTACACATTTACATATTTACACATTTACACATTTACACATTTACACATTTACACATTTACACTGTTACACATTTATACTGTTACACATTTACACATTTACACTGTTACACATTTACACATTTACACTGTTACACATTTACACATTTACACATTTACACTGTTACACATTTATACTGTTACACATTTACACTGTTACACATTTACACATTTACACTGTTACACATTTACATATTTACACTGTTACACATTTACACATTTACACTGTTACACTGTTACACATTTACACATTTACACTGTTACACATTTAACACATTTACACATTTACACTGTTACACATTTACACTGTTACACTGTTACACATTTACACTTTTACACATTTACACTGTTACACTGTTACATATTTACACTGTTACACATTTACACTGTTACACATTTACTTATTTACACATTTACACTGTTACACATTTACACTGTTACAAATTTACAC
This sequence comes from Eucyclogobius newberryi, assembly GCF_026437365.1. NCBI lineage: Eukaryota > Metazoa > Chordata > Actinopteri > Gobiiformes > Gobiidae > Eucyclogobius > Eucyclogobius newberryi. The sequence continues at coordinate 69,402 of NW_027315802.1, read as the reverse complement.
ATTTACACTGTTACACATTTACACATTTACACTGTTACACATTTAGACTGTTACACATTTACACAGTTACACATTTACACATTTACACATTTACCCTGTTACACATTTACACATTTAGACATTTACACTGTTACAAATTTACACATTTACACTGTTACACATTTACACTGTTACACATTCACACATTTACACATTTACACTGTTATACATTTACACTGTTACACATTTACATTTACACATTTACACATTTACACTGTTCCACATTTACACTGTTACACATTTACACTGTTACACATTTACACTGTTACACATTTACACTGTTACACATTTACACATTTACACTGTTACACATTTACACTGTTACACATTTACACATTTACACCATTACACATTTACACACTTACACATTTACACTGTTACACATTTATACTGTTACACATTTACACATTTACACTGTTACACATTTACACTGTTACACATTTACACATTTACACATTTACAATGTTACACATTTACACTGTTAAACATTTACACTGTTACACATTTACACATTTACATATTTACACTGTTACACATTTACACTGTTACACATTTACACATTTACACATTTAAACTGTTACATATTTATACTGTTACACATTTACACTGTTACATATTTACACTGTTACACATTTACACTGTTACACATTTACACATTTACACATTTACACTGTTACACATTTATACTGTTACATATTTACACATTTACACTGTTACACATTTACAGTTACACATTTACACATTTACACTGTTACACATTTACACATTTACACATTTACACTGTTACACTGTTACACATTTACACAGTTACACATTTACACTGTTACACATTTACACATTTACACTGTTACACATTTACACATTTACACATTTACACTGTTACACATGTACACATTTACACATTTACACTGTTACACATTTACACTGTTACACATTTACACTGTTACACTGTTACACATTTACACTGTTACACATTTACACATTTACACATTTACACATTTACACTGTTACACATCTACACTGTTACACTGTTACACTGTTACACATTTACACATTTATACTGTTACACATTTAACAAATTTACACATTTACACTGTTACACATTTACACATTTACACTGTTACACATTTACAAATTTACACATTTACACTGTTACACATTTACACTGTTACACATTTACACTGTTACACTGTTAAACATTTATACTGTTACACATTTACACATTTACACTGTTACACATTTACACATTTACACATTTACATATTTACACTGTTACACATTTACACTGTTACACATTTACACTGTTACACTGTTACACATTTATACTGTTACACATTTACACTGTTACGTATTTACACTGTTACACATTTACACTGTTACACTGTTACACTGTTACACTGTTACACATTTATACTGTTACACATTTACACATGTACACTGTTACACATTTACACTGTTGCACATTTACACATTTACACTGTTACACATTTACACATTTACACTGTTACACATTTACACTGTTACACATTTACACATTTACACATTTACACTGTTACACTGTTACACATTTACACTGTTACACTGTTACACATTTACACTGTTACACATTTACACATTTACACATTTACACTGTTACACTGTTACACATTTACACTGTTACACATTTACACTGTTACACATTTACACTGTTACACATTTACACATTTACACTGTTACACTGTTACACATTTACACATTTACACTGTTACACATTTACACTGTTACACATTTACAGATTTACACATTTACAGATTTACAGATTTACATATTTACACTGTTACACATTTACACTGTTACACATTTACACTGTTACACATTTACACTGTTACACATTTACACATTTACACTGTTACACATTTACACTGTTACACATTTACACTGTTACACATTTACACTGTTACACATTTACACTGTTACACATTTACACATTTACACTGTTACACATTTACACTGTTACACATTTACAAATTTACACTATTACACATTTACACACTTACACATTTACACTGTTACACATTTACACATTTACCCTGTTACACATTTACACATTTACACTGTTACACATTTACACATTTACACTGTTACACATTTACACATTTACACATTTACACATTTACACATTTACACTGTTACACATTTACACTGTTACACTGTTACACATTTACAATTTTACACATTTACACTGTTACACTGTTACACATTTACACATTTACACATTTACACTGTTACACATTTACACATTTACACTGTTACACATTTACACTGTTACACATTTACACTGTTACACATTTACACATTTACACTGTTACACATTTAACACATTTACACTGTTACACATTTACAAATTTACACTGTTACACATTTACACTGTTACATATTTACACATTTGCACACTTACACATTTACACATTTACATATTTACACTGTTACACATTTACAAATTTACACTGTTACACATTTACACTGTTACATATTTACACATTTGCACACTTACACATTTACACATTTACATATTTACACTGTTACACATTTACAAATTTACACTGTTACACATTTACACTGTTACATATTTACACATTTGCACACTTACACATTTACACATTTACATATTTACACTGTTACACATTTACACTGTTACACATTTACACATTTACACTGTTACACATTTACACTGTTACACATTTACACTGTTACACATTTACACATTTACACTGTTACACATTTACACATTTACACATTTACACTGTTACACATTTACACTGTTACACATTTACACTGTTACACATTTATACTGTTTCACATTTACACATTTACACTGTTACACATTTACACTGTTACACATTTACACTGTTACACATTTATACTGTTTCACATTTACACATTTACACTGTTACACATTTACACTGTTACACATTCACACATTTACACTGTTACACATTTACACATTTACACTGTTACACATTTATACTGTTACACATTTACACTGTTACACATTTACACTGTTACACATTTACACATTTACACTGTTACACATTTACACATTTACACATTTACACTGTTACACATTTACACTGTACACATTTACACTGTTACACATTTACACATTTACACTGTTACACATTTACACTGTTACACATTTACACTGTTACACATTTACACTGTTACACTGTTACACATTTACACTGTTACAAATTTACACATTTACACATTTACACATTTACACATTTACACTGTTACACATTTACATATTTACACTGTTACACATTTACACTGTTACACATTTACACTGTTACACATTTACACTGTTACACATTTATACTGTTACACATTTACAAATTTACACATTTACACATTTACACTGTTACACATTTACACTGTTACACATTTACACTGTTACACATTTACACATTTACACATTTACACTGTTACACATTTACACATTTACACTGTTACACATTTACACTGTTACACATTTACACTGTTACACATTTATACTGTTACACATTTACACATTTACACATTTACACATTTACACTGTTACACATTTATACTGTTACACATTTACACATTTACACTGTTACACATTTACACATTTACACTGTTACACATTTACACTGTTACACTGTTACACATTTACACATTTACACTGTTACACATTTACACATTTACACATTTACACTGTTACACATTTACACATTTACACTGTTACACATTTACATATTTACACATTTACACATTTACACATTTACACTGTTACACATTTATACTGTTACACATTTACACATTTACACTTTTACACATTTACACTGTTACACATTTACACTGTTACACATTTACACATTTACACTGTTACACATTTACACTGTTACACATTTACACATTTACACATTTACACATTTACACTGTTACACATTTACACATTTACACTGTTACACATTTACACTGTTACACATTTACACTGTTACACATTTATACTGTTACACATTTACACATTTACACTGTTACACATTTACACTGTTACACATTTACACATTTACACATTTACACTGTTACACATTTACACATTTACACTGTTACACATTTACACTGTTACAAATTTACACTGTTACACATTTATACTGTTACACATTTACACATTTACACATTTACACTGTTACACATTTACACATTTACACTGTTACACATTTATACTGTTACACATTTACACTGTTACACATTTACACATTTACACTGTTACACATTTACACTGTTACACATTTACACATTTACACTGTTACACATTTACACATTTACACTGTTACACATTTACACATTTACACTGTTACACATTTACATATTTACACATTTACACATTTACACATTTACACATTTACACTGTTACACATTTATACTGTTACACATTTACACATTTACACTGTTACACATTTACACATTTACACTGTTACACATTTACACATTTACACATTTACACTGTTACACATTTATACTGTTACACATTTACACTGTTACACATTTACACATTTACACTGTTACACATTTACATATTTACACTGTTACACATTTACACATTTACACTGTTACACATTTACACATTTACACATTTACACTGTTACACATTTAACACATTTACACATTTACACTGTTACACATTTACACTGTTACACTGTTACACATTTACACTTTTACACATTTACACTGTTACACATTTACACATTTACACATTTACACTGTTACACATTTACACATTTACACTGTTACACATTTACAAATTTACACTGTTACACATTTACACTGTTACACATTTACACTGTTACACATTTAACACATTTACACTGTTACACATTTACACTGTTACACATTTACACTGTTACACATTTACACTGTTACACATTTATACTGTTACACATTTACACATTTACACATTTACACTGTTACACATTTACACATTTACACTGTTACACATTTACACTGTTACACATTTACACTGTTACACATTTAACACATTTACACTGTTACACATTTACAAATTTACACTGTTACACATTTACACTGTTACATATTTACACATTTGCACACTTACGCATTTACACATTTACACATTTACACTGTTACACATTTACACTGTTACACATCTACACATTTACACTGTTACACATTTACACTGTTACACATTTACACTGTTACACATTTACACATTTACACATTTACACTGTTACACATTTACACTGTTACACATTTACACTGTTACACATTCACACATTTACACTGTTACACATTTACACATTTACACATTTACACTGTTACACATTTATACTGTTCCACATTTACACTGTTACACATTTACATTGTTACACATTTACACATTTACACTGTTACACATTTACACATTTACACATTTACACTGTTACACATTTACACTGTACACATTTACACTGTTACACATTTACACATTTACACATTTACACTGTTACACATTTATACTGTTCCACATTTACACTGTTACACATTTACACTGTTACACATTTACACATTTACACTGTTACACATTTACACTGTTACACATTTACACATTTACACATTTACACATTTACACTGTTACACATTTACACATTTACACTGTTACACATTTACACTGTTACACATTTATACTGTTACACATTTACACATTTACACATTTACACATTTACACTGTTACACATTTACACTGTTACACATTTACACATTTACACATTTACACTGTTACACATTTACACATTTACACTGTTACACATTTACACTGTTACACATTTATACTGTTACACATTTACACATTTACACATTTACACTGTTACACATTTACACATTTACACTGTTACACATTTATACTGTTACACATTTACACATTTACACTGTTACACATTTACACATTTACACTGTTACACATGTACACTGTTACACTGTTACACATTTACACATTTACACTGTTACACATTTACACATTTACACTGTTACACATTTACACATTTACACTGTTACACTGTTACACATTTACACATTTACACATTTACACTGTTACACATTTATACTGTTACACATTTACACATTTACACTTTTACACATTTACACTGTTACACATTTACACTGTTACACATTTACACTGTTACACATTTACACATTTACACTGTTACACATTTACACTGTTACACATTTACACATTTACACATTTACACTGTTACACATTTACACATTTACACTGTTACACATTTACACTGTTACACATTTACACTGTTACACATTTATACTGTTACACATTTACACATTTACACTGTTACACATTTACACTGTTACACATTTACACATTTACACATTTACACTGTTACACATTTACACATTTACACATTTACACTGTTACACATTTACACTGTTACAAATTTACACTGTTACACATTTATACTGTTACACATTTACACATTTACACATTTACACTGTTACACATTTACACATTTACACTGTTACACATTTACACATTTACACTGTTACACATTTACACATTTACACTGTTACACATTTACACTGTTACACATTTACACATTTACACATTTACACATTTACACATTTAGCCTGTTACACATTTACACATTTACACTGTTACACATTTACACATTTACACTGTTACACATTTACCCTGTTACACATTTACACATTTACACTGTTACACATTTACACTGTTACACATTTATACATTTACACATTTACACATTTACACTGTTACACATTTACACTGTTACACATTTACACATTTACACTGTTACACATTTACACATTTACACTGTTACACATTTACACTGTTACACATTTACACAGTTACACATTTACACATTTACACATTTACCCTGTTACACATTTACACATTTAGACATTTACACTGTTACAAATTTACACATTTACACTGTTACACATTTACACTGTTACACATTCACACATTTACACTGTTATACATTTACACTGTTACACATTTACACATTTACATTTACACATTTACACTGTTACACATTTACACATTTACACATTTACACTGTTACACATTTACACTGTTACACATTTACACTGTTACACATTTACACTGTTACACATTTACACATTTACACTATTACACATTTACACACTTACACATTTACACTGTTACACATTTATACTGTTACACATTTACACATTTACACTGTTACACATTTACACTGTTACACATTTACACATTTACACATTTACAATGTTACACATTTACACTGTTAAACATTTACACTGTTACACATTTACACATTTACATATTTACACTGTTACACATTTACACTGTTACACATTTACACATTTACACTGTTACACATTTACACTGTAACACATTTACACTGTTACACATTTACACTGTTACACATTTACACATTTACACTGTTACACATTTACACTGTTACACATTTACACAGTTACACATTTACACATTTACCCTGTTACACATTTACACATTTACACATTTACACTGTTACACATTTACACATTTACACTGTTACACATTTACACATTTACACATTTACACATTTAGCCTGTTACACATTTACACATTTACACTGTTACACATTTACACATTTACACTGTTACACATTTACACTGTTACACATTTACACATTTAGCCTGTTACACATTTACACATTTACACTGTTACACATTTACACTGTTACACATTTACCCTGTTACACATTTACACTGTTACACATTTACACTGTTACACATTTATACATTTACACATTTACACATTTACACTGTTACACATTTACACTGTTACACATTTACACTGTTACACATTTACACTGTTACACATTTACACTGTTACACATTTACACAGTTACACATTTACACATTTACACATTTACCCTGTTACACATTTACACATTTAGACATTTACACTGTTACAAATTTACACATTTACACTGTTACACATTTACACTGTTACACATTCACATATTTACACATTTACACTGTTATACATTTACACTGTTACACATTTACACATTTACATTTACACATTTACACATTTACACAATTACATGTACACATTTACACATTTACATTTACACATTTACACTGTTACACATTTACACATTTACACTGTTCCACATTTACACTGTTCCACATTTACACTGTTACACATTTACACATTTACACTGTTACACATTTACACTGTTACACATTTACACATTTACACTATTACACATTTACACACTTACACATTTACACTGTTACACATTTATACTGTTACACATTTACACATTTACACTGTTACACATTTACACTGTTACACATTTACTCATTTACACATTTAAACTGTTACACATTTATACTGTTACACATTTACACTGTTACATATTTACACTGTTACACATTTACACTGTTACACATTTACACATTTACAAATTTACACTGTTACACATTTATACTGTTACATATTTACACATTTACACTGTTACACATTTACACTGTTACACATTTACAGTTACACATTTACACATTTACACTGTTACACATTTACACATTTACACATTTACACTGTTACACTGTTACACATTTACACAGTTACACTGTTACACATTTACACTGTTACACATTTACACATTTACACTGTCACACTGTTACACATTTACACTGTTACACATTTACACTGTTACACTGTTACACATTTACACATTTACACTGTTACACATTTACACATTTACACATTTACACATTTACACATTTACACTGTTACACATCTACACTGTTACACATTTACACTGTTACACTGTTACACATTTACACTGTTACACATTTACACTGTTACACATTTAACAAATTTACACATTTACACTGTTACACATTTACACATTTACACTGTTACACATTTACAAATTTAAACATTTACACATTTACACTGTTACACTGTTACACATTTACACTGTTACACATTTACACTGTTACACATTTACACTGTTACACTGTTAAACATTTATACTGTTACACATTTACACATTTACACTGTTACACATTTACATATTTACACTGTTACACATTTACACTGTTACACATTTACACATTTACACATTTACACTGTTACACATTTACACTGTTACAAATTTACACATTTACACTGTTACACATTTACACATTTACACTGTTACACATTTACACTGTTACACATTTACACAGTTACACATTTACACATTTACACATTTACCCTGTTACACATTTACACATTTAGACATTTACACTGTTACAAATTTACACATTTACACTGTTACACATTTACACTGTTACACATTCACACATTTACACATTTACACTGTTATACATTTACACTGTTACACATTTACATTTACACATTTACACATTTACACTGTTCCACATTTACACTGTTACACATTTACACTGTTACACATTTACACTGTTACACATTTACACATTTACACTGTTACACATTTACACTGTTACACATTTACACATTTACACATTTACACTATTACACATTTACACACTTACACATTTACACTGTTACACATTTATACTGTTACACATTTACACATTTACACTGTTACACATTTACACTGTTACACATTTACACATTTACACATTTACAATGTTACACATTTACACTGTTAAACATTTACACTGTTACACATTTACACATTTACATATTTACACTGTTACACATTTACACTGTTACACATTTACACATTTAAACTGTTACATATTTATACTGTTACACATTTACACTGTTACATATTTACACTGTTACACATTTACACTGTTACACATTTACACATTTACACATTTACACATTTACACTGTTACACATTTATACTGTTACATATTTACACATTTACACTGTTACACATTTACAGTTACACATTTACACATTTACACTGTTACACATTTACACATTTACACATTTACACTGTTACACTGTTACACATTTACACAGTTACACATTTACACTGTTACACATTTACACATTTACACTGTTACACATTTACACATTTACACTGTTACACATGTACACATTTACACATTTACACTGTTACACATTTACACTGTTACACATTTACACATTTACACTGTCACACTGTTACACATTTACACTGTTACACATTTACACATTTACACATTTACACTGTTACACATCTACACCGTTACACATTTACACTGTTACACATTTATACTGTTACACATTTAACAAATTTACACATTTACACTGTTACACATTTACACATTTACACTGTTACACATTTACAAATTTACACATTTACACTGTTACACATTTACACTGTTACACATTTACACTGTTACACTGTTAAACATTTATACTGTTACACATTTACACATTTACACTGTTACACATTTACACATTTACATATTTACACTGTTACACATTTACACTGTTACACATTTACACTGTTACACTGTTACACATTTATACTGTTACACATTTACACTGTTACGTATTTACACTGTTACACATTTACACTGTTACACATTTACACTGTTACACTGTTACACATTTATACTGTTACACATTTACACATGTACACTGTTACACATTTACACTGTTGCACATTTACACATTTACACTGTTACACATTTACACATTTACACTGTTACACATTTACACTGTTACACATTTACACATTTACACATTTACACTGTTACACATTTACACTGTTACACATTTACACTGTTACACTGTTACACATTTACACTGTTACACATTTACACATTTACACTGTTACACTGTTACACATTTACACTGTTACACATTTACACTGTTACACATTTACACTGTTACACATTTACACATTTACACATTTACACATTTACAGATTTACATATTTACACTGTTACACATTTACACTGTTACACATTTACACATTTACACATTTACACTGTTCCACATTTACACTGTTCCACATTTACACTGTTACACATTTACACTGTTACACATTTACACATTTACACTGTTACACATTTACACTGTTACACATTTACACATTTACACTATTACACATTTACTCACTTACACATTTACACTGTTACACATTTATACTGTTACACATTTACACATTTACCCTGTTACACATTTACACATTTACACTGTTACACATTTACACATTTACACATTTACACATTTACACATTTACACTGTTACACATTTACACTGTTACACTGTTACACATTTACAATTTTACACATTTACACTGTTACACTGTTACACATTTACACATTTACACTGTTACACATTTACACATTTACACATTTACACTGTTACACATTTACACATTTACACTGTTACACATTTACACTGTTACACATTTACACTGTTACACATTTACACATTTACACTGTTACACATTTAACACATTTACACTGTTACACATTTACAAATTTACACTGTTACACATTTACACTGTTACATATTTACACATTTGCACACTTACACATTTACACATTTACACATTTACACATTTACACTGTTACACATTTATACTGTTACACATTTACACATTTACACATTTACACTGTTACACATTTACACTGTTACACATTTACACATTTACACATTTACACTGTTACACATTTACACATTTACACTGTTACACATTTACACTGTTACACATTTACACATTTACACATTTACACTGTTACACATTTATACTGTTACACATTTACACATTTACACTGTTACACATTTACACTGTTACACATTTACACTGTTACACTGTTACACATTTACACATTTACACTGTTACACATTTACACATTTACACTGTTACACATTTACACATTTACACTGTTACACATTTACACATTTACACTGTTACACATTTATATATTTACACATTTACACATTTACACTGTTACACATTTATACTGTTACACATTTACACATTTACACTTTTACACATTTACACTGTTACACATTTACACTGTTACACATTTACACTGTTACACATTTACACTGTTACACATTTACACTGTTACACATTTACACATTTACACATTTACACATTTACACATTTACACTGTTACACATTTACACATTTACACTGTTACACATTTACACTGTTACACATTTACACTGTTACACATTTATACTGTTACACATTTACACATTTACACATTTACACTGTTACACATTTACACTGTTACACATTTACACATTTACACATTTACACTGTTACACATTTACACATTTACACTGTTACACATTTACACTGTTACAAATTTACACTGTTACACATTTATACTGTTACACATTTACACATTTACACATTTACACTGTTACACATTTACACATTTACACTTTTACACATTTATACTGTTACACATTTACACTGTTACACATTTACACATTTACACTGTTACACATTTACACTGTTACACATTTACACATTTACACTGTTACACATTTACACATTTACACTGTTACACATTTACACATTTACACATTTACACTGTTACACATTTACATATTTACACATTTACACATTTACACATTTACACATTTACACTGTTACACATTTATACTGTTACACATTTACACATTTACACTGTTACACATTTACACATTTACACTGTTACACATTTACACATTTACACTGTTACACATTTATACTGTTACACATTTACACTGTTACACATTTACACATTTACACTGTTACACATTTACATATTTACACTGTTACACATTTACACATTTACACTGTTACACTGTTACACATTTACACATTTACACTGTTACACATTTACACATTTACAGATTTACAGATTTACAGATTTACAGATTTACACTGTTACACATTTACACTGTTACACATTTACACATTTACACATTTACACTGTTCCACATTTACACTGTTCCACATTTACACTGTTACACATTTACACTGTTACACATTTACACATTTACACTGTTACACATTTACACTGTTACACATTTACACATTTACACTATTACACATTTACACACTTACACATTTACACTGTTACACATTTATACTGTTACACATTTACACATTTACCCTGTTACACATTTACACATTTACACTGTTACACATTTACACATTTACACATTTACACATTTACACATTTACACTGTTACACATTTACACTGTTACACTGTTACACATTTACAATTTTACACATTTACACTGTTACACTGTTACACATTTACACATTTACACATTTACACTGTTACACATTTACACATTTACACATTTACACTGTTACACATTTACACATTTACACTGTTACACATTTACACTGTTACACATTTACACTGTTACACATTTACACATTTACACTGTTACACATTTAACACATTTACACTGTTACACATTTACAAATTTACACTGTTACACATTTACACTGTTACATATTTACACATTTGCACACTTACACATTTACACATTTACACATTTACACTGTTACACTTTTATACTGTTACACATTTACACATTTACACATTTACACTGTTACACATTTACACTGTTACACATTTACACATTTACACATTTACACTGTTACACATTTACACATTTACACTGTTACACATTTACACTGTTACACATTTACACTGTTACACATTTATACTGTTACACATTTACACATTTACACATTTACACTGTTACACATTTATACTGTTACACATTTACACATTTACACTGTTACACATTTACACTGTTACACATTTACACTGTTACACTGTTACACATTTACACATTTACACTGTTACACATTTACACTGTTACACATTTACACTGTTACACTGTTACACATTTACATATTTACACATTTACACATTTACACATTTACACTGTTACACATTTATACTGTTACACATTTACACATTTACACTTTTACACATTTACACTGTTACACATTTACACTGTTACACATTTACACATTTACACTGTTACACATTTACACTGTTACACATTTACACATTTACACATTTACACTGTTACACATTTACACATTTACACTGTTACACATTTACACTGTTACACATTTACACTGTTACACATTTATACTGTTACACATTTACACATTTACACATTTACACTGTTACACATTTACACTGTTACACATTTACACATTTACACATTTACACTGTTACACATTTACACATTTACACTGTTACACATTTACACTGTTACAAATTTACACTGTTACACATTTATACTGTTACACATTTACACATTTACACATTTACACTGTTACACATTTACACATTTACACTTTTACACATTTATACTGTTACACATTTACACTGTTACACATTTACACATTTACACTGTTACACATTTACACTGTTACACATTTACACATTTACACTGTTACACATTTACACATTTACACTGTTACACATTTACACATTTACACTGTTACACATTTACATATTTACACATTTACACATTTACACATTTACACATTTACACTGTTACACATTTATACTGTTACACATTTACACATTTACACTGTTACACATTTACACATTTACACTGTTACACATTTACACATTTACACTGTTACACATTTATACTGTTACACATTTACACTGTTACACATTTACACATTTACACTGTTACACATTTACATATTTACACTGTTACACATTTACACATTTACACTGTTACACTGTTACACATTTACACATTTACACTGTTACACATTTAACACATTTACACATTTACACTGTTACACATTTACACTGTTACACTGTTACACATTTACACTTTTACACATTTACACTGTTACACTGTTACACATTTACACATTTACACATTTACACTGTTACACATTTACACATTTACACTGTTACACATTTACAAATTTACACTGTTACACATTTACACTGTTACACATTTACACTGTTACACATTTAACACATTTACACTGTTACACATTTACACTGTTACACATTTACACTGTTACACATTTATACTGTTACACATTTACACATTTACACTGTTGCACATTTACACATTTACACTGTTACACATTTACACTGTTACACATTTACACTGTTACACATTTACACTGTTACACATTTAACACATTTACACTGTTACACATTTACAAATTTACACTGTTACACATTTACACTGTTACATATTTACAAATTTACACTGTTACACATTTACACATTTACACATTTACACATTTACACTGTTACACATTTACACTGTTACACATTTACACATTTACACTGTTACACATTTACACTGTTACACATTTACACTGTTACACATTTACACATTTACACTGTTACACATTTACACATTTACACATTTACACTGTTACACATTTACACTGTTACACATTTACACTGTTACACATTTATACTGTTTCACATTTACACATTTACACTGTTACACATTTACACTGTTACACATTCACACATTTACACATTTACACATTTACACATTTACACTGTTACACATTTATACTGTTACACATTTACACTGTTACACATTTACACTGTTACACATTTACACATTTACACTGTTACACATTTACACATTTACACATTTACACTGTTACACATTTACACTGTTACACATTTACACATTTACACATTTACACATTTACACTGTTACACATTTACACTGTTACACATTTACACTGTTACACATTTACACTGTTACACATTTACACATTTACACTGTTACACATTTACACTGTTACACATTTACACATTTACACATTTACACTGTTACACATTTACACATTTACACTGTTACACATTTACACTGTTACACATTTACACTGTTACACATTTATACTGTTACACATTTACACATTTACACATTTACACTGTTACACATTTACACTGTTACACATTTACACATTTACACATTTACACATTTACACTGTTACACATTTACACATTTACACTGTTACACATTTACACTGTTACACATTTATACTGTTACACATTTACACATTTACACATTTACACTGTTACACATTTACACATTTACACTGTTACACATTTACACTGTTACACATTTATACTGTTACACATTTACACATTTACACATTTACACTGTTACACATTTACACATTTACACTGTTACACATTTATACTGTTACACATTTACACATTTACACTGTTACACATTTACACATTTACACTGTTACACATTTACACTGTTACACTGTTACACATTTACACATTTACACATTTACACATTTACACATTTACACTGTTACACATTTACACATTTACACTGTTACACATTTACATATTTACACATTTACACATTTACACTGTTACACATTTATACTGTTACACATTTACACATTTACACTTTTACACATTTACACTGTTACACATTTACACTGTTACACATTTACACTGTTACACATTTACACATTTACACTGTTACACATTTACACTGTTACACATTTACACATTTACACATTTACACTGTTACACATTTACAAATTTACACTGTTACACATTTACACTGTTACACATTTACACTGTTACACATTTATACTGTTACACATTTACACATTTACACTGTTACACATTTACACTGTTACACATTTACACATTTACACATTTACACTGTTACACATTTACACATTTACACTGTTACACATTTACACTGTTACAAATTTACACTGTTACACATTTATACTGTTACACATTTACACATTTACACATTTACACTGTTACACATTTACACATTTACACTGTTACACATTTATACTGTTACACATTTACACTGTTACACATTTACACTGTTACACATTTACACTGTTACACTGTTACACATTTACACATTTACACTGTTACACATTTACACATTTACACTGTTACACATTTACACATTTACACTGTTACACATTTACATATTTACACATTTACACATTTACACATTTACACTGTTACACATTTATACTGTTACACATTTACACATTTACACTGTTACACATTTACACATTTACACTGTTACACATTTACACATTTACACATTTACACTGTTACACATTTATACTGTTACACATTTACACTGTTACACCTTTACACATTTACACTGTTACACATTTACACTGTTACACATTTATACTGTTTCACATTTACACATTTACACTGTTACACATTTACACTGTTACACATTCACACATTTACACATTTACACATTTACACATTTACACATTTACACTGTTACACATTTATACTGTTACACATTTACACTGTTACACATTTACACTGTTACACATTTACACATTTACACTGTTACACATTTACACATTTACACATTTACACTGTTACACATTTACACTGTTACACATTTACACATTTACACATTTACACTGTTACACATTTACACTGTTACACATTTACACTGTTACACATTTACACTGTTACACATTTACACATTTACACTGTTACACAGTTACACATTTACACATTTACACATTTACACTGTTACACATTTACACATTTACACTGTTACACATTTACACTGTTACACATTTACACTGTTACACATTTATACTGTTACACATTTACACATTTACACATTTACACTGTTACACATTTACACTGTTACACATTTACACATTTACACATTTACACATTTACACTGTTACACATTTACACATTTACACTGTTACACATTTACACTGTTACACATTTATACTGTTACACATTTACACATTTACACATTTACACTGTTACACATTTACACATTTACACTGTTACACATTTACACTGTTACACATTTATACTGTTACACATTTACACATTTACACATTTACACTGTTACACATTTACACATTTACACTGTTACACATTTATACTGTTACACATTTACACATTTACACTGTTACACATTTACACATTTACACTGTTACACATTTACACTGTTACAATGTTACACATTTACACATTTACACATTTACACATTTACACATTTACACTGTTACACATTTACACATTTACACTGTTACACATTTACATATTTACACATTTACACATTTACACTGTTACACATTTATACTGTTACACATTTACACATTTACACTTTTACACATTTACACTGTTACACATTTACACTGTTACACATTTACACTGTTACACATTTACACATTTACACTGTTACACATTTACACTGTTACACATTTACACATTTACACATTTACACTGTTACACATTTACAAATTTACACTGTTACACATTTACACTGTTACACATTTACACTGTTACACATTTATACTGTTACACATTTACACATTTACACTGTTACACATTTACACATTTACACATTTACACTGTTACACATTTACACATTTACACTGTTACACATTTACACTGTTACAAATTTACACTGTTACACATTTATACTGTTACACATTTACACATTTACACATTTACACTGTTACACATTTACACATTTACACTGTTACACATTTATACTGTTACACATTTACACTGTTACACATTTACACTGTTACACATTTACACTGTTACACTGTTACACATTTACACATTTACACTGTTACACATTTACACATTTACACTGTTACACATTTACACATTTACACTGTTACACATTTACATATTTACACATTTACACATTTACACATTTACACTGTTACACATTTATACTGTTACACATTTACACATTTACACTGTTACACATTTACACATTTACACTGTTACACATTTACACATTTACACATTTACACTGTTACACATTTATACTGTTACACATTTACACTGTTACACCTTTACACATTTACACTGTTACACATTTACATATTTACACTGTTACACATTTACACATTTACACTGTTACACTGTTACACATTTACACATTTACACTGTTACACATTTACACATTTACACTGTTACACATTTACACTGTTACACTGTTACACATTTACACTTTTACACATTTACACTGTTACACTGTTACACATTTACACATTTACACATTTACACTGTTACACATTTACACATTTACACTGTTACACATTTACAAATTTACACTGTTACACATTTACACTGTTACACATTTAACACATTTACACTGTTACACATTTACACTGTTACACATTTACACTGTTACACATTTACACTGTTACACATTTATACTGTTACACATTTACACATTTACACTGTTACACATTTACACTGTTACACATTTACACATTTACACTGTTACACATTTACACATTTACACTTTTACACATTTACACTGTTACACATTTACACTGTTACACATTTACACTGTTACACATTTACACATTTACACATTTACACTGTTACACATTTACACTGTTACACATTTACACTGTTACACATTTATACTGTTACACATTTACACATTTACACTGTTACACATTTACACATTTACACTGTTACACATTTACACTGTTACACATTTACACATTTACACTGTTACACATTTACACTGTTACACTGTTACACATTTACACTGTTACACTGTTACACATTTACACATTTACACTGTTACACATTTACACATTTACACTGTTACACATTTACACATTTACACTGTTACACATTTATACTGTTACACATTTACACATTTACACTGTTACACATTTACACTGTTACACATTTACATATTTACACTGTTACACATTTACACTGTTACACATTTACACTGTTACACATTTACACATTTACACTGTTACACATTTACACTGTTACACATTTACACTTTTACACATTTATAGTGTTACACATTTACACTGTTACACATTTATACTGTTACACATTTACACTGTTACACATTTACACTGTTACACATTTACACATTTACACTGTTACACTGTTAAACATTTACACTGTTACACATTTAACACATTTACACTGTTACACATTTACACTGTTACACTGTTACACATTTACACTTTTACACATTTACACTGTTACACATTTACACTGTTACACATTTACACATTTACACATTTACACTGTTACACATTTACAAATTTACACTGTTACACATTTACACTGTAACACATTTACACTGTTACACATTTACAAATTTACACTGTTACACATTTATACTGTTACACATTTACACTGTTACACATTTACACTGTTACACATTTACACTGTTACACATTTACACTGTTACACATTTACACATTTACACATTTACACTGTTACACATTTACACTGTTACACATTTACACATTTACACATTTACACTGTTACACATTTACACATTTACACTGTTACACATTTACACTGTTACAAATTTACACTGTTACACATTTATACTGTTACACATTTACACATTTACACATTTACACTGTTACACATTTACACATTTACACTTTTACACATTTATACTGTTACACATTTACACTGTTACACATTTACACATTTACACTGTTACACATTTACACTGTTACACATTTACACATTTACACTGTTACACATTTACACATTTACACTGTTACACATTTACACATTTACACATTTACACTGTTACACATTTACATATTTACACATTTACACATTTACACATTTACACATTTACACTGTTACACATTTATACTGTTACACATTTACACATTTACACTGTTACACATTTACACATTTACACTGTTACACATTTACACTGTTACACTGTTACACATTTATACTGTTACACATTTACACTGTTACACATTTACACATTTACACTGTTACACATTTACATATTTACACTGTTACACATTTACACATTTACACTGTTACACTGTTACACATTTACACATTTACACTGTTACACATTTACACATTTACAGATTTACAGATTTACAGATTTACAGATTTACACTGTTACACATTTACACTGTTACACATTTACACATTTACACATTTACACTGTTCCACATTTACACTGTTCCACATTTACACTGTTACACATTTACACTGTTACACATTTACACATTTACACTGTTACACATTTACACTGTTACACATTTACACATTTACACTATTACACATTTACACACTTACACATTTACACTGTTACACATTTATACTGTTACACATTTACACATTTACCCTGTTACACATTTACACATTTACACTGTTACACATTTACACATTTACACATTTACACATTTACACATTTACACTGTTACACATTTACACTGTTACACTGTTACACATTTACAATTTTACACATTTACACTGTTACACTGTTACACATTTACACATTTACACTGTTACACATTTACACATTTACACTGTTACACATTTACACTGTTACACATTTACACTGTTACACATTTACACATTTACACTGTTACACATTTAACACATTTACACTGTTACACATTTACAAATTTACACTGTTACACATTTACACTGTTACATATTTACACATTTGCACACTTACACATTTACACATTTACACATTTACACTGTTACACATTTATACTGTTACACATTTACACATTTACACATTTACACTGTTACACATTTACACTGTTACACATTTACACATTTACACATTTACACTGTTACACATTTACACATTTACACTGTTACACATTTACACTGTTACACATTTACACTGTTACACATTTATACTGTTACACATTTACACATTTACACATTTACACATTTACACTGTTACACATTTATACTGTTACACATTTACACATTTACACTGTTACACATTTACATATTTACACATTTACACATTTACACTGTTACACATTTATACTGTTACACATTTACACATTTACACTTTTACACATTTACACTGTTACACATTTACACTGTTACACATTTACACTGTTACACATTTACACATTTACACTGTTACACATTTACACTGTTACACATTTACACATTTACACATTTACACATTTACACTGTTACACATTTACACATTTACACTGTTACACATTTACACTGTTACACATTTACACTGTTACACATTTATACTGTTACACATTTACACATTTACACATTTACACTGTTACACATTTACACTGTTACACATTTACACATTTACACATTTACACTGTTACACATTTACACATTTACACTGTTACACATTTACACTGTTACAAATTTACACTGTTACACATTTATACTGTTACACATTTACACATTTACACATTTACACTGTTACACATTTACACATTTACACTTTTACACATTTATACTGTTACACATTTACACTGTTACACATTTACACATTTACACTGTTACACATTTACACTGTTACACATTTACACATTTACACTGTTACACATTTACACATTTACACTGTTACACATTTACACATTTACACTGTTACACATTTACATATTTACACATTTACACATTTACACATTTACACATTTACACATTTACACTGTTACACATTTATACTGTTACACATTTACACATTTACACTGTTACACATTTACACATTTACACTGTTACACATTTACACATTTACACTGTTACACATTTATACTGTTACACATTTACACTGTTACACATTTACACATTTACACTGTTACACATTTACATATTTACACTGTTACACATTTACACATTTACACTGTTACACTGTTACACATTTACACATTTACACTGTTACACATTTAACACATTTACACTGTTACACATTTACACTGTTACACTGTTACACATTTACACTTTTACACATTTACACTGTTACACTGTTACACATTTACACATTTACACATTTACACTGTTACACATTTACACATTTAAACTGTTACACATTTACAAATTTACACTGTTACACATTTACACTGTTACACATTTACACTGTTACACATTTAACACATTTACACTGTTACACATTTACACTGTTACACATTTACACTGTTACACATTTACACTGTTACACATTTATACTGTTACACATTTACACATTTACACTGTTACACATTTACACATTTACACTGTTACACATTTACACTGTTACACATTTACACTGTTACACATTTACACTGTTACACATTTAACACATTTACACTGTTACACATTTACAAATTTACACTGTTACACATTTACACTGTTACATATTTACAAATTTACACTGTTACACATTTACACATTTACACATTTACACATTTACACTGTTACACATTTACACTGTTACACATTTACACATTTACACTGTTACACATTTACACTGTTACACATTTACACTGTTACACATTTACACATTTACACTGTTACACATTTACACATTTACACATTTACACTGTTACACATTTACACTGTTACACATTTACACTGTTACACATTTATACTGTTTCACATTTACACATTTACACTGTTACACATTTACACTGTTACACATTCACACATTTACACATTTACACATTTACACATTTACACTGTTACACATTTATACTGTTACACATTTACACTGTTACACATTTACACTGTTACACATTTACACATTTACACTGTTACACATTTACACATTTACACATTTACACTGTTACACATTTACACTGTTACACATTTACACATTTACACATTTACACTGTTACACATTTACACTGTTACACATTTACACTGTTACACATTTACACTGTTACACATTTACACATTTACACTGTTACACATTTACACTGTTACACATTTACACATTTACACTGTTACACATTTACACATTTACACTGTTACACATTTACACTGTTACACATTTACACTGTTACACATTTATACTGTTACACATTTACACATTTACACATTTACACTGTTACACATTTACACTGTTACACATTTACACATTTACACATTTACACTGTTACACATTTACACATTTACACTGTTACACATTTACACTGTTACACATTTATACTGTTACACATTTACACATTTACACATTTACACTGTTACACATTTACACATTTACACTGTTACACATTTATACTGTTACACATTTACACATTTACACTGTTACACATTTACACATTTACACTGTTACACATTTACACTGTTACACTGTTACACATTTACACATTTACACTGTTACACATTTACACATTTACACTGTTACACATTTACACATTTACACTGTTACACATTTACATATTTACACATTTACACATTTACACTGTTACACATTTATACTGTTACACATTTACACATTTACACTTTTACACATTTACACTGTTACACATTTACACTGTTACACATTTACACTGTTACACATTTACACATTTACACTGTTACACATTTACACTGTTACACATTTACACATTTACACATTTACACTGTTACACATTTACAAATTTACACTGTTACACATTTACACTGTTACACATTTACACTGTTACACATTTATACTGTTACACATTTACACATTTACACTGTTACACATTTACACTGTTACACATTTACACATTTACACATTTACACTGTTACACATTTACACATTTACACTGTTACACATTTACACTGTTACAAATTTACACTGTTACACATTTATACTGTTACACATTTACACATTTACACATTTACACTGTTACACATTTACACATTTACACTGTTACACATTTATACTGTTACACATTTACACTGTTACACATTTACACTGTTACACATTTACACTGTTACACTGTTACACATTTACACATTTACACTGTTACACATTTACACATTTACACTGTTACACATTTACACATTTACACTGTTACACATTTACATATTTACACATTTACACATTTACACATTTACACTGTTACACATTTATACTGTTACACATTTACACATTTACACTGTTACACATTTACACATTTACACTGTTACACATTTACACATTTACACATTTACACTGTTACACATTTATACTGTTACACATTTACACTGTTACACCTTTACACATTTACACTGTTACACATTTACATATTTACACTGTTACACATTTACACATTTACACTGTTACACTGTTACACATTTACACATTTACACTGTTACACATTTACACATTTACACTGTTACACATTTACACTGTTACACTGTTACACATTTACACTTTTACACATTTACACTGTTACACTGTTACACATTTACACATTTACACATTTACACTGTTACACATTTACACATTTACACTGTTACACATTTACAAATTTACACTGTTACACATTTACACTGTTACACATTTAACACATTTACACTGTTACACATTTACACTGTTACACATTTACACTGTTACACATTTACACTGTTACACATTTATACTGTTACACATTTACACATTTACACTGTTACACATTTACACTGTTACACATTTACACATTTACACTGTTACACATTTACACATTTACACTGTTACACATTTACACTGTTACACATTTACACTGTTACACATTTACACATTTACACATTTACACATTTACACTGTTACACATTTACACTGTTACACATTTACACTGTTACACATTTATACTGTTACACATTTACACATTTACACTGTTACACATTTACACATTTACACTGTTACACATTTACACTGTTACACATTTACACATTTACACTGTTACACATTTACACTGTTACACTGTTACACATTTACACATTTACACTGTTACACATTTACACATTTACACTGTTACACATTTACACATTTACACTGTTACACATTTATACTGTTACACATTTACACATTTACACTGTTACACATTTACACTGTTACACATTTACATATTTACACTGTTACACATTTACACTGTTACACATTTACACTGTTACACATTTACACTGTTACACATTTACACATTTACACTGTTACACATTTACACTGTTACACATTTACACTTTTACACATTTATAGTGTTACACATTTACACTGTTACACATTTATACTGTTACACATTTACACTGTTACACATTTACACTGTTACACATTTACACATTTACACTGTTACACTGTTAAACATTTACACTGTTACACATTTAACACATTTACACTGTTACACATTTACACTGTTACACTGTTACACTGTTACACATTTACACTTTTACACATTTACACTGTTACACATTTACACTGTTACACATTTACACATTTACACATTTACACTGTTACACATTTACAAATTTACACTGTTACACATTTACACTGTAACACATTTACACTGTTACACATTTACAAATTTACACTGTTACACATTTATACTGTTACACATTTACACTGTTACACATTTACACTGTTACACATTTACACTGTTACACATTTACACTGTTACACATTTACACATTTACACTGTTACACATTTACACATTTACACTGTTACACATTTACATATTTACACATTTACACATTTACACATTTACACTGTTACACATGTATACTGTTACACATTTACACATTTACACTGTTACACATTTACACATTTACACTGTTAGACATTTACACATTTACACTGTTACACATTTACACTGTTACACATTTACACTGTTACACATTTACACATTTACACTGTTACACATTTACACATTTACACATTTACACTGTTACACATTTACACTGTTACACATTTACACATTTACACATTTACACTGTTACACATTTACACTGTTACACATTTACACTGTTACACATTTACACTGTTACACATTTACACATTTACACTGTTACACATTTACACTGTTACACATTTACACATTTACACTGTTACACATTTACACATTTACACTGTTACACATTTACACTGTTACACATTTACACTGTTACACATTTATACTGTTACACATTTACACATTTACACATTTACACTGTTACACATTTACACTGTTACACATTTACACATTTACACATTTACACATTTACACTGTTACACATTTACACATTTACACTGTTACACATTTACACTGTTACACATTTATACTGTTACACATTTACACATTTACACATTTACACTGTTACACATTTACACATTTACACTGTTACACATTTATACTGTTACACATTTACACATTTACACTGTTACACATTTACACATTTACACTGTTACACATTTACACTGTTACACTGTTACACATTTACACATTTACACTGTTACACATTTACACATTTACACTGTTACACATTTACACATTTACACTGTTACACATTTACATATTTACACATTTACACATTTACACTGTTACACATTTATACTGTTACACATTTACACATTTACACTTTTACACATTTACACTGTTACACATTTACACTGTTACACATTTACACTGTTACACATTTACACATTTACACTGTTACACATTTACACTGTTACACATTTACACATTTACACATTTACACTGTTACACATTTACAAATTTACACTGTTACACATTTACACTGTTACACATTTACACTGTTACACATTTATACTGTTACACATTTACACATTTACACTGTTACACATTTACACTGTTACACATTTACACATTTACACATATACACTGTTACACATTTACACATTTACACTGTTACACATTTACACTGTTACAAATTTACACTGTTACACATTTATACTGTTACACATTTACACATTTACACATTTACACTGTTACACATTTACACATTTACACTGTTACACATTTATACTGTTACACATTTACACTGTTACACATTTACACTGTTACACTGTTACACATTTACACATTTACACTGTTACACATTTACACATTTACACTGTTACACATTTACACATTTACACTGTTACACATTTACATATTTACACATTTACACATTTACACATTTACACTGTTACACATTTATACTGTTACACATTTACACATTTACACTGTTACACATTTACACATTTACACTGTTACACATTTACACATTTACACATTTACACTGTTACACATTTATACTGTTACACATTTACACTGTTACACCTTTACACATTTACACTGTTACACATTTACATATTTACACTGTTACACATTTACACATTTACACTGTTACACTGTTACACATTTACACATTTACACTGTTACACATTTACACATTTACACTGTTACACATTTACACTGTTACACTGTTACACATTTACACTTTTACACATTTACACTGTTACACTGTTACACATTTACACATTTACACATTTACACTGTTACACATTTACACATTTACACTGTTACACATTTACAAATTTACACTGTTACACATTTACACTGTTACACATTTAACACATTTACACTGTTACACATTTACACTGTTACACATTTACACTGTTACACATTTACACTGTTACACATTTATACTGTTACACATTTACACATTTACACTGTTACACATTTACACTGTTACACATTTACACATTTACACTGTTACACATTTACACATTTACACTGTTACACATTTACACTGTTACACATTTACACTGTTACACATTTACACTGTTACACATTTACACATTTACACATTTACACATTTACACTGTTACACATTTACACTGTTACACATTTACACTGTTACACATTTATACTGTTACACATTTACACATTTACACTGTTACACATTTACACATTTACACTGTTACACATTTACACTGTTACACATTTACACATTTACACTGTTACACATTTACACTGTTACACATTTACACTGTTACACATTTACACATTTACACTGTTACACATTTACACATTTACACATTTACACTGTTACACATTTACACTGTTACACATTTACACTGTTACACATTTATACTGTTTCACATTTACACATTTACACTGTTACACATTTACACTGTTACACATTCACACATTTACACATTTACACATTTACACATTTACACTGTTACACATTTATACTGTTACACATTTACACTGTTACACATTTACACTGTTACACATTTACACATTTACACTGTTACACATTTACACATTTACACATTTACACTGTTACACATTTACACTGTTACACATTTACACATTTACACATTTACACTGTTACACATTTACACTGTTACACATTTACACTGTTACACATTTACACTGTTACACATTTACACATTTACACTGTTACACATTTACACTGTTACACATTTACACATTTACACTGTTACACATTTACACATTTACACTGTTACACATTTACACTGTTACACATTTACACTGTTACACATTTATACTGTTACACATTTACACATTTACACATTTACACTGTTACACATTTACACTGTTACACATTTACACATTTACACATTTACACTGTTACACATTTACACATTTACACTGTTACACATTTACACTGTTACACATTTATACTGTTACACATTTACACATTTACACATTTACACTGTTACACATTTACACATTTACACTGTTACACATTTATACTGTTACACATTTACACATTTACACTGTTACACATTTACACATTTACACTGTTACACATTTACACTGTTACACTGTTACA
Source organism: Eucyclogobius newberryi (assembly GCF_026437365.1). Taxonomy (NCBI): domain Eukaryota; kingdom Metazoa; phylum Chordata; class Actinopteri; order Gobiiformes; family Gobiidae; genus Eucyclogobius; species Eucyclogobius newberryi. The sequence goes on along the minus strand of NW_027315802.1, from coordinate 39,874 downwards.
CATTTACACATTTACACTGTTACACATTTACACATTTACACTGTTACACATTTACACATTTACACTGTTACACATTTACATATTTACACATTTACACATTTACACTGTTACACATTTATACTGTTACACATTTACACATTTACACTTTTACACATTTACACTGTTACACATTTACACTGTTACACATTTACACTGTTACACATTTACACATTTACACTGTTACACATTTACACTGTTACACATTTACACATTTACACATTTACACTGTTACACATTTACAAATTTACACTGTTACACATTTACACTGTTACACATTTACACTGTTACACATTTATACTGTTACACATTTACACATTTACACTGTTACACATTTACACTGTTACACATTTACACATTTACACATTTACACTGTTACACATTTACACATTTACACTGTTACACATTTACACTGTTACAAATTTACACTGTTACACATTTATACTGTTACACATTTACACATTTACACATTTACACTGTTACACATTTACACATTTACACTGTTACACATTTATACTGTTACACATTTACACTGTTACACATTTACACTGTTACACATTTACACTGTTACACTGTTACACATTTACACATTTACACTGTTACACATTTACACATTTACACTGTTACACATTTACACATTTACACTGTTACACATTTACATATTTACACATTTACACATTTACACATTTACACTGTTACACATTTATACTGTTACACATTTACACATTTACACTGTTACACATTTACACATTTACACTGTTACACATTTACACATTTACACATTTACACTGTTACACATTTATACTGTTACACATTTACACTGTTACACCTTTACACATTTACACTGTTACACATTTACATATTTACACTGTTACACATTTACACATTTACACTGTTACACTGTTACACATTTACACATTTACACTGTTACACATTTACACATTTACACTGTTACACATTTACACTGTTACACTGTTACACATTTACACTTTTACACATTTACACTGTTACACTGTTACACATTTACACATTTACACATTTACACTGTTACACATTTACACATTTACACTGTTACACATTTACAAATTTACACTGTTACACATTTACACTGTTACACATTTAACACATTTACACTGTTACACATTTACACTGTTACACATTTACACTGTTACACATTTACACTGTTACACATTTATACTGTTACACATTTACACATTTACACTGTTACACATTTACACTGTTACACATTTACACATTTACACTGTTACACATTTACACATTTACACTGTTACACATTTACACTGTTACACATTTACACTGTTACACATTTACACATTTACACATTTACACATTTACACTGTTACACATTTACACTGTTACACATTTACACTGTTACACATTTATACTGTTACACATTTACACATTTACACTGTTACACATTTACACATTTACACTGTTACACATTTACACTGTTACACATTTACACATTTACACTGTTACACATTTACACTGTTACACTGTTACACATTTACACATTTACACTGTTACACATTTACACATTTACACTGTTACACATTTACACATTTACACTGTTACACATTTATACTGTTACACATTTACACATTTACACTGTTACACATTTACACTGTTACACATTTACATATTTACACTGTTACACATTTACACTGTTACACATTTACACTGTTACACATTTACACTGTTACACATTTACACATTTACACTGTTACACATTTACACTGTTACACATTTACACTTTTACACATTTATAGTGTTACACATTTACACTGTTACACATTTATACTGTTACACATTTACACTGTTACACATTTACACTGTTACACATTTACACATTTACACTGTTACACTGTTAAACATTTACACTGTTACACATTTAACACATTTACACTGTTACACATTTACACTGTTACACTGTTACACTGTTACACATTTACACTTTTACACATTTACACTGTTACACATTTACACTGTTACACATTTACACATTTACACATTTACACTGTTACACATTTACAAATTTACACTGTTACACATTTACACTGTAACACATTTACACTGTTACACATTTACAAATTTACACTGTTACACATTTATACTGTTACACATTTACACTGTTACACATTTACACTGTTACACATTTACACTGTTACACATTTACACTGTTACACATTTACACATTTACACTGTTACACATTTACACATTTACACTGTTACACATTTACATATTTACACATTTACACATTTACACATTTACACTGTTACACATGTATACTGTTACACATTTACACATTTACACTGTTACACATTTACACATTTACACTGTTAGACATTTACACATTTACACTGTTACACATTTACACTGTTACACATTTACACTGTTACACATTTACACATTTACACTGTTACACATTTACACATTTACACATTTACACTGTTACACATTTACACTGTTACACATTTACACATTTACACATTTACACTGTTACACATTTACACTGTTACACATTTACACTGTTACACATTTACACTGTTACACATTTACACATTTACACTGTTACACATTTACACTGTTACACATTTACACATTTACACTGTTACACATTTACACATTTACACTGTTACACATTTACACTGTTACACATTTACACTGTTACACATTTATACTGTTACACATTTACACATTTACACATTTACACTGTTACACATTTACACTGTTACACATTTACACATTTACACATTTACACATTTACACTGTTACACATTTACACATTTACACTGTTACACATTTACACTGTTACACATTTATACTGTTACACATTTACACATTTACACATTTACACTGTTACACATTTACACATTTACACTGTTACACATTTATACTGTTACACATTTACACATTTACACTGTTACACATTTACACATTTACACTGTTACACATTTACACTGTTACACTGTTACACATTTACACATTTACACTGTTACACATTTACACATTTACACTGTTACACATTTACACATTTACACTGTTACACATTTACATATTTACACATTTACACATTTACACTGTTACACATTTATACTGTTACACATTTACACATTTACACTTTTACACATTTACACTGTTACACATTTACACTGTTACACATTTACACTGTTACACATTTACACATTTACACTGTTACACATTTACACTGTTACACATTTACACATTTACACATTTACACTGTTACACATTTACAAATTTACACTGTTACACATTTACACTGTTACACATTTACACTGTTACACATTTATACTGTTACACATTTACACATTTACACTGTTACACATTTACACTGTTACACATTTACACATTTACACATATACACTGTTACACATTTACACATTTACACTGTTACACATTTACACTGTTACAAATTTACACTGTTACACATTTATACTGTTACACATTTACACATTTACACATTTACACTGTTACACATTTACACATTTACACTGTTACACATTTATACTGTTACACATTTACACTGTTACACATTTACACTGTTACACTGTTACACATTTACACATTTACACTGTTACACATTTACACATTTACACTGTTACACATTTACACATTTACACTGTTACACATTTACATATTTACACATTTACACATTTACACATTTACACTGTTACACATTTATACTGTTACACATTTACACATTTACACTGTTACACATTTACACATTTACACTGTTACACATTTACACATTTACACATTTACACTGTTACACATTTATACTGTTACACATTTACACTGTTACACCTTTACACATTTACACTGTTACACATTTACATATTTACACTGTTACACATTTACACATTTACACTGTTACACTGTTACACATTTACACATTTACACTGTTACACATTTACACATTTACACTGTTACACATTTACACTGTTACACTGTTACACATTTACACTTTTACACATTTACACTGTTACACTGTTACACATTTACACATTTACACATTTACACTGTTACACATTTACACATTTACACTGTTACACATTTACAAATTTACACTGTTACACATTTACACTGTTACACATTTAACACATTTACACTGTTACACATTTACACTGTTACACATTTACACTGTTACACATTTACACTGTTACACATTTATACTGTTACACATTTACACATTTACACTGTTACACATTTACACTGTTACACATTTACACATTTACACTGTTACACATTTACACATTTACACTGTTACACATTTACACTGTTACACATTTACACTGTTACACATTTACACTGTTACACATTTACACATTTACACATTTACACATTTACACTGTTACACATTTACACTGTTACACATTTACACTGTTACACATTTATACTGTTACACATTTACACATTTACACTGTTACACATTTACACATTTACACTGTTACACATTTACACTGTTACACATTTACACATTTACACTGTTACACATTTACACTGTTACACTGTTACACATTTACACTGTTACACTGTTACACATTTACACATTTACACTGTTACACATTTACACATTTACACTGTTACACATTTACACATTTACACTGTTACACATTTATACTGTTACACATTTACACATTTACACTGTTACACATTTACACTGTTACACATTTACATATTTACACTGTTACACATTTACACTGTTACACATTTACACTGTTACACATTTACACATTTACACTGTTACACATTTACACTGTTACACATTTACACTTTTACACATTTATAGTGTTACACATTTACACTGTTACACATTTATACTGTTACACATTTACACTGTTACACATTTACACTGTTACACATTTACACATTTACACTGTTACACTGTTAAACATTTACACTGTTACACATTTAACACATTTACACTGTTACACTGTTAAACATTTACACTGTTACACATTTAACACATTTACACTGTTACACATTTACACTGTTACACTGTTACACATTTACACTTTTACACATTTACACTGTTACACATTTACACTGTTACACATTTACACATTTACACATTTACACTGTTACACATTTACAAATTTACACTGTTACACATTTACACTGTAACACATTTACACTGTTACACATTTACAAATTTACACTGTTACACATTTATACTGTTACACATTTACACTGTTACACATTTACACTGTTACACATTTACACTGTTACACATTTACACTGTTACACATTTACACATTTACACTGTTACACATTTACACATTTACACTGTTACACATTTACATATTTACACATTTACACATTTACACATTTACACTGTTACACATGTATACTGTTACACATTTACACATTTACACTGTTACACATTTACACATTTACACTGTTACACATTTACACATTTACACTGTTACACATTTATACTGTTACACATTTACACTGTTACACATTTACACATTTACACTGTTACACATTTACATATTTACACTGTTACACATTTACACATTTACACATTTACACTGTTACACATTTACACATTTACACTGTTACACATTTAACACATTTACACATTTACACTGTTACACATTTACACTGTTACACTGTTACACATTTACACTTTTACACATTTACACTGTTACACTGTTACACATTTACACATTTACACATTTACACTGTTACACATTTACACATTTACACTGTTACACATTTACAAATTTACACTGTTACACATTTACACTGTTACACATTTACACTGTTACACATTTAACACATTTACACTGATACACATTTACACTGTTACACATTTACACTGTTACACATTTACACTGTTACACATTTATACTGTTACACATTTACACATTTACACTGTTACACATTTACACTGTTACACATTTACACATTTACACATTTACACTGTTACACATTTACACATTTACACTGTTACACATTTACACTGTTACACATTTACACTGTTACACATTTACACTGTTACACATTTACACATTTACACTGTTACACATTTATACTGTTACACTGTTACACATTTACACATTTACACATTTACACTGTTACACATTTATACTGTTACACATTTACACTGTTACACATTTACACATTTACACTGTTACACATTTACACTGTTACACATTTACACATTTACACTGTTACACATTTACACTGTTACACTGTTACACATTTACACTGTTACACTGTTACACATTTACACATTTACACTGTTACACATTTACACATTTACACTGTTACACATTTACACTGTTACACATTTACACATTTACATATTTACACTGTTACACATTTACACTGTTACACATTTACACATTTACACTGTTACACATTTACACTGTTACACATTTACACATTTACACATTTATAGTGTTACACATTTACACTGTTACACATTTACACTGTTACACATTTATACTGTTACACATTTACACTGTTACACATTTACACATTTACACTGTTACACTGTTACACATTTACACTGTTACACATTTAACACATTTACACTGTTACACTGTTACACATTTACACTTTTACACATTTACACTGTTACACTGTTACACATTTACACTGTTACACATTTACACATTTACACATTTACACTGTTACACATTTACAAATTTACACTGTTACACATTTACACTGTTACACATTTACACTGTTACACATTTAACACATTTACACTGTTACACATTTACAAATTTACACTGTTACACATTTACACTGTTACACATTTACACATTTGCACACTTACACATTTACACATTTACACATTTACACTGTTACACATTTACACTGTTACACATTTACACATTTCCACTGTTACACATTTACACTGTTACACATTTACACTGTTACACATTTACACATTTACACTGTTACACATTTACACATTTACACATTTACACTGTTAGACATTTACACATTTACACTGTTACACATTTACACTGTTACACATTTACACATTTACACTGTTACACATTTACACTGTTACACATTTACACTGTTACACATTTACACATTTACACTGTTACACATTTACACTGTTACACATTTATACTGTTACACAGTTACACATTTACACATTTACACTGTTACACATTTACATATTTACACATTTACACTGTTACACATTTACACATTTACACTGTTACACATTTACACTGTTACACATTTACACATTTACACTGTTACACATTTACACTGTTACACATTTAACACATTTACACTGATACACATTTACACTGTTACACATTTACACTGTTACACATTTACACTGTTACACATTTATACTGTTACACATTTACACATTTACACTGTTACACATTTACACTGTTACACATTTACACATTTACACATTTACACTGTTACACATTTACACATTTACACTGTTACACATTTACACTGTTACACATTTACACTGTTAAACATTTACACTGTTACACATTTACACTGTTACACATTTAACACATTTACACTGATACACATTTACACTGTTACACATTTACGCTGTTACACATTTACACTGTTACACATTTATACTGTTACACATTTACACATTAACACTGTTACACATTTACACTGTTACACATTTACACATTTACACATTTACACTGTTACACATTTACACATTTACACTGTTACACATTTACACTGTTACACATTTACACTGTTACACATTTACACATTTACACTGTTACACATTTATACTGTTACACATTTACACATTTACACTGTTACACATTTACACATTTACACTGTTACACATTTATACTGTTACACATTTACACTGTTACACATTTATACTGTTACACATTTACACATTTACACTGTTACACATTTACACTGTTACACTGTTACACATTTACACTTTTACACATTTACACTGTTACACTGTTACACATTTACACATTTACACTTTTACACATTTAACACATTTACACATTTACACTGTTACACATTTACACTGTTACACTGTTACACATTTACACTTTTACACATTTACACTGTTACACTGTTACACATTTACACATTTACACATTTACACTGTTACACATTTACACATTTACACTGTTACACATTTACAAATTTACACTGTTACACATTTACACTGTTACACATTTACACTGTTACACATTTAACACATTTACACTGATACACATTTACACTGTTACACATTTACACTCTTACACATTTACACTGTTACACATTTATACTGTTACACATTTACACATTTACACTGTTACACATTTACACTGTTACACATTTACACATTTACACATTTACACTGTTACACATTTACACATTTACACTGTTACACATTTACACTGTTACACATTTACACTGTTACACATTTACACTGTTACACATTTACACATTTACACTGTTACACATTTATACTGTTACACATTTACACATTTACACTGTTACACATTTACACATTTACACATTTACACTGTTACACATTTATACTGTTACACATTTACACATTTACACTGTTACACATTTACACATTTACACTGTTACACATTTACACTGTTACACATTTACACATTTACACTGTTACACATTTACACTGTTACACTGTTACACATTTACACTGTTACACTGTTACACATTTACACTGTTACACTGTTACACATTTACACATTTACACTGTTACACATTTACACATTTACACTGTTACACATTTACACTGTTACACATTTACACATTTACATATTTACACTGTTACACATTTACACTGTTACACATTTACACATTTACACATTTACACTGTTACACATTTACACTGTTACACATTTACACATTTACACATTTATAGTGTTACACATTTACACTGTTACACATTTACACTGTTACACATTTATACTGTTACACATTTACACTGTTACACATTTACACATTTACACATTTACACATTTACACTGTTACACTGTTACACATTTATACTGTTACACATTTAACGCATTTACACTGTTACACATTTACACTGTTACACTGTTACACATTTACACTTTTACACATTTACACGGTTACACTGTTACACATTTACACTGTTACACATTTACACATTTACACATTTACACTGTTACACATTTACAAATTTACACTGTTACACATTTACACTGTTACACATTTACACTGTTACACATTTAACACATTTACACTGTTACACATTTACAAATTTACACTGTTACACATTTACACTGTTACACATTTACACATTTGCACACTTACACATTTACACATTTACACATTTACACATTTACACTGTTACACATTTACACATTTCCACTGTTACACATTTCCACTGTTACACATTTACACTGTTACACATTTACACATTTACACATTTACACTGTTACACATTTACACTGTTACACATTTACACTGTTACACATTTACACATTTACACTGTTACACATTTACACTGTTAAACATTTACACTGTTACACATTTACACATTTACACTGTTACACATTTACACTGTTACACATTTACACTGTTACACATTTATACTGTTACACAGTTACACATTTACACATTTACACTGTTACACATTTACATATTTACACTGTTACACATTTACACATTTACACATTTACACTGTTACACATTTACACTGTTACACATTTACACTGTTACACATTTACACATTTACACTGTTACACATTTACACATTTACACTGTTACACATTTACACTGTTACACTGTTACACATTAACACATTTACACTGTTACACATTTACACATTTACACTGTTACACATTTACATTGTTACACATTTACACTGTTACACTGTTACACATTTACACTGTTACACATTTACACATTTACACATTTACACATTTACACTGTTACACATTTACACATTTACACTGTTACACATTTACATATTTACACATTTACACATTTACACATTTACACTGTTACACTGTTACACATTTATACTGTTACACATTTACACATTTACACTGTTACACATTTACACATTTACACTGTTACACATTTACACTGCTACACATTTACATATTTACACATAAGATAAGATAAGATAAGATATTCCTTTATTGTCCCACATGGGGAAATTTCATTGGTGCAACGCAGGTAGATACAGAGGTAGATACAGAAACATTTACACTGTTACACATTTACACTGTTACACATTTACACTGTTACACATTTATAGTGTTACACATTTACACATTTACACTGTTACACATTTATACTGTTACACATTTACACTGTTACACATTTACACATTTACACTGTTACACATTTACACTGTTACACTGTTACACATTTACACATTTACACTGTTACACTGTTACACATTTACACATTTACACATTTACACTGTTACACATTTACACATTTACACTGTTACACATTTACAAATTTACACTGTTACACATTTACACTGTTACACATTTAACACATTTACACTGTTACACATTTACACTGTTACACATTTACACTGTTACACATTTACACTGTTACACATTTATACTGTTACACATTTACACATTTACACTGTTACACATTTACACTGTTACACATTTACACATTTACACTGTTACACATTTACACATTTACACTGTTACACATTTACACTGTTACACATTTACACTGTTACACATTTACACTGTTACACATTTACACATTTACACATTTACACATTTACACTGTTACACATTTACACTGTTACACATTTACACTGTTACACATTTATACTGTTACACATTTACACATTTACACTGTTACACATTTACACATTTACACTGTTACACATTTACACTGTTACACATTTACACATTTACACTGTTACACATTTACACTGTTACACTGTTACACATTTACACTGTTACACTGTTACACATTTACACATTTACACTGTTACACATTTACACATTTACACTGTTACACATTTACACATTTACACTGTTACACATTTATACTGTTACACATTTACACATTTACACTGTTACACATTTACACTGTTACACATTTACATATTTACACTGTTACACATTTACACTGTTACACATTTACACTGTTACACATTTACACATTTACACTGTTACACATTTACACTGTTACACATTTACACTTTTACACATTTATAGTGTTACACATTTACACTGTTACACATTTATACTGTTACACATTTACACTGTTACACATTTACACTGTTACACATTTACACATTTACACTGTTACACTGTTAAACATTTACACTGTTACACATTTAACACATTTACACTGTTACACATTTACACTGTTACACTGTTACACATTTACACTTTTACACATTTACACTGTTACACATTTACACTGTTACACATTTACACATTTACACATTTACACTGTTACACATTTACAAATTTACACTGTTACACATTTACACTGTAACACATTTACACTGTTACACATTTACAAATTTACACTGTTACACATTTATACTGTTACACATTTACACTGTTACACATTTACACTGTTACACATTTACACTGTTACACATTTACACTGTTACACATTTACACATTTACACTGTTACACATTTACACATTTACACTGTTACACATTTACATATTTACACATTTACACATTTACACATTTACACTGTTACACATGTATACTGTTACACATTTACACATTTACACTGTTACACATTTACACATTTACACTGTTACACATTTACACATTTACACTGTTACACATTTATACTGTTACACATTTACACTGTTACACATTTACACATTTACACTGTTACACATTTACATATTTACACTGTTACACATTTACACATTTACACATTTACACTGTTACACATTTACACATTTACACTGTTACACATTTAACACATTTACACATTTACACTGTTACACATTTACACTGTTACACTGTTACACATTTACACTTTTACACATTTACACTGTTACACTGTTACACATTTACACATTTACACATTTACACTGTTACACATTTACACATTTACACTGTTACACATTTACAAATTTACACTGTTACACATTTACACTGTTACACATTTACACTGTTACACATTTAACACATTTACACTGATACACATTTACACTGTTACACATTTACACTGTTACACATTTACACTGTTACACATTTATACTGTTACACATTTACACATTTACACTGTTACACATTTACACTGTTACACATTTACACATTTACACATTTACACTGTTACACATTTACACATTTACACTGTTACACATTTACACTGTTACACATTTACACTGTTACACATTTACACTGTTACACATTTACACATTTACACTGTTACACATTTATACTGTTACACTGTTACACATTTACACATTTACACATTTACACTGTTACACATTTATACTGTTACACATTTACACTGTTACACATTTACACATTTACACTGTTACACATTTACACTGTTACACATTTACACATTTACACTGTTACACATTTACACTGTTACACTGTTACACATTTACACTGTTACACTGTTACACATTTACACATTTACACTGTTACACATTTACACATTTACACTGTTACACATTTACACTGTTACACATTTACACATTTACATATTTACACTGTTACACATTTACACTGTTACACATTTACACATTTACACTGTTACACATTTACACTGTTACACATTTACACATTTACACATTTATAGTGTTACACATTTACACTGTTACACATTTACACTGTTACACATTTATACTGTTACACATTTACACTGTTACACATTTACACATTTACACTGTTACACTGTTACACATTTACACTGTTACACATTTAACACATTTACACTGTTACACTGTTACACATTTACACTTTTACACATTTACACTGTTACACTGTTACACATTTACACTGTTACACATTTACACATTTACACATTTACACTGTTACACATTTACAAATTTACACTGTTACACATTTACACTGTTACACATTTACACTGTTACACATTTAACACATTTACACTGTTACACATTTACAAATTTACACTGTTACACATTTACACTGTTACACATTTACACATTTGCACACTTACACATTTACACATTTACACATTTACACTGTTACACATTTACACTGTTACACATTTACACATTTCCACTGTTACACATTTACACTGTTACACATTTACACTGTTACACATTTACACATTTACACTGTTACACATTTACACATTTACACATTTACACTGTTAGACATTTACACATTTACACTGTTACACATTTACACTGTTACACATTTACACATTTACACTGTTACACATTTACACTGTTACACATTTACACTGTTACACATTTACACATTTACACTGTTACACATTTACACTGTTACACATTTATACTGTTACACAGTTACACATTTACACATTTACACTGTTACACATTTACATATTTACACATTTACACTGTTACACATTTACACATTTACACTGTTACACATTTACACTGTTACACATTTACACATTTACACTGTTACACATTTACACTGTTACACATTTAACACATTTACACTGATACACATTTACACTGTTACACATTTACACTGTTACACATTTACACTGTTACACATTTATACTGTTACACATTTACACATTTACACTGTTACACATTTACACTGTTACACATTTACACATTTACACATTTACACTGTTACACATTTACACATTTACACTGTTACACATTTACACTGTTACACATTTACACTGTTAAACATTTACACTGTTACACATTTACACTGTTACACATTTAACACATTTACACTGATACACATTTACACTGTTACACATTTACACTGTTACACATTTACACTGTTACACATTTATACTGTTACACATTTACACATTAACACTGTTACACATTTACACTGTTACACATTTACACATTTACACATTTACACTGTTACACATTTACACATTTACACTGTTACACATTTACACTGTTACACATTTACACTGTTACACATTTACACTGTTACACATTTACACATTTACACTGTTACACATTTATACTGTTACACATTTACACATTTACACTGTTACACATTTACACATTTACACTGTTACACATTTATACTGTTACACATTTACACTGTTACACATTTATACTGTTACACATTTACACATTTACACTGTTACACATTTACACTGTTACACTGTTACACATTTACACTTTTACACATTTACACTGTTACACTGTTACACATTTACACATTTACACTTTTACACATTTAACACATTTACACATTTACACTGTTACACATTTACACTGTTACACTGTTACACATTTACACTTTTACACATTTACACTGTTACACTGTTACACATTTACACATTTACACATTTACACTGTTACACATTTACACATTTACACTGTTACACATTTACAAATTTACACTGTTACACATTTACACTGTTACACATTTACACTGTTACACATTTAACACATTTACACTGATACACATTTACACTGTTACACATTTACACTCTTACACATTTACACTGTTACACATTTATACTGTTACACATTTATACATTTACACTGTTACACATTTACACTGTTACACATTTACACATTTACACATTTACACTGTTACACATTTACACATTTACACTGTTACACATTTACACTGTTACACATTTACACTGTTACACATTTACACTGTTACACATTTACACTGTTACACATTTACACATTTACACTGTTACACATTTATACTGTTACACATTTACACATTTACACTGTTACACATTTACACATTTACACATTTACACTGTTACACATTTATACTGTTACACATTTACACATTTACACTGTTACACATTTACACATTTACACTGTTACACATTTACACTGTTACACATTTACACATTTACACTGTTACACATTTACACTGTTACACTGTTACACATTTACACTGTTACACTGTTACACATTTACACTGTTACACTGTTACACATTTACACATTTACACTGTTACACATTTACACATTTACACTGTTACACATTTACACTGTTACACATTTACACATTTACATATTTACACTGTTACACATTTACACTGTTACACATTTACACATTTACACTGTTACACATTTACACTGTTACACATTTACACATTTACACATTTATAGTGTTACACATTTACACTGTTACACATTTACACTGTTACACATTTATACTGTTACACATTTACACTGTTACACATTTACACATTTACACATTTACACATTTACACTGTTACACTGTTACACATTTATACTGTTACACA
Source organism: Eucyclogobius newberryi (assembly GCF_026437365.1). Taxonomy (NCBI): domain Eukaryota; kingdom Metazoa; phylum Chordata; class Actinopteri; order Gobiiformes; family Gobiidae; genus Eucyclogobius; species Eucyclogobius newberryi. Next base: position 24,441 of record NW_027315802.1, on the reverse strand, counting down.
TTTAACGCATTTACACTGTTACACATTTACACTGTTACACTGTTACACATTTACACTTTTACACATTTACACGGTTACACTGTTACACATTTACACTGTTACACATTTACACATTTACACATTTACACTGTTACACATTTACAAATTTACACTGTTACACATTTACACTGTTACACATTTACACTGTTACACATTTAACACATTTACACTGTTACACATTTACAAATTTACACTGTTACACATTTACACTGTTACACATTTACACATTTGCACACTTACACATTTACACATTTACACATTTACACATTTACACTGTTACACATTTACACATTTCCACTGTTACACATTTCCACTGTTACACATTTACACTGTTACACATTTACACATTTACACATTTACACTGTTACACATTTACACTGTTACACATTTACACTGTTACACATTTACACATTTACACTGTTACACATTTACACTGTTAAACATTTACACTGTTACACATTTACACATTTACACTGTTACACATTTACACTGTTACACATTTACACTGTTACACATTTATACTGTTACACAGTTACACATTTACACATTTACACTGTTACACATTTACATATTTACACTGTTACACATTTACACATTTACACATTTACACTGTTACACATTTACACTGTTACACATTTACACTGTTACACATTTACACATTTACACTGTTACACATTTACACATTTACACTGTTACACATTTACACTGTTACACTGTTACACATTAACACATTTACACTGTTACACATTTACACATTTACACTGTTACACATTTACATTGTTACACATTTACACTGTTACACTGTTACACATTTACACTGTTACACATTTACACATTTACACATTTACACATTTACACTGTTACACATTTACACATTTACACTGTTACACATTTACATATTTACACATTTACACATTTACACATTTACACTGTTACACTGTTACACATTTATACTGTTACACATTTACACATTTACACTGTTACACATTTACACATTTACACTGTTACACATTTACACTGCTACACATTTACATATTTACACATAAGATAAGATAAGATAAGATATTCCTTTATTGTCCCACATGGGGAAATTTCATTGGTGCAACGCAGGTAGATACAGAGGTAGATACAGAAACATTTACACTGTTACACATTTACACTGTTACACATTTACACTGTTACACATTTATAGTGTTACACATTTACACATTTACACTGTTACACATTTATACTGTTACACATTTACACTGTTACACATTTACACATTTACACTGTTACACATTTACACTGTTACACTGTTACACATTTACACATTTACACTGTTACACATTTACACATTTACACTGTTACACATTTACACATTTACACTGTTACACATTTACATATTTACACATTTACACATTTACACATTTACACTGTTACACATTTATACTGTTACACATTTACACATTTACACTGTTACACATTTACACATTTACACTGTTACACATTTACACATTTACACTGTTACACATTTATACTGTTACACATTTACACTGTTACACATTTACACATTTACACTGTTACACATTTACACATTTACACTGTTACACTGTTACACATTTACACATTTACACTGTTACACATTTAACACATTTACACATTTACACTGTTACACATTTACACTGTTACACTGTTACACATTTACACTTTTACACATTTACACTGTTACACTGTTACACATTTACACATTTACACATTTACACTGTTACACATTTACACATTTACACTGTTACACATTTACAAATTTACACTGTTACACATTTACACTGTTACACATTTACACTGTTACACATTTAACACATTTACACTGTTACACATTTACACTGTTACACATTTACACTGTTACACATTTATACTGTTACACATTTACACTGTTACACATTTACACTGTTACACATTTACACATTTACACATTTACACTGTTACACATTTACACATTTACACTGTTACACATTTACACTGTTACACATTTACACTGTTACACATTTACACTGTTACACATTTACACATTTACACTGTTACACATTTATACTGTTACACATTTACACATTTACACTGTTACACATTTACACATTTACACTGTTACACATTTACACTGTTACACATTTACACTGTTACACATTTACACATTTACACTGTTACACTGTTACACATTTACACTGTTACACTGTTACACATTTACACATTTACACTGTTACACATTTACACATTTACACTGTTACACATTTACACATTTACACTGTTACACATTTATACTGTTACACATTTACACATTTACACTGTTACACATTTACACTGTTACACATTTACACATTTACATATTTACACTGTTACACATTTACACTGTTACACATTTACACATTTACACTGTTACACATTTACACTGTTACACATTTACACATTTACACTTTTACACATTTATAGTGTTACACATTTACACTGTTACACATTTACACTGTTACACATTTATACTGTTACACATTTACACTGTTACACATTTACACATTTACACTGTTACACATTTACATATTTACACTGTTACACATTTACACATTTACACTGTTACACTGTTACACATTTACACATTTACACTGTTACACATTTAACACATTTACACTGTTACACATTTACACTGTTACACTGTTACACATTTACACTTTTACACATTTACACTGTTACACTGTTACACATTTACACTGTTACACATTTACACATTTACACTGTTACACATTTACAAATTTACACTGTTACACATTTACACTGTTACACATTTACACTGTTACACATTTAACACATTTACACTGTTACACATTTACAAATTTACACTGTTACACATTTACACTGTTACACATTTACACATTTGCACACTTACACATTTACACATTTACAAATTTACACTGTTACACATTTACACTGTTACACATTTACACTGTTACACATTTACACTGTTACACATTTACACATTTCCACTGTTACACATTTACACTGTTACACATTTACACATTTACACATTTACACTGTTACACATTTACACTGTTACACATTTACACTGTTACACATTTACACATTTACACTGTTACACATTTACACATTTACACTGTTACACATTTACACTGTTACACATTTACACTGTTACACATTTACACATTTACACTGTTACACATTTACACTGTTACACATTTACACTGTTACACATTTACACATTTACACATTTACACTGTTACACATTTACACTGTTACACATTTACACTGTTACACATTTATACTGTTACACAGTTACACATTTACACATTTACACTGTTACACATTTACACATTTATACTGTTACACATTTACACTGTTACACATTTACACATTTACACATTTACACTGTTACACATTTACATATTTACACTGTTACACATTTACACATTTACACATTTACACTGTTACACATTTACACTGTTACACATTTACACTGTTACACATTTACACATTTACACTGTTACACATTTACACATTTACACTGTTACACATTTACATATTTACACATTTACACATTTACACTGTTACACTGTTACACATTTATACTGTTACACATTTACACATTTACACTGTTACACATTTACACATTTACACTGTTACACATTTACACTGCTACACATTTACATATTTACACATAAGATAAGATAAGATAAGATATTCCTTTATTGTCCCACATGGGGAAATTTCATTGGTGCAACACAGGTAGATGCAGAGGTAGATACAGAAACATTTACACTGTTACACATTTACACTGTTACACATTTACACATTTACACATTTATAGTGTTACACATTTACACTGTTACACATTTACACATTTACACTGTTACACATTTATACTGTTACAGATTTACACTGTTACACATTTACACATTTACACTGTTACACATTTACATATTTACACTGTTACACATTTACACATTTACACTGTTACACTGTTACACATTTACACATTTACACTGTTACACATTTAACACATTTACACATTTACACTGTTACACATTTACACTGTTACACTGTTACACATTTACACTTTTACACATTTACACTGTTACACATTTACAAATTTACACTGTTACACATTTACACTGTTACACATTTACACTGTTACACATTTAACACATTTACACTGTTACACATTTACACTGTTACACATTTACACTGTTACACATTTACACTGTTACACTGTTACACATTTACACTTTTACACATTTACACTGTTACACATTTACACATTTACACTGTTACACATTTACACTGTTACACATTTACACTGTTACACATTTACACATTTACACTGTTACACATTTACACATTTACATATTTACACATTTACACATTTACACTGTTACACTGTTACACATTTACACTGTTACACATTTACACATTTACACATTTACACTGTTAAACATTTACACATTTACACTGTTACACATTTACACTGTTACACATTTACACATTTACACATTTACACTGTTACACATTTACACATTTACACTGTTACACATTCATACTGTTACACATTTACACTGTTACACATTTACACATTTACACTGTTACACATTTACACTGTTACACATTTACACATTTACACTGTTACACATTTACACTGTTACACATTTACACATTTACACTGTTACACTGTTACACTGTTACACATTTACACATTTACACTGTTACACATTTACACATTTACACTGTTACACATTTACACTGTTACACATTTATACTGTTACACATTTACACATTTACACTGTTACACATTTACACTGTTACACATTTACACATTTACATATTTACACTGTTACACATTTACACTGTTACACATTTACACATTTACACTGTTACACATTTACACTGTTACACATTTACACTGTTACACATTTAACACATTTACACTGTTACACATTTACACTGTTACACATTTACACTGTTACACATTTACACTGTTACACTGTTACACATTTACACTTTTACACATTTACACTGTTACACATTTACACATTTACACTGTTACACATTTACACTGTTACACATTTACACTGTTACACATTTACACATTTACACTGTTACACTGTTACACTGTTACACATTTACACATTTACACTGTTACACATTTACACATTTACACTGTTACACATTTACACTGTTACACATTTATACTGTTACACATTTACACATTTACACTGTTACACATTTACACTGTTACACATTTACACATTTACATATTTACACTGTTACACATTTACACTGTTACACATTTACACATTTACACTGTTACACATTTACACTGTTACACATTTACACTGTTACACATTTAACACATTTACACTGTTACACATTTACACTGTTACACATTTACACTGTTACACATTTACACTGTTACACTGTTACACATTTACACTTTTACACATTTACACTGTTACACATTTACACATTTACACTGTTACACATTTACACTGTTACACATTTACACTGTTACACATTTACACATTTACACTGTTACACATTTACACATTTACATATTTACACATTTACACATTTACACTGTTACACATTTACACTGTTACACATTTACACTGTTAAACATTTACACATTTACACTGTTACACATTTACACTGTTACACATTTACACATTTACACATTTACACTGTTACACATTTACACATTTACACTGTTACACATTCATACTGTTACACATTTACACTGTTACACATTTACACATTTACACTGTTACACATTTACACTGTTACACATTTACACATTTACACTGTTACACATTTACACTGTTACACATTTACACATTTACACTGTTACACTGTTACACTGTTACACATTTACACATTTACACTGTTACACATTTACACATTTACACTGTTACACATTTACACTGTTACACATTTATACTGTTACACATTTACACATTTACACTGTTACACATTTACACTGTTACACATTTACACATTTACATATTTACACTGTTACACATTTACACTGTTACACATTTACACATTTACACTGTTACACATTTACACTGTTACACATTTACACATTTACACTGTTACACATTTATAGTGTTACACATTTACACTGTTACACATTTACACTGTTACACATTTATACTGTTACACATTTACACTGTTACACATTTACACTGTTACACATTTACATATTTACACTGTTACACATTTACACTGTTACACTGTTACACATTTACACATTTACACTGTTACACATTTAACACATTTACACTGTTACACTGTTACACTGTTACACATTTACACTTTTACACATTTACACTGTTACACTGTTACACATTTACACTGTTACACATTTACACATTTACACTGTTACACATTTACAAATTTACACTGTTACACATTTACACTGTTACACATTTACACTGTTACACATTTAACACATTTACACTGTTACACATTTACAAATTTACACTGTTACACATTTACACTGTTACACATTTACACATTTGCATACTTACACATTTACACATTTACACATTTACACATTTACACTGTTACACATTTACACTGTTACACATTTACACATTTCCACTGTTACACATTTACACTGTTACACATTTACACATTTACACTGTTACACATTTACACTGTTACACATTTACACTGTTACACATTTACACATTTACACTGTTACACATTTACACTGTTACACATTTACACATTTACACTGTTACACATTTATACTGTTACACAGTTACACATTTACACATTTACACTGTTACACATTTACACATTTATACTGTTACACATTTACACTGTTACACATTTACACATTTACACATTTACACTGTTACACATTTACATATTTACACTGTTACACATTTACACTGTTACACATTTACACATTTTCACTGTTACACATTTACACATTTACACTGTTACACATTTACACTGTTACACTGTTACACTGTTACACATTAACACATTTACACTGTTACACATTTACACTGTTACACATTTACACATTTACACTGTTACACATTTACATTGTTACACATTTACACTGTTACACATTTACACTGTTACACATTTACACATTTACACATTTACACATTTACACTGTTACACATTTACACATTTACACTGTGACACATTTACACTATTACACATTTACACATTTACACTGTTACACATTTACACATTTACACTGTTACACATTTACACTGTTACACATTTACACTGTTACACATTTACACATTTACACATTTACACTGTTACACATTTAACACATTTACACATTTACACTGTTACACATTTACACATTTACACTGTTACACATTTACACTGTTACACTGTTACACTGTTACACATTTACACTGTTACACATTAACACATTTACACATTTACAATGTTACACATTTACACTTTTACACATTTACACTGTTACACTGTTACACATTTACACATTTACACTGTTACACATTTACACATTTACACTGTTACACATTTACACATTTACACTGTTACACATTTATACTGTTACACATTTACACATTTACACTGTTATATATTTACACATTTACACATTTACACTGTTACACATTTACACATTTACACTGTTACACATTTACACTGTTACACATTTACACTGTTACACTGTTACACATTTACACTGTTACACTGTTACACATTTACACTGTTACACATTTACACTGTTACACATTTAGACTGTTACACTGTTACACATTTACACTGTTACACTGTTACACATTTACACATTTACACATTTACACTGTTACACATTTACACATTTACACTGTTACACATTTACACTGTTATACATTTACACATTTACACTGTTGCACATTTACACTGTTACACTGTTACACATTTAGACTGTTACACATTTACACTGTTACACTGTTACACATTTACACTGTTACACTGTTACACATTTACACTGTTATACATTTACACATTTACACTGTTACACTGTTACACTGTTACACTGTTACACGTGTTCGCTGCAGGAACGAGGCCATTTCTTTAGTTTGATCTAAATCTCGCAGCTCTTCTGCTCGGACTCTGATCTGCTCCAATCAGCGGACGACAAACTGCTTTCCTTCTTCTTATCTCTTGTGCGATAAACCGGGCGATTTATGTTGTGTCCGAGCGACGCGTGGAACTGTCTCGTGGCACTGTCCCGTGTAACTGTCCCGTGGAACTGTCTCGTGGAACTGTCTCGTGGAACTGTCTCGTGGAACACCCGTGGAACTGTGTCGTGGACCTGTCCCGAGGAACTGTCCCGTGGAACTGTCCTGTGGGAACTGTCTCGTGGAACTCCCGTGGAACTGTCTCGTGGAACTGTCCCGAGGAACTGTCCCGTGGAACTGTCTCGTGGAACTGTCCCGTGGAACTGTCAGTTCTCAGTTTTAGCCCTTGTAAACAGAAGAAAAGCCATTTTGAAAGTTTAAACCAGGTTTTATAAAACAGTTTCCGTTCTGTGGATGAGATTGAAGGATGAAGTGAACTATATAACTAAACAAAAGTGTATAAAAGTATGAATTCCACATTTTGAAACACGTATTCATTGCATTGTTCAATAGTAGGAAGGGCAATTTATTATATCTTATTATATTCATTAATGAAGAAAGAAAAAAAAAAAGGTATTGTGAGCGTGGTTGACTTTGCACAGAACTGACCTGTAACTGGAGGAGCCCCGTTTGAGTTTAATTAAAGCACATAAACGATTTAACTCTGAAATGTCCTCTCTTTCTGACCGTGAGCCTCTGGTCACTGAAACAACAGTCCAGTAACGTCAGAAGCTCCATGAAACAGGAAATGTCAGTCAAAACCTCCCAAATCCACTGGAGCTCTCAGCGGAGTCGTGGTCTGTGTTTTTTAAAGCTGAAGGTAAAAACTTTAGACCAACCCAAAGTATTATTACTCAAGTAGAAGTACAAAGTCATGGCCTAAAAAGTTACTCAAATATATTTCAACGTTTTGGGCGAAGCTATATAAGATAAGGCGTTGTAGGTTGTTAATTACTTGAAATGAACGCCCACATTTTCACAAGAGATTAAATTACTAAATTCATGTGCCATTCATAATACTTTGGCATGATGAAGTATTATTTTTAATGAAAATGGTTAAAAAGTACATTCATGTGCGCTCACAATTAAAGGTGCCGAAAGAGATTCTTTATAGAATATATTTGAAATAGCTCTCTATTTGTCACGAGTGACGGTGAAAGTGCAACACATTTATATTTGAAAGTGCAACACATTTATATTTAATGACATTTTAACAGGGTGCACGGTGGCAAAGTTAGGAGGGAGGGGATCATGGGTTCGATTCCCGGACCAGACCAACATCACATGATCTCTCTGGGTGGAGTCTGCATGTTCTCCCCGTGTTACCGTGGGTTCTCTCCGGGTTCTCTGGCTCCTCCCACCGTCCAAAGACATGTATGTGTGAGGTAAGATTGGTGACTCTAAATTGGCCCTAGTGAATGAATGTGAGCGTGAACTGTCTGTAATGTCTATGTCTCTGTGTTGGCACTGCGACGAGTTGGCCACTGTCCAGGATGTACCCCGCCTAAGGCCCAAAGTCACTGGGATAGGCTCCAGTCATCCGCGACCCCAAAAGGGAACAAGCGGTAGGAAATCTAGACTTGTTCTTAAGCAGCTGGAGGACCTTATTTGACGTTCTTGGACATTATCAATGTCTTCATGTGGCTCCATCAGGTCAGTTTCCTGTATCAGACAACCTGCTGCCCATCCATTGTGTCTTATGGGTTAAAATGGGTGAATCTAACTGTCAGGACAAAACGTTTCACTACTTGTCTCGTATTTGCTCATATATTTCTAAGAGGAGAGTTTGAAAATGTCGGGTCGTTTGGTTTTGACCCGTCTCAAACACTCCAGATCCACATGAGGAGCCTCACTGTGGAGACGAAGAAGAGACGACAATGAGCGCCGGACACGAAATGTCAAGAGAGAGAGAGAGAGAGAGAGAGAGAGAGAGAGGGAGAGAGGAGAGGTGAGTGTTAGTGGATAAATAGTGGATAGAAAAGTGGTGGCAGAGAGAGAGAGAGCAGGAGGAAGGTTGAGGTGAGGAGAAAGGGTAAGAGTAGAGGAGATGGGGGATAAGAAGATGAGAAAAAAGAAAGGGAGAAAGATGAAGAGAGAGAGAGAGAGAGAGAGAGAGAGAGAGAGAGAGAGAGAAGGAGGGAGGGGAGAAAGTGAAGGAGAAAGATGGAATAAGAGAGAGAAGGGCAAGAGTGAAGGAGAGAGGGAGAGAAGGAGGGGCCAGGCGGGGTGAGGGGGAGGAGAAAGAGCGGAGAGACAGAGGGAGAGGACAGAAAGGTCAAGGGTGCAAACAGAGAGAGAAGAGAGGATGAAGAGGAGAACAAGAGCACTCCACACTTTGTATCTGTCCATGACTCACACTCAGATGAAGAGAATATCAGTTTAGAGTTTATTCAGTTTTAAATCGTGCTCAAAAAGTCAAATGTTTGTGAGCGAGCTGCTTCATAAAGGACCAAACATGATCTTTGAATCACTGCTTTGAGCTGATTAAACTCCTCTGATTGAATAATGCAAGATGGATCCATTTCATTCTGCGCTGTAGAATATGTCAGGCCAAGCAATAACGTCACCATTGGAAACAAGCAAGTGAAGCACAGGAAAAGTTACATGTTGCACCTTTAAGTGAATGGGCTTTTGAAACACAGAGGAGCACTTCTGGATGATCACCTGATGACTTCAAACAATAAATGACTAAAATGATCCAGGACTAAACCAAGACTTAACAAGGACTAAACCAGGACTCAATCATGACCAGAGCTAAAGAAAGACTCAACTAGGTCTGAATCAGGACTTTACCAGGACTAAACCAGGACTAAACCAGGACTAAACCAGGACTAAACCAGGACTAAACCAGGTCTAAACCAGGGCTGAACCAGGACTAAACCAGGACTAAACCAGGTCTAAACCAGGGCTGAACCAGGACTAAACCAGGACTAAACCAGGGCTAAACCAGGACTAAACCAGGACTAAACCAGGACTAAACCAGGACTAAACCAGGACTAATCAAGATTAAATCAGAACCAGGCCAAACAAGGACTAAAGCTGAATCAGAACCATGCTAAACCAGAATTATAAACTAAGGCCAAACCAGGACTAAGACTAAACTTTAACTAAACCAGGACTAAATCAGAACCAGATCAAACCAGAACTTATTCTAAATTAATGTGACTAACCCAGGACTTAACTAGGACTAAACCAGAACTAAACTAGGCCTAAACCAGGACTAAACTGTGACTAAACAAGGAATAAACTAGGACTGAACAATGACTAAACTAGGCCTAAACCAGGACTTAACAAGGACTTAACTAGGACTAAATCAGGACTAAACAAGGACTAACCTATGACTAAACTAGGCCTAAACTATGACTAAACTATGACTAAACTAAGCCTAAACTAGGATTTAACAAGGACTTAACAAGGACTTAACTAGGACTAAACAAGGACTAAACTAGGCCTAAACTATGACTAAACTAGGCCTAAACTAGGACTTAACAAGGACTTAACAAGGACTAAACCAGGACTTAACTAGGACTAAACTATGACTAAACCAGGACAAAACCAGAACTTAACAAATAATTCAAAATGTTCAATATTCTGAATTCCAAACCAATGTTATTCATTGTTTTCTTCACAGATTTGTGCGTTGAGACTTGGCCCGGAGCCACCTTGATCTTGGCTTAGAATCGTCCCAGTCAGGAGGCTCTAATCTGGGCCTCACAGCCGGAGAAGAGTCCTGGAGAAGAGCCAGAACCTCCAGAGTCAGACTGAGGAGACGAGCAGGTTCCTCAGCCACAAGGAACCGATCAGGAACAACTTCTGATCATCTTTCAAAGGAATTATTATGCATTTCCAAACCAAGGACTAAACCAGGACTAAACTAAGACTAAAGCAGGACTAAATCCAGACTAAACCAGGGCTAAACTAGGACTAAACCAGGACTAAATCCAGACTAAACCAGGGCTAAACTAGGACTAAACCAGGACTAAATCCAGACTAAACCAGGACTAAACTAGGACTAAACCAGGACTAAATCAAGACTAAACCAGGACTAAACTAGGACTAATCTAGGACTTAATCAGGACCAAATCAGGTCTGAACCAGGACTAAATCAGAGCTAAACCAGGACTAAAACTGGGTTAGTGTTTAGTGTCTTTTTCAACATTGCTAAACCAGGGCTAAATTAGAGCTGAACCAGTCCAAAACAAAGACTAAATGAGGACTGAATCGTGACTAAACCAGGGTCAAAATAGGACTTTACAAGGACGAAACCAGAACTAAATATGAACTAAATCTTGACTAAAAAAAGAGCCAAACCTCAACTTAAACTAGAACTACAACTAAACCAAACCAAGGATAAAACTACACCAGAACTAAACCGGGTCTAAACTAGGACTAGACCAGGAAATGCCTCTGGAGACGCAGAACCTGAGCAAATGCGGCTCTAATGAACATGTGCGTTTGAATAATTCACGTGCACGCTCGCAGATGTCTCCACGTGCACGCTCCTGTCAGATCCACAATGGGTTCAGTGCGACAGATGTGCACGGACACCTTCACGTGCACGCTCGCAGATGTGTTCACGCGCACAGTGACGTCTCTGCCGCGGCGCTAATTAATGCAGGACACCACTGAACACATGGAAAGAGCTTCATTAAAGGAGAAAATGTAACTAAATTAAGCTGGAATTTCTCTTGTAGAGAATATCAAGGCTGATTTAGATTGTGGCCGGGGCCATGTTGACCTAAGAAAAGCTTTTGATGCCGTCAATCGTGATATCTTACTTATCTAGTTTCTTTGCCTGATGTATGTTCTGCTGCATCATGTCGGCTACAGTTTAGGTCGATGTCCTTCCATCTGTAATGTGTCAGTCTGTGATTGGTTAAAAACGTAATGTAAATAAGACCATGTGTATGTTTTTTTTCAAAACATAGACATCTGCAAACATGGGGAGCCATCCAACATGAGCGATGTCAAGCCCGACATGTGGCACAAGAGTACAAGTATTTAGGTCTCAATTGTCATTTGTGTGTGAGTGTCGTGTCTCATTTACATGTTGAACTCACACATGTTGATTAATGTGCACTGTCCCATAAAAAAACTGTATTGAATCTATCTAGAAGCCTTCAATCACATGTTTGAACCTTTCTTTGGTTGATTTTGTATTTAAAAATAAGTGTTTGTGACAGCCCTAGTTTGATTATTATTTTAACCAAGGTTTACAATATTTGACTATAAATGTTTGGAAGACTTTAACATAACTACAGTTTGATTCACATTTATAAAGCATAAACAAAGACTTTATATTGAACAAAAAGTTGAATCATTCAGACTTAGAAACGCTATTTGCTTAATTAAATTGTCCCTAAAACGCTTAAAACACTATGATTCTTAATGAATTATTGATGATTTATTCAGGCTAAGATGCAGTGATTATAAAGTGGTGTCAACATGTGAACTTCTTGATCTTCCACAGGTTCACACTTACACAGCGACGACTCTAGAGTGGTCATGGAGCTGTCCATGGTGCTGAAAAACAACGCCTTTATATGTTTGTACTTTTATTTGGTTTGGATTGGCCAAATACACAGGATTGCTGAGAAAATGTAAAGACACACCACTCCAGAAATGTTTCTGATTATGGCAAAACGGGTAACTGATTTTTACTGTCTTAAAAATGTGAAAAACAGAACTCAGTTACAACACTTTTTGCAGAAGTCCACGTGAATTTCACTCTGATGGGTCTAAATCTACACAAAAACCCTACATACAATAAAGAAGAAAGGAGACAAGAGATTTCCATATATTCAACTCGGAGGAGAACGGACAGAGCAAATGCACTGAGGGCTCCTCACCGTAAACGCTCTTGAAGTCTCTCTGCGTTCACCCTCCTTTTTATTGAAGCGTTTGTCCCTGGTTACACAATTTACTGCCTTTCTAAGGGGTAGGGGGAACCAATCACAAGGCAATAGAAAAGCACGATGACCTTTAGTCTAGCAAGCTAAGCACTTTAATTTGTATGGTACAGATGATTGCATTAGCTGATCTTGTCCAATGTTGTCAGCGTCTCCGTTGATTACACATACGGTGTCTTAGGACCTCTGTCCTCCTTCGATGAGATAAGGCAGTTTTTCTGCAACACTTACACAATAAAGTCACACATCCTCTTTTCGACGATTGCATTATTATTCGTAGGCTTTTCAGCAAATACACGTTAAGCAAAATACATGATACATTAGTAAGATAAAATGTAAATCCAACACACTCTAAGCATCCTGGACATTCAGCAGGATGAGTTCTGCAGTCACAGTAATGACAACAACAACTAGCATGCTAACGTCCTGCTTCATGGAGAAAGGCTTTATAATTAGATGCAGACAAAGCACAGAGGTTTCCTTTTTACTGTAAGAGTGGCTTTTACAATGAAAAAACATATACTTTATTACATGAAAACAATCAGTAGGAGCCTTTTAACTTGCACTTTCTGGGTTCACAATAGATAAACAAGCTTTTATAATTAGATACAGACTAATGCAGGGCTCTTTCTGTCTTTACAATAAAATATTATTGCCCTTGTACATTTGCTTTGGCATTTAATGGTTTAGAGCTTAAAATAAAGTTGCTATTAAAACCACACATGACTTTCTCTCAGTCAGGCGTTCCCTCGGCAGGATATAGTGTTGACACACCATCTATTAGCAGCAGAGGGAATTACCGTGAGATAGTCAAACTTTATCTTGTCTTTCAGAACGAGTCTGAAAATGATTTATGTACACGAGACTTCTACCTTTGACGTGACAAATCTGAGAAATTGGGAGTGTTTTTGATGAGACTCTGAGAGGATTCAGCAAACAAGTGTGAATGAAGCTAAATTGAACTCCAGCTGTGTTTTTGATGAGGGAACAAGGTTAGAACATGTTTTATATATCATGCTGAGAATGCTGTTTCTTCCTCCACAGTTGCAGCTCTGCTCCTGCCACTCCCTCTTCTGTACTCTCAATGTTTAGTACCTTCTGATGCCGTGAAATACGAGCGTTTGTGACTGACAGCCGACCTTTGGACTCAAACTGGAGAAGAACTCAATCACTCTGAGTTCTTCGATTGACAGTCCGAATCTGAAATGTTGTTGTGGAGTTTTCTCTCACATGATCAGCTTCTGTGCAGCTTCTGCGCGGCTCCGGGCTGTCGGCACCAGAAGTATGGATCTGTAATGACATGACGAGGTGAGCGAGGACAGAGAGGGAAGTCTGTCAGCTTTAAAACTTAAGTCAACTCAGGTAAACTGTCAGAAGGCTTGTCATTACACTACAATACAGGATGTCACACTCTAGATGCCTTTTTCAGATCCTGGTACTTTTTCTAAGCCCTATTTGAGGCATGTTCACATTAGGGACTTTTTTTAAAATCTCTTTCTAGTCAGACCAGGAATATTTTAGAAACAAATGTACAACGCTGACTATGTTGGGGCTAAGAGAAAATAGCTCGATAAATGACGTCCAAAATCACAATTCTTTACCAATACAAGTGAAAAACTGTGGTAAGTTTAAGTGTTCATGCAATTTTAGCTTGTTTGTGTTTTTTTTGTACATCACAGTATTATGAAAAACACCTAAAACCATATATTTTAACAGTACGAGTTTTACTTAAATTGAAATAGGATTAAACCAGAACAAAAGTGGGACTCAACCAGGATTAAACAAGGGATAAACAAGAATTAAATACAGACTAAGCCACAGCTAGACCAGAACTAAACCAGGACTAAACAATGACTAAACCAAAACTATCATTACACTTTTGCATGTGAGGGAAATGATTTAAGTAAGCAGGAAATATTCACCAGAAATAGTTCAAAATTATCAATTGTCTTTTGCCAAGTAAGATTATTTACTGTAACTAAGAAAAACAATGTATTAAAACCTGACAGTAATACCTTCTAATCTACAATGTACAACAAAAGTACTTTGTTAAACTGGCGTAATCTTTGATCTAATACATATTTTCCATTCTTTTCTAAATTGACTTTATTATGCAGGTGATTAACTCGGACTGTCTGCCATAAATAGATGGTCATAGCTTTTTACGAGACAGTTTTTATGGCACGGTTCATATATTTCAATAATCTTAGGATCATTTTCAGCACTTCAACAGAATCTCGACAACATCGCCTTGCCACGAGGATGAAGTGGCTCTTCCTAATGGGCCGCGTCCTGTTGATCTGGGCCGGGGCCGATCCACTCCGGCGCCTCGGTTTCACTCAAAGCTCATTCCCGGGGACGCAACTGCGAAGCTCGGCACAAAATGGCCTGTCGACGTGTGCGCAGGGGAGCCCCGCTGCGGACGGACGCCGCACCATTAGCTCTGTGATGTCTCTGTCTGTCGCCGGATGAAGAGAACGTGAAAGAAGCTACAGCTCGGGGGAAATAAAGCGATTGCGGTTAAATGGGGAAATATCGGGCAATTTGAAAGCTCGGCGGAGGATTCCTGAGGGCCATTTGATAAAAAAAATGATGTCAATTCAGTTCACATACTTACAAGGAACATTAAAAGCCTTATACCTGACTTTTATTGCAGTACATCCAGAACGCTGCTGCTCGGGGCCTGACTAGAACCAGGAAGTACCATTTTGTACAAGTCTCTGCACGGCCTCGCTCAAGTCTTCAGCCCTTTAAAAAGAGCAATTAGACCTTCGTTTGGCTTGTACTGATTATGAAATGATTGCTCTTACTTCTGTTGCTCTGTTTTTTAACAATGAATTAAAACCCATTTCAGTGCAATAGCTCAATATATGTATATACATACCGGAAACCTTAATCTGCAGTATGTGTTTCTTCATCCATCCATCCATCTTCTGCCGCTTTATCCGGGGCCGGGTCGCGGGGGCAGCAGTCTGAGCAGGGACTCCCAGACTTCCTCCTCCCCAGACACTTCCTCTAACTCCTCCGGGGGGATCCCGAGGCGTTCCCTGGCCAGCCGAGAGACATAGTCTCTCCAGCGTGTCCTGGGTCTTCCCCGGGGCCTCTTCCCGGTGGGACATGCCTGAAACACCTCCCGAGGGAGGCGCCCAGGAGGCATCCGGAACAGATGCCCGAGCCACCTCAGCTGGCTCCTCTCGACGTGGAGGAGCAGCGGCTCTTCTCCGAGCTCCCCCCGTGTGGCCGAGCTCCTCACCTTATCTCTAAGGGAGCGCCCAGCCACCCGGCGGAGGAAACTCATTTCGACCGCTTGTATCCGCGATCTTGTTCTTTCGGTCACTACCCAAAGCTCATGACCATAGGTGAGGGTAGGAACGTAGACCGACCGGTAAATAGAGAGCTTTGCCTTTCGGCTCAGCTCCCTCTTCACCACAACGGTCCGATGCAGCGACTGCATCACTGCAGCCGCTGCACCGATCCTCCTGTCAATCTCACGCTCCATCCTTCCCTCACTCGTGAACAAGACCCCGAGATACTTGAACTCCTCCACTTGGGGCAAGGACACCCCACCTACCTGGAGAGGGCAAGCCACCTTTTTCCGGTCGAGAACCATGGCCTCGGATTTGGAGGTGCTGATTCTCATCCCAGCCGCTTCACACTCAGCTGCAAACCGTCCCAGTGCATGTTGCAGGTCCGGGTTTGATGGAGCCATCAGGACAACATCGTCTGCAAACAGCAGAGATGAGATCCTGTGGTCCCCAAACCGGACACCCTCCGACCCCTGACTGCGCCTAGAAATTCTGTCCATAAAAATTATGAACAGAACCGGTGACAAAGGGCAGCCCTGGCGGAGTCCAACATGCACTGGGAACAGGTCTGACTTACTGCCGGCAATGCGAACACAGCTCCTGCTCCGGTCATACAGGGACCGGACAGCCCTGAGCAAAGGGCCCCGGACCCCGTACTCCCGGAGCACCCCCCAAAGGACACCCCGAGGGACACGGTCGAAAGCCTTCTCCAGATCCACAAAGCACATGTGGACTGGTTGGGCAAACTCCCATGAACCCTCGAGCACCCGATGGAGGGTATAGAGCTGGTCCAGTGTTCCACGACCGGGACGAAAACCACTCTGCTCCTCCTGAATCCGAGGTTCGACTATCGGTCGGATTCTCCTCTCCAGTACCTTGGAATAGACCTTACCTGGGAGGCTGAGGAGTGTGATCCCTCTGTAGTTGGAACACACCCTCCGGTCCCCCTTCTTGAACAGAGGGACCACCACCCCGGTCTGCCAGTCCAGAGGCACGGTCCCCGAACGCCACGCGATGTTGCAGAGACGTGTCAACTAAGACAGTCCTACAACATCCAGATACTTTAGGTACTCAGGGCGGATCTCATCCACCCCGGGAGCCCTGCCACCGAGGAGTTTGCGAACAACCTCAGTGACTTCAGCTTGGGTGATGGATGAGCCAGCCTCCGAGTCCCCGGTCTCTACTTCCTCTTCGGAAGACGTGACTGAGGGATTAAGGAGATCCTCAAAGTATTCCTTCCACCGTCCGACGACATCCCCAGTCGAGGTCAGCAGGCCTCCACTCGCACCGTAAACGGTGTTGGTGAGAATTTCTTTGGTGCCGACCGATAGTCCTCCTCCATGGCCTCCCCGAATTCCTCCCAGGCCCGGGTTTTTGCCTTTGCGACAGCACGAGCCGCGGCTCGCTTGGCCTGCCGATACCCGTCGATGAGCTCCGGAGACCTACAAGCCAGAGTGGCCTGATAGGCCTCCTTCTTCAGTCTGACGGCATCCCTTACTTCCGGTGTCCACCACTGGGTTCGGGGGTTGCCGCCACGACAGGCACCGGAGACCTTGCGACCACAGCTCCGAGCAGCCGCATCAACAATGGAGGCGGAGAACATGGTCCACTCGGACTCAATGTCCCCAGCCTCCCCCGGGACATGGGAGAAGCTTTCCCGGAGGTACGAGTTGAATACCCTACTGACAGAGGGCTCCACTAGACGTTCCCAACAGACCCTCACAATGCGCTTGGGTCTGCCAAGTCTGTCCGGCTTCCTCCTCCGCCAGCGGATCCAACTCACCACCAGGTGGTGATCGGTTGACAACTCTGCCCCTCTCTTCACCCGAGTGTCCAAGACACGCGGCCGGAGGTCTGATGACACGACAACAAAGTCGATCATTGACCTCCGGCCAAGGGTGTCCTGGTGCCATGTGCACTGATGGACACCCTTGCGCTTGAACATGGTGTTCGTTATGGACAATCCGTGGCTAGCACAGAAGTCCAATAACTGAACACCACTCGGGTTCAGATCGGGGAAGCCGTTCTTCCCGATCACCCCTCTCCAGGTGTCACTGTCATTGCCCACGTGGGCGTTGAAGTCCCCCAGTAGAACAACGGAGTCCCCGGTCGGTGCACTGTCCAGTACCCCTCCCAAGGACTCCAAGAAGGCCGGGTACTCTGCACTGCTGTTCGGCCCGTAGGCCGCCACAACAGTGAGAGACCTGTCCCCCACCCGAAGGCGGAGGGACGCGACCCTCTCGTTCACCGGGGTAAACTCCAACACGTGGCGGCTGAGCTGAGGGGCTATAAGCAAGCCCACACCAGCCCGCCGCCTCTCCCCGCGGGCAACACCAGAGAAGTGGAGCGTCCAACCCCTCTCGAGGAGATGGGTTCCAGAGCCCAAACTGTGCGTGGAGGTGAGGCCGAATATATCTAGTCGGTATCGCTCAACCTCCCGCACAAGCTCAGGCTCTTTCCCCCCCAGCGAGGTGACATTCTATGTCCCCAGAGTTAGTCTCTGGGGACTAGAGATCTGGTCGCCGAGGCCCCTGCCGTCGACTGCCGCCCAGATCTCTCTGCACCGGCCCCTTATGGATCCTCCTGCGGGTGGTGGGCCCACGGGAGGGCGGCCCCACGTCGCTCTTTCGGGCTGTGCCCGGCCGGGCCCCGTGGGGTAAGACCCGGCCACCAGGCGCTCGCCATGGAGCACCCATCCCAGGCCTGGCTCCAGGATGGGGCCCCGGTGACGCCGATCCGGGCGACGTAAACGGCCTTGTTCGTGTTGTCATCATAGGGGGCTTCTGAACCGATCTTTGTCTGACCCGTCACCTAGGACCTGTTTGCCTTGGGAGACCCTACCAGGGGCATGAAGCCCCCGACAACATAGCTCCTGGGATCATTCGGGCACTCAAACCCCTCCACCACGTTAAGGTGTCGGTTCAAGGAGAGTATGTGTTTCTTACGTCGTTTAACTTCTTTAACTCATGAACTATTATATTTTAGTTGTAAAATGTTGCCATATTTAAGTCCTTTCTTCACACTTTTTTCACAAGATTCAATTCAAAACATATTAAACACAACTTTAACTGCAGAAATATTACAAACCAGCAGATGTCACCAAACAGATAAAGATTATTTCTGAGGCGTAATGGGAAACACTTAAACTCCTGCTTTGATTGTTGCTGGGTTTTTTCCCCTTAGCGTGCCATGTTTTTCACAGTTTACACGAGTTGAACTGACTTTTTGAGCAGCTAAACCAACTATAAACCAAGAGCCCCAACAGTGCAGACTCTTCAGCGCGCGCAGCAGTGGACGCAGCACGTGTCTTTGATTCCTTCAGTCACTCGCACCTGTCTGTCTGTCATCTCAGCTTGGATCACTCACCCGGTACAGTGCGCCTTGTAACCGAGCAGTCTTTGGTTCCATCCCAGCTCCGGCCGTTGCATGTTGCGTCCAGATCGAGAGCTGCTTTGAGTCTGAAGTGAAGCGTCAGAGAGGTTCATGACACAGGAATCAAACATGGACGAGTTGGAGTCATTCTGTTAAACAAGAGTATGAATACATTTAGGTTTGCTTTTGCTTGTGAGTAAATGTCCCGTTTCAGCCTGAATTCTCCTTAAAATCATCTTTGCTTTTGCGTCTTCACATCTCTAACCATCGCCGCGGGAACAGCTCTCCTTAACTGGGAATCTAAACATGCAGTACACATCAACTATCGGAACACATTACAACACTAACGACAGCAAGAACCAAGATAAAGCGTTGATAGTACACACATACAAAAAAAAAAGAAGCAAATAAAGTATCTAAAACATATAAATGAATGATACAAGTTCTACTGCTGCTGCCGCTGCATCACCTTGTTCAACCACACAACACAGGGCAGACAGGAAGTGACCCATCCACACCAGGACGCATCCTCCGCTCTTTTGAATGCAGCACTCAGGCAGGATGAACGCTCTCTGCCACCAGCAGGACACACACAACCGCACACTTAACAACACAACAGTGATACAACCCCAGCTGATGCAGAGGGCAGTATCACAGCAACAGTAATAACATTCACACATCGACATCACGAAACAACCCCCTCCCACATCCCATACACCTATTGTAAATGTCACCGTAATGAATAAATGTAAATACATGTAAATACTGTATTGTTAAGCATTGTTAACGCTTTCTGTCACATGTTGTCTCTTAATACAAAATGAAAAATAAAAATGGTCTTTTCTTCATAGAGTATAATGTAAAAGAAACAGTTTGCGCTGCTGCTCTTGACTGAAGAAGAAGGTTTGGGTTTGAGTGTGAAGCTCAAAAATGACCTCCACTTCCAGGATCCAGAAGTTTCAAAACTTTCTCCGGACTAATCAGCTGTGTCTGTTGCAATGAATGACCACAAGATCTATAATGTTCTTTAGATAATGTTTCTGAAACGTTATAAACAACATTGAAGTTATTGAAATGGAGTTTTTAATGTTTTAGCCTCCTTTTTTTATGTCTGCGGAGCAGGTTTTGACGGGGAACTCTCAAACGATTTCCGACAGCGCCATTTTCAGCCCTGCCTGCGGGTGGCGCTGGTGGTCAGGGGGAAGGTACACTTTATTGTCCCCGTAGGGAAATTAGCCTTCTGCATTTGGCCCATCCTTCTGTGCCTCTGGGTCAGACCTGTCAGGAGCAAACACAGCAACAACCAGACACAGGGAGAACATGCAAACTCAGCACAGAAAGGCCCTCACAGGGAATGTTTGTGTTTAGAAGGCACACTTTAACTACCTTCTAAAAGTGTTTATCTTGTTCACGAGCTCTTCTTTTCTCTTCCTTCTCTGAGCCTCACAAAAACACTCAGCTTCAAATTTCCCGGACTCGTGACTTTGTCGAAGGTAGAGATCTGGAGGTCTGAGTGTGTCTTTACGTTAGCATGTCGGGCAGGTTGCTAATGGCTAGCTTTTGCTTATTTCATGGTAATTCCCTCTGCCAGAGCGCTACCACCAAATCCCGATCAGGAAACGCCTCAGTGATAGAACGTAATGTGTGGTTTAAAACATGAAATGCCAGTGAAGTTACTCGAGAGCAAGTTTAAAGGTCGATAACGATACAAATAATGCACATAATCTACAATATGTGTCCTTTAATGCACATATATCTGTAATATGTGTCCTTTCATGCACATAATCTATAATATGTGTCCTTTAATGCACATAATCTATAATATGTGTCCTTTAATGCACATAATCTATAATATGTGTCCTTTAATGCACATCATCTATAATATGTGTCCTTTAATGCACATCATCTATAATATGTGTCCTTTAATGCACATAATCTATAATATGTGTCCTTTAATGCACATATATCTGTAATATGTGTCCTTTAATGCAAATATATATGTAATATGTGTCCTTTAATGCACATATATCTGTAATATGTGTCCCTTAATGCACATAATCTATAATATGTGTCCTTTAATCCACATATATCTGTAATATGTGTCCTTTAATGCACATATATCTGTAATATGTGTCCTTTAATGCACATATATCTGTAATATGTGTCCTTTAATGCAAATATATATGTAATATGTGTCCTTTAATGCACATATATCTGTAATATGTGTCCCTTAATGCACATAATCTATAATATGTGTCCTTTAATCCACATATATCTGTAATATGTGTCCTTTAATCCACATATATCTGTAATATGTGTCCTTTAATGCACATATATCTGTAATATGTGTCCTTTAATGCACATATATCTGTAATATGTGTCCTTTAATGCACATATAGCTGTAATATGTGTCCTTTAATGCACATATATCTGTAATATGTGTCCTTTAATCCACATATATCTGTAATATGTGTCCTTTAATGCACATATATCTGTAATATGTGTCCTTTAATCCACATATATCTGTAATATGTGTCCTTTAATGCACATATATCTGTAATATGTGTCCTTTAATGCACATATATCTGTAATATGTGTCCTTTAATGCACATATATCTGTAATATGTGTCCTTTAATCCACATATATCTGTAATATGTGTCCTTTAATGCACATATATCTGTAATATGTGTCCTTTAATGCACATATAGCTGTAATATGTGTCCTTTAATGCACATATATCCGTAATATGTGTCCTTTAATGCACATAATCTGTAATATGTGTCCTTTAATGCACATATAGCTGTAATATGTGTCCTTTAATGCACATAATCTGTAATATGTGTCCTTTAATGCACATATATCTGTAATATGTGTCCTTTAATGCACATATAGCTGTAATATGTGTCCTTTAATGCACTATAATCTGTAATATGTGTCCTTTAATGCTATATTAAACTAGCTTATGTGATGGATATAGATGGTTTACTGACGTCGTTTGTTCCACTAAGAACATGTGAGTCTGGACCAGAGCTCCAGAGAGGGTCCAGTCCTGGTCTCACCCCAGCTCCAAGTCCACATGTCCTTCTTCGTCTGCGGCGGGCGGGACAAGGTCAAATCCAATCAAATGAGGGATGAATGGAGAGAGAGAGAGAGGAAGAGAGACAGGTGGAAGAAGGATTTATAAACAGAAAGAGAAAAGAGTGGAGAGAGAAAGAGAGAGAGAAGAGAGAGAGAGAGAGAAGAGAGAGAAAGAGAGAGAGAAGAGAAGAGAGAAGATGAGAGAGAGAGAATAGAGAGAGAGAGAGAAAAGAGAGAGAAGAGAGAGAGAGAGAAAGAGAGAGAGAAAGAGAAGAGAGATAAAGAGAAGAGAGTAGAAAGAAGAAGAGAGAGAAAAGAGAGAGAGAAGAGAAGTGAGAGAGAGAGAAGAGAGAGAGAAAAGAGAGAGAGAAAGAAGAGAGAGAGAAGAAGAGAAGAGAGAAGAGAGAGAGAGAGAGAAAGAGATGAGAGAAGAAGAGAAGAGAAGAGAAGAGAGAGAGAGAGAGAGAAAGAGAGAGAGAAAGAGAGAAGAGAGAGAGAGAAAGAGATGAGAGAGAAGAAGTAGAGAGAAGAGAGAGATAAGAGAGAAGAATGAGAGAGAGTGAGGAGTGAGAGGAAGAGAGTGAGAGGGGAAATGA
>NW_027315801.1:35274768-35442298 GCF_026437365.1 Eucyclogobius newberryi | reverse complement strand
CTGGAACTCTGTAAATTGATGTATTTTTATTTCACTTAAATATTTTTGCACTTCTGTTTTGGCACAATAAATCCAGCTGAGCGGCTGAAATGTGACTCCGCCCTTGTTTTGAGCGCCACAAACATTCTTTTGAATATTTGTTTCATTTCAATGTCTTTAGATGCAAAAGTGCTGTTTTGAGCTCGATCGGACAATCATTCAACATGGCTGACTTCCTGTTTATCATACAGCGATGTTCCTGGTGTGTTTTACCAGTCAAAGGTCAGAGGTCAAAGGTCAGAGGTCAAAGGTAGCTCTATCACTGTTCAAAGTTTCATGTGACCTATGACCCCATGTGAGACCTATGACCCCATGTGTGACCTAATGTGACCTATGACCCCATGTGTGACCTATGACCCCATGTGTGACCTAATGTGACCTATGATCCCATGTGTGACCTAATGTGACCTATGACCCCATGTGTGACCTATGACCCCATGTGTTACCTAATGTGACCTATGACCCCATGTGTGACCTAATTTGACCTATGACCCCATGTGTGACCTATGACCCCATGTGTGACCTATGACCCCATGTGTGACCTAATGTGACCTATGACCCCATGTGTGACCTATGACCCCATGTGTGACCTATGACCCCATGTGTGACCTAATGTGACCTATGACCCCATGTGTGACCTATGACCCCATGTGTGACCTATGACCCCATGTGTGACCTATGACAAAGTACATTTTTAAATCCCATTCAAAATACCTGTAATCCAAAACACATGTAAGTCTATGGCAGTGTTTGTCATGTTGCCATGGTGACATGCTTGCAGCTGGATGTTTGCTCTCATTGGCTTTTTTGTTTAAAATGGCAAGAAATGAAGATGAGTTTGTCATCTTAAGTTTTGGAGCAGGACCACACCCCTTTCCCGCCCCTTCCTGTGGCTAAACTATTCAGGCGTCCAGGTCACACACATCAGCGTTTGTCACTTTGTGCCCCGCCCTCCTTCACCTCTTCTAATTATTATTCTAATTGATGAGAATAAACACTTTGCATCTTAGCTGGAGATGTGGTCATCGCTCGTGAAGGATGTCTGTTCCAAATTTAATGTGTTTACGTCAAAGTACAGCTTTTCATCCCTTTCAAAATGCTTGTAAACCAAAACACACATAAATCAATGACAATATTGGTCAGGTTTCCATGGTAACATGCTTGTTGGTGGAGGTATGCCATCCCTGGCTTTATCAATCAGAATGGTACAGACTGTATGTGCCAAACTTGATTTGGCTATATCTACGTACATTTTTGACCTCATTTAAATGTTCTAGGGGGCGCTGTAGAGTCTTTGTATAACTTAGCTATATATGTTATACATCATTGTGTTCAGATCATCATTTTACACAATATGCATCTTAATGCCGGGAAATAGGACATGTCATGCCAGAGAAACGTCAGTTTTATCACAAAAATTGCAATTTTTTTTAACGCGCTTGCCACGCCCACTTTTGGAATTGTATCAAAAATCAAAAGAATGAGCTCTAATCACACGTGTGTTAAGTTCATTTTGACAAATGTTCAAGACTTTTGACTGAAGTATGATGTGATAAAATACTGGTTCCGCCCACAATGGCCGCTTCCCTGTTGGGTTTAGGGCGGGGTCATAATACAATGTTTGACTTGTCTGGACATGAGGTATGTTTGTACCAAGTTTCATAAGTCTAAGACAATGCCCATCAGTGTAGATGGCGCTAGCGAGTTATTTTGCTGTTTTAATTTTTTTAGGCACAAAAATAAAAAAAAAATTCACCGATCCTGAATTCAGGTGGTTTGGGTGAGAAAAATAATAATAATAAGAAGAACGGAAACTCTTTTTTTGGCAATTTTTTTCTCCCATAAAACCTCCAGCTCGAGTCACGTGATGTCGTCACATTGTGTCACACACTTAATCTATATTCATATTTTCAACTGTCTACGACAAATAAATGGTATTTTTATGAATTTAAAAAAATCTAATTTGGAGAGGGCGCTAGAGAGCCATTTTGTTAGCTAGCCACTGCATTAGCATATCATTGTGTTCAGCTTTGAAATCTCCCAAAACGTTACAGCAAAACTTTCCCCCAATTTTTTTGAAAGAAATGTAGATTTTTTAAAATATTTCCAGAAATCGCAATTTTGTTTAAAATTCACGATGACCATAAAACATATCAGCTTCATAATTCAAACACTACTTTGCTCATGGGTTTTGTGTCTTGTGGCCAAGTTTGAAGTGATTTCGATCAAAACTGGAAGAGAAAATGACAAATGTACGACGAGGTTTATCCAATATGGCCGACTTCCTGTATGACTTAGGGCGGGGTCATCACATTATTTTTTACATTTCTTCCCATGAACAATTTTTTGGAGCGAGCGTCATATTTTTACAGCCACTATTTTGGCGTCGGGCTCCCATTGGCCCCTTGTCATTTGATTTTTGAGGTGACGCTACTGAGCCGTCTTTCAATCTTTTTTCACGAAACCTTCACTCAAAATTAGAGCTCACGGAGTTCTAATTTTCGATACCGCTCACGAGCAGATCCGTCTTTGTTTAGTACTCGATTTGTGCATTTTTCCAGCCCCCGGATCCAATTTGAATAAGGCTCTCGTCGGGACGATACTCGTTCTTCGACTCGGGCCTAAAAATAAGAACCACGGCAAGAACAAAGACTCGCTCCACGGAAAGTTCGAGCCAATAAAATGTAAACAATTGTAACGGACAAAATACGATTGAAAATATGGTGTTAAATATGTGGTTAAATATGGTTAAATAAGGTTAAATATGTGGTTAAACAAGGTTAAATATGTGGTTAAACAAGGTTAAATATGTGGTTAAATATGGTTAAACAAGGTTAAATATGGTTAAATATGTGGTTAAATATGGTAAATATGGTTAAATATGTGGTTAAATATGGTAAATATGGTTAAATAAGGTTAAATAAGGTTAAATATGTGGTTAAACAAGGTTAAATATGGTTAAATATGTGGTTAAACAAGGTTAAATATGTGGTTAAATATGGTAAATATGGTTAAATATGGTTAAATATGGTAAATATGGTTAAATATGGTAAATATGGTTAAATAAGGTTAAATAAGGTTAAATAAGGTTAAATATGGTTAAATATGGTAAATATGGTTAAACATGGTAAATATGGTAAATATGGTTAAATATGGTTAAATATGGTAAATATGGTTAAATAAGGTTAAATATGGTTAAATACGGTTAAATATGGTAAATATGGTTAAACATGGTAAATATGGTTAAATATGGTAAATATGGTTAAATATGGTTAAATATGGTAAATATGGTATATATGGTAAATAAGGTTAAATAAGGTTAAATATGGTTAAATATGTGGTTAAATATGGTTAAATATGGTTAAATATGGTTAAATAGGTTAAATATGGTTAAATATGGTAAATATGGTAAATATGGTATATATGGTTAAATATGCTTAAATAAGGTTAAATATGGTTAAATATGGTAAATATGGTAAATATGGTTAAATATGGTTAAATATGGTTAAGTAAGGTTAAATAAGGTTAAATAAGGTTAAATATGGTTAAATATGGTAAATATGGTTAAATATGGTAAATATGGTTAAATATGGTTAAATATGGTTAAATATGGTAAATATGGTTAAATAAGGTTAAATATGGTTAAATATCTGGTTAAATATGGTTAAATATGGTAAATATGGTTAAATATGGTTAAATATGGTTAAATAAGGTTAAATATGGTAAATATGGTTAAATATGGTTAAGTAAGGTTAAATAAGGTTAAATATGGTTAAATATGTGGTTAAATATGGTTAAATATGGTTAAATATGGTAAATATGGTTAAATATGGTAAATATGGTTAAATATGGTTAAATATGGTTAAATATGGTAAATATGGTTAAATATGGTTAAATATGGTTAAATAAGGTTAAATATGGTTAAATAAGGTTAAATATGTGGTTAAATAAGGTTAAATATGGTTAAATATGTGGTTAAATATGGTAAATATGGTTAAATATGGTTAAATATGGTAAATATGGTTAAATATGGTTAAATATGGTTAAATATGGTTAAATATGGTAAATATGGTTAAATATGGTTAAATATGGTTAAATATGGTTAAATAAGGTTAAATATGGTTAAATATGGTTAAATATGGTAAATATGGTTAAATATGGTTAAATATGGTTAAATATGTGGTTAAATAAGGTTAAATATGGTTAAATATGTGGTTAAATATGGTAAATATGGTTAAATATGGTTAAATATGGTAAATATGGTTAAATATGGTAAATATGGTTAAATATGGTTAAACAAGGTTAAATATGGTTAAATATGGTTAAATAAGGTTAAATATGTGGTTAAATATGGTAAATATGGTTAAATATGGTTAAATATGGTAAATATGGTTAAATATGGTAAATATGGTTAAATATGGTTAAATATGGTTAAATATGGTAAATATGGTTAAATATGGTTAAGTAAGGTTAAATAAGGTTAAATATGGTTAAATATGTGGTTAAATATGGTAAATATGGTTAAATATGGTTAAATATGGTAAATATGGTTAAATATGGTAAATATGGTTAAATATGGTTAAATATGGTTAAATATGGTTAAACAAGGTTAAATATGGTTAAATATGGTTAAATAAGGTTAAATATGTGGTTAAATAAGGTTAAATATGGTTAAATATGTGGTTAAATATGGTAAATATGGTTAAATATGGTTAAATATGGTAAATATGGTTAAATATGGTAAATATGGTTAAATATGGTTAAATATGGTTAAATAAGGTTAAATATGGTTAAATATGGTTAAATATGGTTAAATATGGTAAATATGGTTAAATATGGTAAATAAGGTTAAATAAGGTTAAATATGGTTAAATAAGGTTAAATAAGGTTAAATATGGTTAAATATGGTAAATATGGTTAAATAAGGTTAAATAAGGTTAAATATGGTTAAATATGGTAAATATGGTTAAATAAGGTTAAATAAGGTTAAATATTGTTAAATATGGTAAATATGGTTAAATTAGGTTAAATATGGTAAATATGGTTAAATATGGTTAAGTAAGGTTAAATATGGTTAAATATGTGGTTAAATATGGTTAAATATTGTTAAATAAGGTTAAATATGTGGTTAAATAAGGTTAAATATGGCTAAATATGGTTAAATATGGTAAATATGGTTAAATAAGGTTAAATATGGTTAAATATGTGGTTAAATATGGTTAAATATGGTAAATATCGTTAAATAAGGTTAAATAAGGTTAAGTAAGGTTAAATATGGTTAAATATGGTTAAATATGGTAAATATGGTTAAATAAGGTTAAATATGGTTAAATATGGTTAAATATGGTAAATATAGTTAAATAAGGTTAAATATGGTTAAATATGGTTAAATAAGGTTAAATATGGTTAAATATGGTTAAATATGGTTAAATATGGTAAATATGGTAAATATGGTTAAATATGGTTAAATAAGGTTAAATATGGTTAAATAAGGTTAAATATGGTTAAATATGGTTAAATATGGTAAATATGGTAAATATGGTAAATATGGTTAAATATGGTTAAATAAGGTTAAATATGGTTAAATATGGTTAAATATGGTAAATATGGTAAATATGGTAAATATGGTTAAATATGGTAAATATGGTTAAATATGGTAAAAATGGTAAATATGGTTAAATAAGGTTAAGTAAGGTTAAATATGGTTAAATATGGTAAATATGGTTAAATAAGGTTAAATATGGTAAATATGGTAAATATGGTGTTAAATATGTGGTTAAATAAGGTTAAATATGGTAAATATGGTTAAATATGGTTAAATAAGGTTAAATATGGTAAATATGGTTAAATATGGTTAAGTAAGGTTAAATAAGGTTAAATATGGTTAAATATGTGGTTAAATATGGTTAAATATGGTTAAATACGGTTAAATATGGTTAAATATGGTAAATATGGTTAAATGTGTGGTTAAATATGGTAAATATGGTTAAATATGGTTAAATATGGTTAAATATGGTTAAATAAGGTTAAATATGGTTAAATATGGTTAAATAAGGTTAAATATGTGGTTAAATAAGGTTAAATATGTGGTTAAATATGGTAAATATGGTTAAATATGGTAAATATGGTTAAATATGGTTAAATATGGTTAAATAAGGTTAAATAAGGTTAAATATGGTTAAATATGGTTAAATATGGTAAATATGGTTAAATATGGTTAAGTAAGGTTAAATAAGGTTAAATATGGTAAATATGGTTAAATATGGTAAATATGGTTAAATAAGGTTAAATAAGGTTAAATATGGTTAAATAAGGTTAAATAAGGTTAAATAAGGTTAAATATGGTTAAATATGGTAAATATGGTTAAATAAGGTTAAATAAGGTTAAATATGGTTAAATATGGTAAACATGGTTAAATAAGGTTAAATAAGGTTAAATATTGTTAAATATGGTAAATATGGTTAAATTAGGTTAAATATGGTAAATATGGTTAAATATGGTTAAATATGGTTAAATAAGGTTAAATATGGTAAATATGGTTAAATATGGTTAAGTAAGGTTAAATATGGTTAAATATGTGGTCAAATATGGTTAAATATGGTTAAATATGTGGTTAAATAAGGTTAAATATGGCTAAATATGGTTAAATATGGTAAATATGGTTAAATAAGGTTAAATATGGTTAAATATGTGGTTAAATATGGTTAAATATGGTAAATATGGTTAAATATGGTTAAATAAGGTTAAATAAGGTTAAGTAAGGTTAAATATGGTTAAATATGGTAAATATGGTTAAATAAGGTTAAATATGGTTAAATATGGTTAAATATGGTAAATGTAGTTAAATAAGGTTAAATATGGTTAAATATGGTTAAATAAGGTTAAATATGGTTAAATATGGTTAAATATGGTTAAATATGGTAAATATGGTAAATATGGTAAATATGGTTAAATATGGTTAAATAAGGTTAAATATGGTTAAATATGGTAAATATGGTTAAATATGGTAAATATGGTTAAATAAGGTTAAATATGGTTAAATATGGTTAAATAAGGTTAAATATGGTTAAATATGGTTAAATATGGTTAAATATGGTAAATATGGTAAATATGGTAAATATGGTTAAATATGGTTAAATAAGGTTAAATATGGTAAATATGGTGAATATGGTTAAATAAGGTTAAGTAAGGTTAAATATGGTTAAATATGGTAAATATGGTTAAATAAGGTTAAATATGGTTAAATATGGTAAATATGGTAAATATGGTAAATATGGTGTTAAATATGTGGTTAAATAAGGTTAAATATGGTAAATATGGTTAAATAAGGTTAAATAAGGTTAAATATGGTAAATATGGTTAAATATGGTTAAGTAAGGTTAAATAAGGTTAAATATGGTTAAATATGTGGTTAAATATGGTTAAATACGGTTAAATATGGTTAAATATGGTAAATATGGTTAAATGTGTGGTTAAATATGGTAAATATGGTTAAATATGGTAAATATGGTTAAATAAGGTTAAATATGGTTAAATAAGGTTAAATATGGTAAATATGGTTAAATATGGTTAAATATCTGGTTAAATATGGTTAAATATGGTTAAATAAGGTTAAATATGGTAAATATGGTTAAATATGGTTAAGTAAGGTTAAATAAGGTTAAATATGGTTAAATATGTGGTTAAATATGGTTAAATATGGTTAAATATGGTTAAATATGGTAAATATGGTAAAATATGGTAAATATGGTTAAATATGGTAAATATGGTTAAATAAGGTTAAATAAGGTTAAATATGGTTAAATATGTGGTTAAATATGGTTAAATATGTGGTTAAATATGGTAAATATGGTTAAATAAGGTTAAATAAGGTTAAATAAGGTTAAATATGGTTAAATATGGTAAATATGGTTAAATAAGGTTAAATAAGGTTAAATAAGGTTAAATATGGTTAAATATGGTAAATATGGTTAAATAAGGTTAAATAAGGTTAAATATGGTTAAATATGGTAAATATGGTTAAATAAGGTTAAATATTGTTAAATATGGTAAATATGGTTAAATTAGGTTAAATATGGTTAAATATGTGGTTAAATATGGTTAAATATGGTAAATATGGTTAAATGTGGTTAAATATGGTTAAATAAGGTTAAATATGGTAAATATGGTTAAATATGGTTAAGTAAGGTTAAATAAGGTTAAATATGGTTAAATATGTGGTTAAATATGGTTAAATATGGTTAAATAAGGTTAAATATGTGGTTAAATAAGGTTAAATATGGCTAAATATGGTTAAATATGGTAAATATGGTTAAATAAGGTTAAATAAGGTTAAATAAGGTTAAATATGGTAAATATGGTTAAATATGGTTAAATATGGTAAATATGGTTAAATATGGTTAAATATGGTTAAATAAGGTTAAATATGGTAAATATGGTTAAATATGGTTAAGTAAGGTTAAATAAGGTTAAATATGGTTAAATATGTGGTTAAATATGGTTAAATATGGTTAAATAAGGTTAAATATGGTTAAATATGGTAAATATGGTTAAATATGGTTAAGTAAGGTTAAATAAGGTTAAATATGGTTAAATATGTGGTTAAATATGGTTAAATATGCTTAAATAAGGTTAAATAAGGTTAAGTAAGGTTAAATATGGTTAAATATGGTTAAATATGGTAAATATGGTTAAATAAGGTTAAATATGGTTAAATAAGGTTAAATATGGTTAAATATGGTTAAATATGGTTAAATATGGTAAATATGGTAAATATGGTTAAATTAGGTTAAATATGGTTAAATAAGGTTAAATATGGTTAAATATGGTAAATATGGTAAATATGGTTAAACATGGTAAATATGGTTAAATATGGTTAAATATGGTAAATATGGTAAATATGGTATATATGGTAAATATGGTTAAATATGCTTAAATAAGGTTAAATAAGGTTAAATAAGGTTAAATATGGTTAAATATGGTTAAATATGGTAAATATGGTGTTAAATATGTGGTTAAATATGGTTAAATATGGTAAATATGGTTAAATAAGGTTAAATATGGTAAATATGGTAAATATGGTGTTAAATATGTGGTTAAATAAGGTTAAATATGGTTAAATATGTGGTTAAATATGGTTAAATATGGTTAAATACGGTTAAATATGGTTAAATATGGTAAATATGGTTAAATGTGTGGTTAAATATGGTAAATATGGTTAAATATGGTTAAATATGGTTAAATATGGTTAAATAAGGTTAAATATGGTTAAATATGGTTAAATAAGGTTAAATATGTGGTTAAATAAGGTTAAATATGTGGTTAAATATGGTAAATATGGTTAAATATGGTAAATATGGTTAAATATGGTTAAATATGGTTAAATAAGGTTAAATAAGGTTAAATATGGTTAAATATGGTTAAATATGGTAAATATGGTTAAATATGGTTAAGTAAGGTTAAATAAGGTTAAATATGGTAAATATGGTTAAATATGGTAAATATGGTTAAATAAGGTTAAATAAGGTTAAATATGGTTAAATAAGGTTAAATAAGGTTAAATAAGGTTAAATATGGTTAAATATGGTAAATATGGTTAAATAAGGTTAAATAAGGTTAAATATGGTTAAATATGGTAAATATGGTTAAATAAGGTTAAATAAGGTTAAATATTGTTAAATATGGTAAATATGGTTAAATTAGGTTAAATATGGTAAATATGGTTAAATATGGTTAAATATGGTTAAATAAGGTTAAATATGGTAAATATGGTTAAATATGGTTAAGTAAGGTTAAATATGGTTAAATATGTGGTCAAATATGGTTAAATATGGTTAAATATGTGGTTAAATAAGGTTAAATATGGCTAAATATGGTTAAATATGGTAAATATGGTTAAATATGGTTAAATATGTGGTTAAATATGGTTAAATATGGTAAATATGGTTAAATATGGTTAAATAAGGTTAAATAAGGTTAAGTAAGGTTAAATATGGTTAAATATGGTTAAATATGGTAAATATGGTTAAATAAGGTTAAATATGGTTAAATATGGTTAAATATGGTAAATGTAGTTAAATAAGGTTAAATATGGTTAAATATGGTTAAATAAGGTTAAATATGGTTAAATATGGTTAAATATGGTTAAATATGGTAAATATGGTAAATATGGTAAATATGGTTAAATATGGTTAAATAAGGTTAAATATGGTTAAATATGGTAAATATGGTTAAATATGGTAAATATGGTTAAATAAGGTTAAATATGGTTAAATATGGTTAAATATGGTTAAATATGGTTAAATATGGTTAAATATGGTAAATATGGTAAATATGGTAAATATGGTTAAATATGGTTAAATAAGGTTAAATATGGTAAATATGGTGAATATGGTTAAATAAGGTTAAGTAAGGTTAAATATGGTTAAATATGGTAAATATGGTTAAATAAGGTTAAATATGGTTAAATATGGTAAATATGGTAAATATGGTAAATATGGTGTTAAATATGTGGTTAAATAAGGTTAAATATGGTAAATATGGTTAAATAAGGTTAAATAAGGTTAAATATGGTAAATATGGTTAAATATGGTTAAGTAAGGTTAAATAAGGTTAAATATGGTTAAATATGTGGTTAAATATGGTTAAATACGGTTAAATATGGTTAAATATGGTAAATATGGTTAAATGTGTGGTTAAATATGGTAAATATGGTTAAATATGGTAAATATGGTTAAATAAGGTTAAATATGGTTAAATAAGGTTAAATATGGTAAATATGGTTAAATATGGTTAAATATCTGGTTAAATATGGTTAAATATGGTTAAATAAGGTTAAATATGGTAAATATGGTTAAATATGGTTAAGTAAGGTTAAATAAGGTTAAATATGGTTAAATATGTGGTTAAATATGGTTAAATATGGTTAAATATGGTTAAATATGGTAAATATGGTAAAATATGGTAAATATGGTTAAATATGGTAAATATGGTTAAATAAGGTTAAATAAGGTTAAATATGGTTAAATATGTGGTTAAATATGGTTAAATATGTGGTTAAATATGGTAAATATGGTTAAATAAGGTTAAATAAGGTTAAATAAGGTTAAATATGGTTAAATATGGTAAATATGGTTAAATAAGGTTAAATAAGGTTAAATAAGGTTAAATATGGTTAAATATGGTAAATATGGTTAAATAAGGTTAAATAAGGTTAAATATGGTTAAATATGGTAAATATGGTTAAATAAGGTTAAATATTGTTAAATATGGTAAATATGGTTAAATTAGGTTAAATATGGTTAAATATGTGGTTAAATATGGTTAAATATGGTAAATATGGTTAAATGTGGTTAAGTATGGTTAAATAAGGTTAAATATGGTAAATATGGTTAAATATGGTTAAGTAAGGTTAAATAAGGTTAAATATGGTTAAATATGTGGTTAAATATGGTTAAATATGGTTAAATAAGGTTAAATATGTGGTTAAATAAGGTTAAATATGGCTAAATATGGTTAAATATGGTAAATATGGTTAAATAAGGTTAAATAAGGTTAAATAAGGTTAAATATGGTAAATATGGTTAAATATGGTTAAATATGGTAAATATGGTTAAATATGGTTAAATATGGTTAAATAAGGTTAAATATGGTAAATATGGTTAAATATGGTTAAGTAAGGTTAAATAAGGTTAAATATGGTTAAATATGTGGTTAAATATGGTTAAATATGGTTAAATAAGGTTAAATATGGTTAAATATGGTAAATATGGTTAAATATGGTTAAGTAAGGTTAAATAAGGTTAAATATGGTTAAATATGTGGTTAAATATGGTTAAATATGCTTAAATAAGGTTAAATAAGGTTAAGTAAGGTTAAATATGGTTAAATATGGTTAAATATGGTAAATATGGTTAAATAAGGTTAAATATGGTTAAATAAGGTTAAATATGGTTAAATATGGTTAAATATGGTTAAATATGGTAAATATGGTAAATATGGTTAAATTAGGTTAAATATGGTTAAATAAGGTTAAATATGGTTAAATATGGTAAATATGGTAAATATGGTTAAACATGGTAAATATGGTTAAATATGGTTAAATATGGTAAATATGGTAAATATGGTATATATGGTAAATATGGTTAAATATGCTTAAATAAGGTTAAATAAGGTTAAATAAGGTTAAATATGGTTAAATATGGTTAAATATGGTAAATATGGAAAATATGGTATATATGGTTAAATATGCTTAAATAAGGTTAAATATGGTTAAATATGGTAAATATGGTTAAATATGTGGTTAAATAAGGTTAAATATGGTTAAATATGTGCTTAAATATGGTAAATATGGTTAAATATGGTAAATATGGTTAAATAAGGTTAAATAAGGTTAAATATGGTTAAATAAGGTTAAATATGTGGTTAAACAAGGTTAAATATGGTTAAATATGTGGTTAAATATGGTTAAATATGGTAAATATGGTTAAATATGGTAAATATGGTTAAATATGGTAAATATGGTTAAGGCAAGGCAAGGCAAGTTTATTTGTAGAGCACATTTCATACACAAGGCAATTCAAAGTGCTTCACAGCAGGTAAAATGCATTCAAATCACAAAGAAATTACAGAAACAGAAATACAATAAAATTAACTAAATTAAAAATTATCAATCCAACTGATTTTCTAAACTAATAAAATCACAAACAAAAGAGAAGAGTGCAAAGAAAAAATCCTTTCAGTCATATGCGCAGCTAAACAAAACTGTTTTTAGCTTAGATTTGAACATTGTCAGAGTAGAAGCCTGTCTCACATCTTCAGGAAGACTGTTCCAGATTTTAGCTGCATAAAACTGAAACGCAGATTCCCCATGTTTTGTCCTGACTCTGGGCACCAGCAGGAGGCCGGTCCCCGAGGTCCTCAGAGTCCGAGATGGTTCATATGGCACTAACATATCCAAGATGTACTTTGGTGCTAGGCCATGGAGAGACTTGTACACAAGCAGAGCTGCTTTAAAGTCTATTCTCTGAGCCACAGGAGCCAGTGCAGAGACCTGAGAACAGGACTAATGTGATGGTTCTTCCTGGTTCTAGTCAGGACCCGAGCAGCAGCGTTCTGGATGTACTGCAGCTGTTTTACAACTCGTTTGGAGAGACCAGTGAGCAGGCCGTTACAGTAGTCTAATCTACTGGAGACAAACGCATGGATAAGTCTCTCTAAATCTGGTTTTGACACTATATTTTTGATTTTGGCAATGTTTTTTAGATGGTAAAAAGCTGCTGATGTTATTGATTTGACGTGGCTATTAAAGTTCAAGTCTGAGTCCATTATTACACCCAGATTTCTAATTTGGTTTGTAGGTTTTAGAGCGAGACTCTGGAGGTGACCGCTAACACTTTCTCTTTGTTTCTGTGGGCCAAAAACTATTATTTCAGTCTTGTCTGAGTTCAGCTGGAGAAAGTTGTTTTGCCTCCACAAACTGATCTGTTGGATGCAGTGACAGAGTGAATCTACTGGTCCATAGTCACCTGCCGATAGTGAAACATAGATCTGAGTGTCGTCTGCATAATTGTGATAGGACACATTTTCACTGCGTATCAACTGACCTAACGGCAGCATGTAGAGGTTGAACAGAAGGGGACCCAGGACTGACCCTTGGGGCACTCCACAGGTCAGGGTCCAATTTCAACAAAGTACTTCCTGTCTTCCAGATAGGACCTTAACCAGTTTAGGGCAGTGCCAGTGATGCCCACCCAGTCCTCTAGTCTCTGTAAGAGGGTCCCATGATCGACAGTGTCAAAAGCAGCACTCAGATCTAACAGAATTAAGACTGAGGCTTTGCCCGTGTCAGTGTTCAGGCGGATGTCATTTGTCACCTTGACAAGAGCAGTCTCAGTGCTGTGATGAGGTCTAAAACCTGACTGAAAAACATCAAATGAGTTGTTTATTAAGAGGAAATCTGTGAGCTGTTGGTAAACAACCTTTTCAAGGACTTTGCCCAAAAATGGCAGATTAGAGATGGGCCGGTAATGACTCAGTACTGCGGCATCAAGACTGCTCTTCTTTAGGAGAGGCTTTATGACCGCAGTTTTCAAAGACATTGGGAATGTTCCAGATTGAAGCGACATGTTAACTATGTGAGTGAGTGGTGCTAACAAACTGTTCAGCACAGACTTTAGAAATTTGGTGGGTAACACATCAAGGCAGCATGTAGATGAACTCAGACTGGTGATGATCTCATGGACAGTTTTGTCAGTTACTGGTGCAAAGTGAGTTAGCTCTAAGTGTCTTGGTGGTTTTAGGGTAATTTTTTGCATTGTGGGATTTATAGCATTTTTAATGCCCTGAACTTTGTCATTAAAGAATAATGCAAACTCATTACACTTGGATGTGGAAATGAGTTCTAACGGCAGCTGAGCTGGAGGGTTTGTTAATCTGTTTACTGTGGCAAACAGGACACGCGAGTTGTTACTGCAGCTTCCAATTATTTCAGAAAAATATCTTTCCCTAGTTCTACATAAGATTAGGTTGTACATGTTCAGCTTTTCTTTGTAAATCTCTTTTTGAACCTGGAGCTTTGACTTGCGCCATTTCCGTTCGGCCCTGCGGCACTCCCTTTTCTGTGCCCTGACCGAATCATCATTTCTCCACGGCGCCTTCTGCTTATTTTTAACCATTTTAGCCTTTATAGGGGCGATTGTGTCCAGAACATTCAAAACACTAGATGTAACAGAGTTCAACAAATCATTTACATTAGAACATGAGACATTTTCAAAGTTTATCATTTCCATAAACAGTGCACCTGTGCCATCACTTATGTGTCTCCTCTGAACAACTGCAGGACCAACCAGAGGTTGGGGAGAAACAGACAGGTCAAAGAAGACACAGAAATGATCAGACAGAGCAACATCGATCACATTAACATTTGAAATATTTACCCCCTTTGTAATTATGAGATCTAGAGTGTGTCCTTTGCTGTGGGTGGGGCCTCTCACATGCTGAGTAAGACTGAAGGTTTCAAGGACAGCATCAAGCTCTTTAGCCTTTCTGTCACAAATATGTTCAACATGCACATTGAAATCACCTGTAATGACCAAACCATCAAAGTCTGTGCATACGACTGAAAGCATCTCAGTAAAATCATCAATAAAACGTTGGCAGTGCTGGGGAGGCTTGTATAAAACAATGAAGACAATGGATGGAGACCGTTTTAGCTCCATTTTAAAGGATACATACTCAAATGATGAAAACACCCCAAAAGACAACCTGCGGGTAATTATTTCATCTCTAAAGACAGCACAGACTCCACCCCCTTTTTTGTTTTCTCGTGTTTCAGATTCAAACTTAAAGTTGGGTGGAGCAGATTCTATCAGAACTACATTTCCTGTGTTTTTGTCAAGCCATGTTTCAGTTAAAAACATAAAATCAAGATTATAAGAAGAAATACAATTATTAATTAAGAGAGATTTGTTACATAAGGATCTGACATTTAGCACAGCAAGTTTCAGACTAGTTTCAGTGAGACTGGGCTTTATCTTTCCACAGGGAATATGAATCACATTTCTCAGATTGGGCCTGACTCGCATTTTGTTTTTCCATCTGTGTGATGATGTGACTACAGAAATAGCACTAGGGGGGGCTCTTTTTACATAGGGCCCCGGGTTGGTAAGGTTAAATAAGGTTAAATAAGGTTAAATATGCTTAAATAAGGTTAAATATGGTAAATATAGTTAAATAAGGTTAAATATGGTTAAATATGGTTAAATAAGGTTAAATATGGTTAAAAATGGTTAAATATGGTTAAATATGGTAAATATGGTAAATATGGTTAAATATGGTTAAAT
This sequence comes from Eucyclogobius newberryi, assembly GCF_026437365.1. Lineage (NCBI taxonomy): Eukaryota > Metazoa > Chordata > Actinopteri > Gobiiformes > Gobiidae > Eucyclogobius > Eucyclogobius newberryi. The sequence continues at coordinate 35,426,416 of NW_027315801.1, read as the reverse complement.
AAGGTTAAATATGGTTAAATATGGTTAAATATGGTAAATATGGTTAAATAAGGTTAAATATGGTTAAATATGGTTAAATAAGGTTAAATATGGTTAAATATGGTTAAATATGGTAAATATGGTTAAATAAGGTTAAATATGGTTAAATATGGTTAAATAAGGTTAAATATGGTAAATATGGTAAATATGGTTAAATAAGGTTAAATATGGTTAAATATGGTTAAATAAGGTTAAATATGTTTAAATATGGTTAAATATGGTAAATATGGTAAATATGGTTAAATATGGTTAAATAAGGTTAAATATGGTTAAATATGGTAAATATGGTGTTAAATATGTGGTTAAATAAGGTTAAATATGGTAAATATGGTTAAATAAGGTTAAATAAGGTTAAATATGGTTAAATATGGTTAAATATGGTAAATATGGTAAATATGGTTAAATAAGGTTAAATATGGTTAAATATGGTAAATATGGTAATTATGGTGTTAAATATGTGGTTAAATAAGGTTAAATATGGTAAATATGGTTAAATATGGTTAAATATGGTAAATATGGTTAAATAAGGTTAAATATGGTTAAATATGGTAAATATGGTAAATATGGTGTTAAATATGTGGTTAAATAAGGTTAAATATGGTAAATATGGTTAAATAAGGTTAAATAAGGTTAAATATGGTAAATATGGTTAAATATGGTTAAGTAAGGTTAAATAAGGTTAAATATGGTTAAATATGTGGTTAAATATGGTTAAATATGGTTAAATACGGTTAAATATGGTTAAATATGGTAAATATGGTTAAATATGTGGTTAAATATGGTAAATATGGTTAAATATGGTTAAATATCTGGTTAAATATGGTTAAATATGGTTAAATAAGGTTAAATATGGTAAATATGGTTAAATATGGTTAAGTAAGGTTAAATATGGTTAAATATGTGGTTAAATATGGTTAAATATGGTTAAATATGGTTAAATATGGTAAATATGGTTAAATATGGTTAAATAAGGCTAAAAATTGGTAAATATGGTAAAATATGGTAAATATGGTTAAATATGGTAAATATGGTTAAATAAGGTTAAATATGGTTAAATATGTGGTTAAACAAGGTTAAATATGGTTAAATATGTGGTTAAATATGGTTAAATATGTGGTTAAATATGGTAAATATGGTTAAATATGGTAAATATGGTTAAATAAGGTTAAATAAGGTTAAATAAGGTTAAATATGGTTAAATATGGTAAATATGGTTAAATAAGGTTAAATAAGGTTAAATATGGTTAAATATGGTAAATATGGTTAAATAAGGTTAAATAGGGTTAAATATTGTTAAATATGGTAAATATGGTTAAATTAGGTTAAATATGGTTAAATATGTGGTTAAATATGGTTAAATATGGTAAATATGGTTAAATATGGTTAAATATGGTTAAATAAGGTTAAATATGGTAAATATGGTTAAATAAGGTTAAATATTGTTAAATATGGTAAATATGGTTAAATTAGGTTAAATATGGTAAATATGGTTAAATATGGTTAAATATGGTTAAATAAGGTTAAATATGGTAAATATGGTTAAATATGGTTAAGTAAGGTTAAATATGGTTAAATATGTGGTTAAATATGGTTAAATATGGTTAAATAAGGTTAAATATGTGGTTAAATAAGGTTAAATATGGCTAAATATGGTTAAATATGGTAAATATGGTTAAATAAGGTTAAATATGGTTAAATATGTGGTTAAATATGGTTAAATATGGTAATTATGGTTAAATATGGTTAAATATGGTAAATATGGTAAATATGGTATATATGGTTAAATATGCTTAAATAAGGTTAAATATGGTAAATATAGTTAAATAAGGTTAAATATGGTTAAATATGGTTAAATAAGGTTAAATATGGTTAAATATGGTTAAATATGGTTAAATATGGTAAATATGGTAAATATGGTTAAATATGGTTAAATAAGGTTAAATATGGTTAAATATGGTGTTAAATATGTGGTTAAATATGGTAAATATGGTGTTAAATATGGTTAAATATGGTAAATATGGTTAAATATGGTTAAATATGGTAAATATGGTTAAATAAGGTTAAATATGGTTAAATATGGTTAAATAAGGTTAAATATGGTTAAATATGGTTAAATATGGTTAAATATGGTAAATATGGTAAATATGGTTAAATATGGTTAAATAAGGTTAAATATGGTTAAATATGGTTAAATATGGTAAATATGGTAAATATGGTGTTAAATATGTGGTTAAATAAGGTTAAATATGGTAAATATGGTTAAATAAGGTTAAATAAGGTTAAATATGGTAAATATGGTTAAATATGGTTAAGTAAGGTTAAATAAGGTTAAATATGGTTAAATATGTGGTTAAATATGGTTAAATATGGTTAAATACGGTTAAATATGGTTAAATATGGTAAATATGGTTAAATATGTGGTTAAATATGGTAAATATGGTTAAATATGGTAAATATGGTTAATTATGGTTAAATATCTGGTTAAATATGGTTAAATATGGTAAATATGGTTAAATATGGTTAAATATGGTTAAATAAGGTTAAATATGGTAAATATGGTTAAATATGGTTAAGTAAGGTTAAATAAGGTTAAATATGGTTAAATATCTGGTTAAATATGGTTAAATATGGTTAAATATGGTAAATATGGTTAAATAAGGTTAAATAAGGTTAAATATGGTTAAATATGTGATTAAACAAGGTTAAATATGGTTAAATATGGTAAATATGGTTAAATATGGTAAATATGGTTAAATAAGGTTAAATAAGGTTAAATATGGTTAAATATGGTAAATATGGTTAAATAAGGTTAAATAAGGTTAAATATGGTTAAATATGGTAAATATGGTTAAATATGGTTAAATAAGGTTAAATATTGTTAAATATGGTAAATATGGTTAAATTAGGTTAAATATGGTTAAATATGTGGTTAAATATGGTTAAATATGGTAAATATGGTTAAATATGGTTAAATATGGTTAAATAAGGTTAAATATGGTAAATATGGTTAAATATGGTTAAGTAAGGTTAAATAAGGTTAAATATGGTTAAATATGTGGTTAAATATGGTTAAATATGGTTAAATAAGGTTAAATATGGTTAAATAAGGTTAAATATGGTAAATATGGTTAAATATGGTTAAGTAAGGTTAAATAAGGTTAAATATGGTTAAATATGTGGTTAAATATGGTTAAATATGGTTAAATATGGTTAAATATGGTAAATATGGTTAAATAAGGTTAAATATGGTTAAATATGGTTAAATATGGTAAATATGGTTAAATATGGTTAAATATGGTTAAATAAGGTTAAATATGGTTAAATATGGTTAAATATGGTTAAATATTGTAAATATGGTAAATATGGTTAAATTAGGTTAAATATGGTTAAATAAGGTTAAATATGGTTAAATATGGTTAAATATGGTAAATATGGTTAAACATGGTAAATATGGTTAAATATGGTTAAATATGGTAAATATGGTAAATATGGTATATATGGTAAATATGGTTAAATATGCTTAAATAAGGTTAAATAAGGTTAAATAAGGTTAAATATGGTTAAATATGGTTAAATATGTTAAATATGGTAAATATGGTAAATATGGTTAAATAAGGTTAAATAAGGTTAAATATGGTTAAATAAGGTTAAATATGTGGTTAAACAAGGTTAAATATGGTTAAATATGTGGTTAAATATGGTAAATATGGTTAAATATGGTAAATATGGTTAAATAAGGTTAAATAAGGTTAAATATGGTAAATATGGTAAATATGGTTAAATAAGGTTAAATAAGGTTAAATATGGTAAATATGGTAAATATGGTTAAATATGCTTAAATAAGGTTAAATAAGGTTAAATAAGGTTAAATATGGTTAAATATGGTTAAATATGGTAAATATGGTAAATATGGTATATATGGTTAAATATGCTTAAATAAGGTTAAATATGGTTAAATATGGTAAATATGGTTAAATATGTGGTTAAATAAGGTTAAATATGGTTAAATATGTGGTTAAATATGGTAAATATGGTTAAATATGGTAAATATGGTTAAATAAGGTTAAATAAGGTTAAATATGGTTAAATAAGGTTAAATATGTGGTTAAACAAGGTTAAATAAGGTTAAATAAGGTTAAATATGTGGTTAAATATGGTAAATATGGTTAAATATGGTAAATATGGTTAAATAAGGTTAAATAAGGTTAAATATGGTTAAACATGGTAAATATGGTTAAATATGGTTAAATAAGGTTAAATATGGTTAAATATGGTAAATATGGTTAAATATGTGGTTAAATAAGGTTAAATATGTGGTTAAATATGGTTAAATATGGTAAATATGGTTAAATATGGTTAAATATGGTTAAATAAGGTTAAATATGGTAAATATGGTTAAATATGGTTAAGTAAGGTTAAATAAGGTTAAATATGGTTAAATATGTGGTTAAATATGGTTAAATATGGTTAAATATGGTTAAATAAGGTTAAATATGGTTAAATATGGTAAATATGGTAAATATGGTTAAATATGGTTAAATATGGTTAAATAAGGTTAAATATGGTTAAATATGGTAAATATGGTAAATATGGTATATATGGTTAAATATGCTTAAATAAGGTTAAATATGGTTAAATATGGTTAAATAAGGTTAAATATGGTTAAATATGGTAAATATGGTTAAATATGGTTAAATATGGTTAAATATGCTTAAATAAGGTTAAATATGGTTAAATATGGTTAAATATGGTTAAATATGGTTAAATATGGTAAATATGGTTAAATATGGTTAAATATGGTTAAATATGGTTAAATAAGGTTAAATATGGTTAAATATGGTAAATATGGTAAATATGGTATATATGGTTAAATATGCTTAAATAAGGTTAAATATGGTTAAATATGGTTAAATAAGGTTAAATATGGTTAAATATGGTAAATATGGTTAAATATGGTTAAATATGGTTAAATAAGGTTAAATAAGGTTAAATATGGTTAAATATGGTAAATATGGTTAAATAAGGTTAAATATGGTTAAATATGTGGTTAAATATGGTTAAATATGGTAAATATGGTTAAATATGGTTAAATATGGTTAAATAAGGTTAAATATGGTAAATATGGTTAAATATGGTTAAGTAAGGTTAAATAAGGTTAAATATGGTTAAATATGTGGTTAAATATGGTTAAATATGGTTAAATAAGGTTAAATATGATTAAATATGGTAAATATGGTTAAATATGGTTAAGTAAGGTTAAATAAGGTTAAATATGGTTAAATATGTGGTTAAATATGGTTAAATATGCTTAAATAAGGTTAAATAAGGTTAAGTAAGGTTAAATATGGTTAAATATGGTTAAATATGGTAAATATGGTGTTAAATATGTGGTTAAATAAGGTTAAATATGGTTAAATATGGTTAAATAAGGTTAAATATGGTTAAATATGGTTAAATATGGTAAATATGGTAAATATGGTATATATGGTTAAATATGCTTAAATAAGGTTAAATATGGTTAAATATGGTAAATATGGTTAAATATGTGGTTAAATAAGGTTAAATATGGTTAAATATGTGGTTAAATATGGTAAATATGGTTAAATATGGTAAATATGGTTAAACAAGGTTAAATAAGGTTAAATAAGGTTAAATATGTGGTTAAATATGGTAAATATGGTTAAATATGGTAAATATGGTTAAATAAGGTTAAATAAGGTTAAATATGGTTAAACATGGTAAATATGGTTAAATATGGTTAAATAAGGTTAAATATGGTTAAATATGGTAAATATGGTTAAATATGTGGTTAAATAAGGTTAAATATGTGGTTAAATATGGTTAAATATGGTAAATATGGTTAAATATGGTTAAATATGGTTAAATAAGGTTAAATATGGTAAATATGGTTAAATATGGTTAAGTAAGGTTAAATAAGGTTAAATATGGTTAAATATGTGGTTAAATATGGTTAAATATGGTTAAATATGGTTAAATAAGGTTAAATATGGTTAAATATGGTAAATATGGTAAATATGGTTAAATATGGTTAAATATGGTTAAATAAGGTTAAATATGGTTAAATATGGTAAATATGGTAAATATGGTATATATGGTTAAATATGCCTAAATAAGGTTAAATATGGTTAAATATGGTTAAATAAGGTTAAATATGGTTAAATATGGTTAAATATGCTTAAATAAGGTTAAATATGGTTAAATATGGTTAAATAAGGTTAAATATGGTTAAATATGGTAAATATGGTTAAATATGGTTAAATATGGTTAAATAAGGTTAAATATGGTTAAATATGGTAAATATGGTAAATATGGTATATATGGTTAAATATGCTTAAATAAGGTTAAATATGGTTAAATATGGTTAAATAAGGTTAAATATGGTTAAATATGGTAAATATGGTTAAATATGGTTAAATAAGGTTAAATAAGGTTAAATATGGTTAAATATGGTAAATATGGTTAAATAAGGTTAAATATGGTTAAATATGTGGTTAAATATGGTTAAATATGGTAAATATGGTTAAATATGGTTAAATATGGTTAAATAAGGTTAAATATGGTAAATATGGTTAAATATGGTTAAGTAAGGTTAAATAAGGTTAAATATGGTTAAATATGTGGTTAAATATGGTTAAATATGGTTAAATAAGGTTAAATATGGTTAAATATGGTAAATATGGTTAAATATGGTTAAGTAAGGTTAAATAAGGTTAAATATGGTTAAATATGTGGTTAAATATGGTTAAATATGCTTAAATAAGGTTAAATAAGGTTAAGTAAGGTTAAATATGGTTAAATATGGTTAAATATGGTAAATATGGTGTTAAATATGTGGTTAAATAAGGTTAAATATGGTTAAATATGGTAAATATGGTTAAACATGGTAAATATGGTAAATATGGTTAAATAAGGTTAAATATGGTTAAATATGGTAAATATGGTTAAATTAGGTTAAATATGGTTAAATAAGGTTAAATATGGTTAAATATGGTAAATATGGTAAATATGGTATATATGGTAAATATGTGGTTAAATAAGGTTAAATATGTGGTTAAATATGGTAAATATGGTTAAATATGGTAAATATGGTTAAATAAGGTTAAATAAGGTTAAATAAGGTTAAATAAGGTTAAATAAGGTTAAATATGTGGTTAAATATGGTTAAATATGGTTAAATAAGGTTGAATATGGTTAAATATGGTAAATATGGTAAATATGGTATATTGATAAATTGAAAGGCAGAACAGGAACTTTACAGGAGAAATTAACCAGCATTCTCCCTGAAGAAGCTTTCAAAAGAGTGCTGGAGTTTACACAGACAGCACAAGAAGCACAGCACAGGAAGAGCAAAGAACGCCAAATCAAGAAGTTCAACATTATTTTGAACAAAAAGAATGCAGGTGAGGTCGAGCTAGACATTAGGACTGAGACAGACAAATTAGCGACCAGCAAAAACAATTGGATTAAGAACCTATCAGATCGTGTTCTGACACAGGCAGAAAAGTAGGTGCTCTCTAAAGGTCTCAACTTTTCTGTCACCTCTAAACACATCCCTACAGAGGACTACATCACAGCCACTGAAACAGCAATTAGGAACAACAAAATGACTGAATCGGAGGCTGCAGACCTGAGGTTACGTGTCACAGCGACCCTGAAGAGTGCCAAACCACCGCCTTCAAATATCACAGCTGAAGAGAGGAAAGCACTTTCAGCACTGGAAAAAGATCATAGCATCAACATCCTCCCAGCAGACAGGGGGCGCTGCACTGTGATTCTCAACGCAGCTGATTACGAAGCCAAAGTCCACACCCTCCTCGAGGACACGACCACATACGAGCGCTTGAAAAGAGATCCGACCAGTGGCTACAAGAAGAAAGTGATAGACTGTTTACAAAGGCTGGAAAAAGAGGAAGTGATAGACCGGCCTCTGTATTACAGACTGTATCCTGGTGAAGCCATGCCCTGCATTTATGGCCTTCCAAAAATACACAAAAAGGAGGTTCCACTCAGACCCATAGTGTGCAGCACAGATTCCATCACTTACAATGTGGCCAAGCATTTAACAACTATATTGGCTCCGCTTGTGGGGAATTCGGAACATCATGTGGAAAACACGCACAACTTTGTGGATAAAGTGAAACATCTCCAACTGGACCCAGATGACCTCATGGTTTCATATGATGTTGTGTCCCTGTTCACCTGCATCCCGACCTCTGATGCAGTAGCAGCAGTGAGGATCAGACTGCAGGAAGACACCACCCTACAGGAAAGGACCAAACTGACACCTGAACACATATGTAAACTGTTGGACATCTGTCTGAACACCACTTACTTTCAATTCCGGGGACAATTTTACAGACAGATTCATGGCTGTGCCATGGGCTCGCCCGTCTCTCCCATAGTGGCCAACCTGTACATGGAGCACTTTGAGAAGAAGGCACTGGCCTCATTCTCAGGCTCCGCCCCAAAACTGTGGCTCCGCTATGTCGATGATACTTTTGTAACAATTAAGAAACAAGAGCTGGAAACCTTCTCTGATCACATCAATGCGGTGGACCCACATATCAGGTTTACAAGAGAAGACGCTAAGGAGAATCGCTTGGCCTTTCTTGATTGTTCCACGATCAGAGGAGAGGACGGGAAACTCCAAATAGAAGTATATAGGAAACCTACACACACGGACCAGTATCTGCTCTTTGGTTCCAACCACCCACTACAGCACAAGCTGGGTGTGATCAGAACCTTACAACACAGAGCTCAAGGTGTTCTCACCAGCTCAGAGGGCAAGAAGAAAGAGGACAAACATGTCCGAAATGCCCTCTCAGCCTGTGGTTACCCCGCTTGGGCTCTCAACAGAGTGAAGAGAACCAAGAAGCAGGACAAAAGGGAAACTGAACAGAGAAGGAAGGTGTTTCTATCCCTTATGTGTCTGGCCTGTCGGAAAAACTGCAGAGAATTTTTAGACAACACGAAGTCCCTGTTTATTTTAAACCAGGAAACACTTTAAGACAAAAACTGGTTCACCCAAAGGACTCTGAATAGGCTCGGTAGATACAAGGGGGAGTTTCTGTTGAAACAAACAACTCTTTCTACTTCAGGAAGGCTCCTCCCAATGGGCGGGTCTTACCACAGAACAGTATTAATATCGGAGTTCTCGACCTAAATTCTTTTATTGACAATGACTCTTGGATGAGTCGAAACGTCTATTTTTTCAAACTGAGTCCAGATGAAACAACTGAAGCTTTTTCTACTATAAATATGGTATATATGGTTAAATATGCTTAAATAAGGTTAAATAAGGTTAAGTAAGGTTAAATATGGTTAAATAAGGTTAAATATGGTAAATATGGTTAAATATGGTTAAATATGGTGTTAAATATGTGGTTAAATATGGTAAATATGGTAAAAATGGTAAATATGGTTAAATAAGGTTAAATATGGTTAAATATGGTAAATATGGTTAAACATGGTAAATATGGTAAATATGGTTAAATAAGGTTAAATATGGTAAATATGGTTAAATATGGTAAATATGGTTAAATATGGTTAAATATGGTAAATATGGTAAATATGGTTAAATATGGTTAAATATGGTTAAATATGGTAAATATGGTTAAATAAGGTTAAATATGGTTAAATATGGTTAAATATGGTTAAATATGGTAAATATGGTTAAATATGGTTAAACATGGTAAATATGGTAAATATGGTTAAATAAGGTTAAATTTGGTTAAATAAGGTTAAATATGGTTAAACATGGTAAATATGGTTAAATATGGTTAAATAAGGTTAAATATGGTTAAATATGGTTAAATAAGGTTAAATATGGTTAAATATGGTAAATATGGTAAATATGGTTAAACATGGTAAATATGGTAAATATGGTAAATATGGTTAAATAAGGTTAAATATGGTTAAATAAGGTTAAATATGGTTAAATATGGTAAATATGGTTAAACATGGTAAATATGGTAAATATGGTTAAATATGGTTAAATATGGTTAAATATGGGACGTCATAAGGCGCTGGTACAGCTGGCAGCCCGGTGTAAACGCTCTCTCTTCTTTCTCACACTTATTGTGCTTTATCTCCTATATTTTGTAAATATAGTTAGTATATTTTTTCTATTTTACTGTACGATAGGGACACGCGCTGGAATAGTTTTTTAATTCAACTGTTTTTGACTTTTTTCGGCTGGATTTGAGCGTTTTTCGTTGCGTTCGTTGTGTTGTTGTGACGTGAGCTAGCTCCGCCCCCCGCGCCCTCCGGCCGCGCTAAAGTACGGCGTGTCGTCGGTACACGTTTATATACACGTTTATATACACGTTTATATACACGTTTATATGAAAGAGGAACTTCACCAACGATCGGGACACGCACTGGAATCGCTTTAAATGAACTTGTTTTGACTTTATTCGGCTGGATTGAGTGTTTTCGTCGTGTCTTGGCTCTGAGTCCCCCGGCCCCGCCCCCCGGTTCCGGCCCCGCCCCCCGGTTCCGGCCCCGCCCCCCGGCTCCGGCCCCGCCCCCCGGTTCCGGCCCCGCCCCCCGGCCGGCGCCGTACCGCGTTTCCACAAAGGAGGAACTCATGAAACTGCAGAGAACAGTCGTCTTACCCGGAGATCGTCACGTTATCCCGGCGCAATACTGACCTAACCTAATACTGATGTGCAATTCTGTCATATGTGCAATTACTGTGCAATTCATGTGCAATCTATGTGCAATCTATGTGCTGTCGTGACACATATTCATGTGCAATTACTGTCGGGATCACATGCAATGGTATTTATTTATGTATTTATTTGTCTATGGGAGTTTTTATTTATTTATAGGAGATCTTCTACTGAAAGTGTTTTTCAGACTTCCTATAAGTGATCTGTTCTTCTGGATCTACCTCTGTATCTACCTGCGTTGCAACAATGAAATTTCCCCATGTGGGACAATAAAGGAATATCTTATCTTATCTTATCTTAATATGGTAAATATGCTTAAATATGCTTAAATAAGGTTAAATATGGTTAAATATGGTTAAATATGTGGTTAAATATGGTAAATATGGTTAAATAAGGTTAAATATGGTTAAATATGGTAAATATGGTAAATATGGTTAAATATGTGGTTAAATATGGTAAATAAGGTTAAATATGGTTAAATAAGGTTAAATATGGTAAATAAGGTTAAATAAGGTTAAATATGGTAAATATGGTTAAATATGGTGTTAAATATGTGGTTAAATATGGTAAATATGGTAAAAATGGTAAATATGGTTAAATAAGGTTAAATATGGTTAAATATGGTAAATATGGTAAATATGGTTAAATATGGTTAAATATGGTAAATAAGGTTAAATATGGTTAAATATGGTTAAATATGGTTAAATATGGTAAATATGGTTAAATAAGGTTAAATAAGGTTAAATAAGGTTAAATATGGTTAAATATGGTAAATATGGTTAAATATGTGGTTAAATATGGTTAAATATGGTAAATATGGTTAAATAAGGTTAAATAAGGTTAAATATGGTTAAATATGGTAAATATAGTTAAATAAGGTTAAATATGGTTAAATATGGTAAATATGGTTAACTATGGTTAAATATGGTAAATATGGCTAAATATGGTAAATATGGTTAAATAAGGTTAAATAAGGTTAAATAAGGTTAAATATGGTTAAATATGGTAAATATGGTTAAATATGTGGTTAAATATGGTTAAATATGGTAAATATGGTTAAATAAGGTTAAATAAGGTTAAATATGGTTAAATATGGTAAATATAGTTAAATAAGGTTAAATATGGTTAAATATGGTAAATATGGTTAACTATGGTTAAATATGGTCAAATAAGGTTAAATAAGGTTAAATATGGTTAAATATGGTAAATATGGTAAATATGGTAAATAAGGTTAAATATGGTTAAATATGGTAAATATGGTAAATATGGTTAAATATGATTAAATATGGTTAAATATGGTTAAATAAGGTTAAATATGGTTAAATATGGTAAATATGGTTAAATATGGTTAAATATGGTAAATATGGTAAATATGGTTAAATATGGTAAATATGGTTAAACATGGTAAATAAGGTTAAATATGGTTAAATATGGTAAATATGGTAAATATGGTTAAATATGATTAAATATGGTTAAATATGGTTAAATAAGGTTAAATATGGTTAAATATGGTAAATATGGTTAAATATGGTTAAATATGGTAAATATGGTAAATATGGTTAAATATGGTAAATATGGTTAAATATGCTTAAATAAGGTTAAATAAGGTTAAGTATGGTTAAATATGGTAAATATGGTTAAATATGATTAAATATGGTTAAATATGGTAAATATGGTTAAACATGGTAAATATGGTTAAATATGGTTAAATAAGGTTAAATATGGTTAAATATGGTAAATATGGTTAAATATGATTAAATATGGTTAAATATGGTAAATATGGTTAAACATGGTAAATATGGTTAAATATGGTTAAATAAGGTTAAATATGGTAAATATGGTAAATATGGTTAAATATGGTTAAATATGGTAAATATGGTTAATATGGTTAAATATGGTTAAACATGGTAAATATGGTTAAATATGGTTAAATAAGGTTAAATATGGTAAATATGGTAAATATGGTTAAATATGGTTAAATATGGTAAATATGGTTAATATGGTTAAATATGGTTAAATATGCTTAAATAAGGTTAAATAAGGTTAAGTATGGTTAAATATGGTAAATATGGTAAATATGGTGTTAAATATGTGGTTAAATATGGTTAAATATGGTAAATATGGTTAAACATGGTAAATATGGTAAATATGGTTAAATATGATTAAATATGGTTAAATATGGTAAATATGGTTAAACATGGTAAATATGGTTAAATATGGTTAAATATGGTTAAATATGGTAAATATGGTTAAATATGGTTAAATAAGGTTAAATATGGTTAAATATGGTAAATATGGTAAATATGGTTAAATATGGTTAAATATGGTTAAATATGGTAAATATGGTAAATATGGTTAAATATGGTTAAATATGGTTAAATAAGGTTAAATATGGTAAATAAGGTTAAATATGGTTAAATATGGCGGCTGCTCAGTCGCCTCTTACATCATGGTTGTGACAGCGGCGTTGGTTTACGGCGAGCGCCCCGGAGCCGAAACCCGAGCCCCGAGTCAGAAAGTCCTGTTCACTTATTTAAGAGTTTTCCCTTTCGCCGAAAACACCAGCAACATTCGACGTGCCCGGCGAAACGTCTCGGTCCCGATATTCAGCCTGAGCATTGGGAACGAGCCCAAACGTGACGTAAACGTGCCACAAGAGCAGAAGAACTCCAAAAACATTGAAGAGACACTTTTTCTGTGACTTTGTTTTAAGACGATCGAGTGCAACAGATTTAGCATTAGCATTAGCATTAGCCACCTGTTTTTCACCTTTATCAACTGGAATCAAACTCTAAACGGGACAAGAACACGGGTCTGATCACAGGCTTCTGGAGAGGAGCTCCTCAGGGACAAGTCCAGGGCCAGATGTGTTTGATGTGACGGATAAAGTCCCAGAGTCGAGAGGAGCGGCTGAAACTTCACAGGTCGAGAGGAGCGGCTGAAACGTCACAGGTCGAGAGGAGAGGCTGAAACGTCACATGTCGAGAGGAGCGGCTGAAACGTGACAGGTCGAGAGGAGTGGCTGAAACGCCACAGGTCGAGAGGAGAGGCTGAAACGTCACATGTCGAGAGGAGCGGCTGAAACGTCACAAGTCGAGAGGAGAGGCTGAAACGTCACAGGTTGAGAGGAGCAGCTGAAACGTCACAGGTCGAGAGGAGCGACTGAAACGTTACTAAAACAGGACTACCCAAGGTCTAAACCAGGTCTAAACCAGGTCTAAACCAGAACTAAACAAGGTCTAAACCAGGTCTAAACAAGGTCTAAACCAGGTCTAAATCAGCACTAAACCAGGTCTAAACCAGGACTAAACCAGGACTAAACCAGGACTAAACCAGGTCTAAACCAGGTTTAAACCAGGACTAAACCAGGACTAAACCAGGTCTAAAACAGGTCTAAACCAGGACTAAACCATGACTAAACCAGGTGTAAACAAGGACTAAACCAGGACTAAACCAGGTCTAAACAAGGACTAAACCAGGTCAAAACCAGGTCTAAACCAGGTCTAAACCAGGACTAAACCAGGTCTAAACCAGGGCTAAACCAGGTCTAAACCAGGTCTAAACCAGGACAAAACCAGGTCTAAACCAGGGCTAAACCAGGACTAAACCAGGTCTAAACCAGGTCTAAACCAGGACTAAACCAGGACTAAACCAGGTGTAAACAAGGACTAAACCAGGACTAAACCAGGTCTAAACCAGGTCTAAACCAGGTCTAAACCAGGACAAAACCAGGTCCAAACCAGGACTAAACCAGGTCTAAACCAGGCCTAAACCAGGACTAAACCAGGACTAAACCAGGTCTAAACCAGGTCTAAACCAGGACTAAACCAGGGCTAAACTAGGACTAAACCAGGTCTAAACCAGGTCTAAACCAGGTCTAAACCAGGTCTAAACCAGGACAAAACCAGGTCCAAACCAGGACTAAACCAGGTCTAAACCAGGCCTAAACCAGGACTAAACCAGGACTAAACCAGGTCTAAACCAGGTCTAAACCAGGACTAAACCAGGGCTAAACTAGGACTAAACCAGGTCTAAACCAGGTCTAAACCAGGACTAAACCAGGTCTAAACCAGGTCTAAACCAGGTCTAAACCAGGTCTAAACCAGGACAAAACCAGGTCTAAACCAGGGCTAAACCAGGACTAAACCAGGACTAAACCAGGTCTAAACCAGGTCTAAACCAGGACTAAACCAGGGCTAAACTAGGACTAAACCAGGTCTAAACCAGGTCTAAACCAGGTCTAAACCAGGACTCAACCAGGACTAAACCAGGTCTAAACCAGGACTAAACCAGGACTAAACCAGGACAAAACCAGGTCTAAACCAGGACTAAACCAGGACAAAACCAGGTCTAAACCAGGACTAAACCAGGACTAAACCAGGACTAAACCAGGACTAAACCAGGTCTAAACCAGGACTAAACCAGGGCTAAACTAGGACTAAACCAGGTCTAAACCAGGTCTAAACCAGGTCTAAACCAGGACTCAACCAGGACTAAACCAGGTCTAAACCAGGACTAAACCAGGACTAAACCAGGACAAAACCAGGTCTAAACCAGGACTAAACCAGGACAAAACCAGGTCTAAACCAGGACTAAACCAGGACTAAACCAGGACTAAACCAGGACTAAACCAGGACACATGTGACATGTCAAACCGGAGCAGCAGTTCGTGGAATGTAGTAAAAGGCGTTAAAAAGAGCTTGAATAATCTCGAGGCAAAATCAAGTTATTGTTTTTCATAGTTCAACATTGTAACTTGTCAGTTCTTCCCAGTTTTATCAAGTTTATGAACATCTTTTGGCTCTGAACAGTTTGGAAACACAACGTCTTGACTGTAGATGTTTCTATAGTCGTTTCCATGGTAACAAACCGTCATTTCACGCGGACGTTGCCCGGTCTCAGACTCTTTCCTGTCTTTGTTTCCAGAGGAAGTGGTGACGGACGCGACAGGTGCAGCCCACGTGACCCGTGATGAGACCAATATAACTACAATAATCATGTCCTTTCACCGCGTGTTTCTGTCACGTCCGCAGACCCGCTCGTGCCTAAACGCTGTGGTCAGTCATCAGCCGCGGGAAACATGACACTGACCGCGTGAGACGGACCCGTGAGACGGACTTAGCCCGGGACAGTGTGAAAGACGGACGCCATAGATTGAAATGACCGCTGCACTCACCGTGTGGCCCCTGTGCAGTGTGGCCCCTGTGCAGTGTGGCCCCTGTGCAGTGTGGCCCCTGTGCAGTGTGGCCCCTGTGCAGTGTGGCCCCTGCGCTGCTGGTCCTCTGCACCGCGCGTGTCCTCTGCGCGTCCGCTCCTTTCACCCGCACTGAAGGGGCGGAAATCAGAGAACGTGAAGTGCGTTGGGCGGACTCTGGCTGCGTCCTGGGACACGGGAGGAGCGGGACACGGGAGGAGCGGGACACGGGAGGAGCGGGACACGGGAGGAGCGGGACACGGGAGCGGGACACGGGAGCGGGACACGGGAGGAGTTGGACACGGGAGGAGCGGGACACGGGAGCGGGACACGGGAGCGGGACACGGGAGGAGCGGGACACGGGAGGAGCGGGACACGGGAGGAGCGGGACACGGGAGCGGGACACGGGAGCGGGACACGGGAGGAGTTGGACACGGGAGGAGCGGGACACGGGAGCGGGACACGGGAGGAGCGGGACACGGGAGGAGCGGGACACGGGAGTGGGACACGGGAGCGGGACACGGGAGGAGCGGGACACGGGAGGAGCGGGACACTGATGATAAACTAGAGGACGAGGCGTGTTGTGCATTTGAAGTGTTATTAAAATAACACTAACACTTTAATGACACTTTAATCAGTGTTATTAGTGTGATTAAAGTGTTATTAGTGTCATTAAAGTGTTAGTGTTATTTTATTAACACTTTAATAACACTAATAACACTTTAATAACACTAATAACACTTTAATAACACTTTAATAACACTTTAATGACACTTTAATAACAGTGTTATTAGTGATATTAAAGTGTGATTAAAGTGTTTAGTGTTAGTGTTATTAAAGTGTTATTAAAGTGTTATTAAAGTGTGATTAAAGTGTTATTAAAGTGTTATTAGTGTTATTAAAGTGTTATTAGTGTTATTAGTGTTATTAAAGTGTTATTAGTGTCATTAAAGTGTGATTAAAGTGTTATTAGTATTATTAAAGTGTTATTAAAGTGTTATTAGTGTTATTAAAGTGTTAGTGTTATTAAAGTGTTATTAGTGTTATTAAAGTGTTTAAGTGTGATTTAAGTGTCATTAAAGTGTGATTAAAGTGTTATTAAAGTGTTATTGTCATTAACGTGTTATTAGTGTTATTAAAGTGATGTTAAAGTGTTATTAAAGTGTAATTAAAGTGTTATTAGTGTTATTAAAGTGTTATTAGTGTTATTAAAGTATGATTAAAGTGTCATTAAAGTGTTATTAGTGTTAAAGTGTCATTAAAGTGTGATTAAAGTGTTATTAAAGTGTTATTAAAGTGTTATTAAAGTGTTAGTGTTATTAAAGTGTTAGTGTTAATAAAGTGTCATTAAAGTGTGATTAAAGTGTTATTAAAGTGTTATTAGTGTCATTAAAGTGTCATTAAAGTGTTAGTGTTAATAAAGTGTCATTAAAGTGTGATTAAAGTGTTATTAAAGTGTTATTAGTGTCATTAAAGTGTCATTAAAGTGTTATTAGTGTTAATAAAGTGTCATTAAAGTGTTATTAAAGTGTTATTAGTGTTATTAAAGTATGATTAAAGTGTCATTAAAGTGTCATTAAAGTGTTATTAGTGTTAATAAAGTGTCATTAAAGTGTTATTAGTGTTATTAAAGTGTTTAGTGTTATTAAAGTGTCATTAAAGTGTTATTAAAGTGTGATTAAAGTGTGATTAAAGTGTTATTAGTGTTATTAAAGTGTTAAAGTGATTTATTAGTGTTATTAAAGTGTTATTAAAGTGTTATTAAAGTGTGATTAAAGTGTTATTAAAGTGTTTAGTGTTATTAAAGTGTCATTAAAGTGTTATTAAAGTGTGATTAAAGTGTGATTAAAGTGTTATTAAAGTGTTTAGTGTTATTAAAGTGTCATTAAAGTGTTATTAAAGTGTGATTAAAGTGTTATTAAAGTGTGATTAAAGTGTTATTAGTGTTATTAAAGTGTTAAAGTGATTTATTAGTGTTATTAAAGTGTTATTAAAGTGTTTAGTGTGATTAAAGTGTCATTAAAGTGTGATTAAAGTGTTAGTAGTGTCATTAACGTGTTATTAGTGTTAAAGTGTTATTAAAGTCTCATTAAAGTGTTATTAAAGTGTTTAGTGTTATTAAAGTGTTATTAGTGTTATTAAAGTGTTATTAGTGTTATTAAAGTGTTATTAGTGTTATTAGTGTTATTTAAGTGTCATTAAAGTGTTATTAGTGTCATTAAATTATTAGTGTTATTAAAGTGTGATTAAAGTGTTATTAGTGTTATTAGTGTTATTAAAGTGTCATTAAAGTGTGATTAAAGTGTTATTAAAGTGTTATTAGTGTTAAAGTGTCATTAAAGTGTTATTAGTGTTATTATTGTTTTTAAAGTGTTATCAAAGTGTGATTAAAGTGTGATCAAAGTGTCACTAAAGTGTTTAGGTTATTAAAGTGTCATTAAAGTGTTATTAAAGTGTTATTAAAGTGTTTAGCGTTATTAAAGTGTTATTAAAGTGTTATTAGTGTTATTAAAGTGTTATTAGTGTTATTAAAGTGTTATTAGTGTTATTAAAGTGTCAATAAATTGTCATTCAAGTGTCATTAGTGTTTTTAAAGTGTTATTAAAGTGTGATTAAAGTGTTATTAGTGTTATTAAAGTGTTTAGTGTTATTAAAGTGTCATTAAAGTGTTATTAAAGTGTGATTAAAGTGTTATTAAAGTGTTTAGTGTTATTAGTGTTATTAAAGTGTTATTAAAGTGTTATTAGTGTAATTAAAGTGTTATTAAAGTGTCATTCAAGTGTCATTAAAGGGTCATTAAAGTGTTATTAAAGTGTGATTAAAGTGTTATTAAAGTGTTATTAGTGTTAATAAAGTGTCAGTAAAGTGTGATTAAAGTGTTATTAGTGTTATTAAAGTGTTTAGTGTTATTAAAGTGTCATTAAAGTGTTATTAAAGTGTGATTAAAGTGTTATTAAAGTGTTTAGTGTTATTAGTGTTATTAAAGTGTTATTAGTGTAATTAAAGTGTTATTAAAGTGTCATTCAAGTGTCATTAAAGGGTCATTAAAGTGTTATTAAAGTGTGATTAAAGTGTTATTAAAGTGTTATTAGTGTTAATAAAGTGTCAGTAAAGTGTGATTAAAGTGTTATTAGTGTTATTAAAGTGTTTAGTGTTATTAAAGTGTCATTAAAGTGTGATTAAAGTGTTATTAAAGTGTTATTAGTGTTATTAAAGTGTTTAGTGTTATTAAAGTGTCATTAAAGTGTTATTAAAGTGTGATTAAAGTGTTATTAAAGTGTTATTAGTGTTATTAAAGTGTTATTAGTGTTATTAGTGTTATTAAAGTGTTATTAGTGTCATTAAAGTGTGATTAAAGTGTTATTAGTATTATTAAAGTGTTATTAAAGTGTTATTAGTGTTATTAAAGTGTTAGTGTTATTAAAGTGTTATTAGTGTTATTAAAGTGTTTAAGTGTGATTTAAGTGTCATTAAAGTGTGATTAAAGTGTTATTAAAGTGTTATTGTCATTAACGTGTTATTAGTGTTATTAAAGTGATGTTAAAGTGTTATTAAAGTGTAATTAAAGTGTTATTAGTGTTATTAAAGTGTTATTAGTGTTATTAAAGTATGATTAAAGTGTCATTAAAGTGTTATTAGTGTTAAAGTGTCATTAAAGTGTGATTAAAGTGTTATTAAAGTGTTATTAAAGTGTTATTAAAGTGTTAGTGTTATTAAAGTGTTAGTGTTAATAAAGTGTCATTAAAGTGTGATTAAAGTGTTATTAAAGTGTTATTAGTGTCATTAAAGTGTCATTAAAGTGTTAGTGTTAATAAAGTGTCATTAAAGTGTGATTAAAGTGTTATTAAAGTGTTATTAGTGTCATTAAAGTGTCATTAAAGTGTTATTAGTGTTAATAAAGTGTCATTAAAGTGTTATTAAAGTGTTATTAGTGTTATTAAAGTATGATTAAAGTGTCATTAAAGTGTCATTAAAGTGTTATTAGTGTTAATAAAGTGTCATTAAAGTGTTATTAGTGTTATTAAAGTGTTTAGTGTTATTAAAGTGTCATTAAAGTGTTATTAAAGTGTGATTAAAGTGTGATTAAAGTGTTATTAGTGTTATTAAAGTGTTAAAGTGATTTATTAGTGTTATTAAAGTGTTATTAAAGTGTTATTAAAGTGTGATTAAAGTGTTATTAAAGTGTTTAGTGTTATTAAAGTGTCATTAAAGTGTTATTAAAGTGTGATTAAAGTGTGATTAAAGTGTTATTAAAGTGTTTAGTGTTATTAAAGTGTCATTAAAGTGTTATTAAAGTGTGATTAAAGTGTTATTAAAGTGTGATTAAAGTGTTATTAGTGTTATTAAAGTGTTAAAGTGATTTATTAGTGTTATTAAAGTGTTATTAAAGTGTTTAGTGTGATTAAAGTGTCATTAAAGTGTGATTAAAGTGTTAGTAGTGTCATTAACGTGTTATTAGTGTTAAAGTGTTATTAAAGTCTCATTAAAGTGTTATTAAAGTGTTTAGTGTTATTAAAGTGTTATTAGTGTTATTAAAGTGTTATTAGTGTTATTAAAGTGTTATTAGTGTTATTAGTGTTATTTAAGTGTCATTAAAGTGTAATTAAAGTGTTATTAGTGTCATTAAATTATTAGTGTTATTAAAGTGTGATTAAAGTGTTATTAGTGTTATTAGTGTTATTAAAGTGTCATTAAAGTGTGATTAAAGTGTTATTAAAGTGTTATTAGTGTTAAAGTGTCATTAAAGTGTTATTAGTGTTATTATTGTTTTTAAAGTGTTATCAAAGTGTGATTAAAGTGTGATCAAAGTGTCACTAAAGTGTTTAGTGTTATTAAAGTGTCATTAAAGTGTTATTAAACACTGACACCTGTAGCTCGGTGACACCTGCAGCTCAGTGACACCTGTAGCTCAGTGACACCTGTAGCTCAGTGACACCTGCAGCTCAGTGACACCTGCAGCTCAGTGACACCTGTAGCTCGGTGACACCTGTAGCTCGGTGACACCTGCAGCTCAGTGACACCTGTAGCTCAGTGACACCTGTAGCTCGGTGACACCTGTAGCTCGGTGACACCTGCAGCTCAGTGACACCTGTAGCTCAGTGACACCTGTAGCTCGGTGACACCTGTAGCTCAGTGACACCTGTAGCTCGGTGACACCTGTAGCTCAGTGACACCTGCAGCTCAGTGACACCTGCAGCTCAGTGACACCTGCAGCTCGGTGACACCTGTAGCTCGGTGACACCTGCAGCTCGGTGACACCTGCAGCTCAGTGACACCTGTAGCTCGGTGACACCTGCAGCTCGGTGACACCTGCAGCTCAGTGACACCTGTAGCTCAGTGACACCTGCAGCTCGGTGACACCTGTAGCTCGGTGACACCTGTAGCTCGGTGACACCTGCAGCTCGGTGACACCTGTAGCTCAGTGACACCTGTAGCTCAGTGACACCTGTAGCTCAGTGACCCCTGTAGCTCGGTGACACCTGCAGCTCAGTGACACCTGTAGCTCAGTGACACCTGTAGCTCAGTGACCCCTGTAGCTCGGTGACACCTGCAGCTCAGTGACACCTGCAGCTCAGTGACACCTGTAGCTCAGTGACACCTGTAGCTCGGTGACACCTGCAGCTCAGTGACACCTGCAGCTCAGTGACACCTGTAGCTCAGTGACACCTGTAGCTCAGTGACACCTGTAGCTCGGTGACACCTGCAGCTCGGTGACACCTGTAGCTCGGTGACACCTGTAGCTCGGTGACACCTGCAGCTCGGTGACACCTGTAGCTCAGTGACACCTGCAGCTCGGTGACACCTGTAGCTCAGTGACACCTGTAGCTCGGTGACACCTGCAGCTCGGTGACACCTGTAGCTCAGTGACACCTGTAGCTCAGTGACACCTGTAGCTCGGTGACCCCTGTAGCTCGGTGACACCTGCAGCTCAGTGACACCTGTAGCTCAGTGACACCTGTAGCTCAGTGACACCTGTAGCTCGGTGACACCTGCAGCTCAGTGACACCTGCAGCTCAGTGACACCTGCAGCTCAGTGACACCTGTAGCTCGGTGACACCTGTAGCTCGGTGACACCTGCAGCTCAGTGACACCTGTAGCTCAGTGACACCTGTAGCTCAGTGACACCTGTAGCTCGGTGACACCTGCAGCTCAGTGACACCTGCAGCTCAGTGACACCTGTAGCTCAGTGACACCTGTAGCTCGGTGACACCTGCAGCTCAGTGACACCTGCAGCTCAGTGACACCTGTAGCTCAGTGACACCTGTAGCTCAGTGACACCTGTAGCTCGGTGACACCTGCAGCTCAGTGACACCTGTAGCTCAGTGACACCTGTAGCTCAGTGACACCTGTAGCTCGGTGACACCTGCAGCTCAGTGACACCTGCAGCTCAGTGACACCTGTAGCTCAGTGACACCTGTAGCTCAGTGACACCTGTAGCTCGGTGACACCTGCAGCTCAGTGACACCTGCAGCTCAGTGACACCTGTAGCTCAGTGACATCTGTAGCTCAGTGAATGTAGAGAAAGTGCAGATCTGACACAGAAATAACTCCTTTTGTGATTGTTTGGTTTGAAAGACGTTTAATGCCACATCATCTCCACGGAGACGAGAACCTCCACAGGAAAAGTTACACGGTGCAAACAAACATCACTTTATTTCCTTGTTTAAATATGATGATTACATGTTTTACAGGTTGAGTCATGACTTCATGAGTAAACGTACTGCACTTCAGTCTGTTTTGGAGGTACTTGTACTTGTATCGACTGAGGAGGTACTTCAGTGTGTTTATGTGACTTCTCACCTTGAGCTTTTGAGTTCAAGTCCCGGCTTTGAGCAAATATAAACATATCAAACTTGAATATGAGATGATTCAGTCGCTTCAGTTGAACTCTTTATAAAGGTCACGACCTTTGACCTTTTGACTCTGAGACACTTTCACTTTGTAAAGAAACTGTGTTCAGAACGGCCGAGAGAACGGCCAGGAACCCGTCCAGGGCCGCCTCGTCCCCCGGCCTCTGCATCAGCCAGACTTTCACACACGTTTCTGCCCCGGCCCCTGCACCTGCCTCTGCCCCGGCCCCTGCCTCTGCCCCTGCACCTGCCTCTGCCTCTGCCCCTGCCTCTGCCTCTGCCCCTGCACCTGCCTCTGCCTCTGCCCCTGCCTCTGCCCCTCCGTTTTCCCCTGCCTCTGCCCCGGCCCCTGCCTCCGTCTCGGCCCCTGCCCTAACCGTGGCCCCTGCGCCTGCCACGGCCCCTGCGTCCGTCCCGGCCCCTGCGTCTGCCCCTACCATGGCCCCTGCGTCTGCGTCTGCCCCGGCCCCTGCGTCTGGGCTCTGGCCCGGGTAGATCAGCTGGGCTAAAATGAGCGAGGCAGGGCCGGTGTGTGCGGAGGGGCGTGGCCGTGAGTGCGTGTACAGGTAACACCTCCAGGGCCGGGCGTCGGCCGGACTGAAGGCCATGGTCTGGATGTGGACCAGCTGTAGCGCCACCTGCAGGACGTGAGGGGCCTCCACGGGCAGCAGAGGGCAGAGGAGCAGCTTCTCCACGCACAGGAACCCGCCTTCAACGCTCTGTGCTCCTGACCACGGGGCTCCTGACCACGGGGCTCCTGACCAGGGGGCTCCTGACCAGGGGGCTCCTGACCAGGGGGCTCCTGACCACACAAACACACAGAAAGTCACCAAAAGACCCTCCCACATGGTCCAACTGCCCCCCAAACACACTGGAGCTGACTCTCCCTGACCCGTCCTGACTAGAACAAGTTTAGTCCCGTCTCTGGTCCTGTCTCTGGTCCCGTCTCTGGTCCCGTCTCTGGTCCCGTCTCTGGTCCCGTCTCTGGTCCCGTCTCTGGTCCCGTCTCTGGTCCCGTCTCTGGTCCCGTCTCTGGTCCCGTCTCTGGTCCCGTCTCTGGTCCCGTCTCTGGTCCTGTCTCTGGTCCTGTCTCATGTTTACTGTAAATGTGTTTCACCTCGGACTGAACTCTGAAGCCACAGATCCTGAAACACCTCAGGGCTGAGGGCCGGAGTCAGAGACAGACACACTCCCGCGCTCGGGGGTCCGGACGCCGGCGCGCTCGGGGGTCCGGAGCTTAGATCAGCAGAATCTGAAGGACAGGAACATTGTCTCTTAGCCCGGTCTTATCCCAGTCTAAACCCGGTCTTATCCCGGTCTAAACCCGGTCTTATCCCGGTCTTAACCCGGTCTTAGCCCGGTCTTAGCCCGGTCTTAGCCCGGTCTTACCCCGGTCTTAGCCCGGTCTTATCCCGGTCTAAACCCGGTCTTATCCCGGTCTTATCCCGGTCTTAGCCCGGTCTTAGCCCGGTCTTAGCCCGGTCTTATCCCGGTCTTATCCCGGTCTTAACCCGGTCTAAACCCGGTCTTAGCCCGGTCTTAGCCCGGTCTTAGCCCGGTCTTAGCCCGGTCTTATCCCGGTCTTAACCCGGTCTTAACCCGGTCTAAACCCGGTCTTAGCCCGGTCTTAGCCCGGTCTTAGCCCGGTCTTAGCCCGGTCTTAGCCCGGTCTTATCCCGGTCTTAACCCGGTCTTATCCCGGTCTTAACCCGGTCTTAGCCCGGTCTTAGCCCGGTCTTAGCCCGGTCTTACCCCGGTCTTATCCCGGTCTTAACCCGGTCTAAACCCGGTCTTAACCCGGTCTTAGCCCGGTCTTAGCCCGGTCTTACCCCGGTCTTATCCCGGTCTTAACCCGGTCTAAACCCGGTCTTAGCCCGGTCTTAGCCCGGTCTTATCCCGGTCTTAACCCGGTCTTAACCCGGTCTAAACCCGGTCTTAGCCCGGTCTTAGCCCGGTCTTACCTGTGAACCCACTCTGCCCCTCGCACGCCCTCAGCTCCAGGCTCAGCTCAGTCTTGGGGTCAGAGGTCCTGTGTTCAGGGCTCCCTCTGGTGGACGTGTGGGGCGTGGCTTTGGGCGTGGCGTCGCCACAGAGCGGCTGCAGAGTGTTGAAGCTCTGAGCCCAGCAGGTGGCGCTCTGCAGCGGTCGCCCGATCAGGACGCCCAGCCCCGGGTCAGACCTGCGCGTCTGCAGCAAGCGCCTCGTCTCCTCAATCCCACAATGCAACAGGCGGAAGTAGAGCAGGGCGTGGTCGCGCACACACATGTCGCTCTCCTCCTCTGGAAAACAAAGGGACGTGTTCACACTCCAACAGACGCGGGGAATGTGAGGAATGTTGTTTTGAAGGTGAGAAAAATATGAATATCAAGTTTATTGTTTATAGTAAAAATTCAGATGGAAAATGTCTCAAATAAAGTTCTAAGTGACATTTCTGCCCTTCTGAAAATTAAACCTCCACCAACACTTTTAAAGACACGTTTTAACACATTTTCTGTGGGACTGATATAAAACCTTCTGAATATTGTTGTTGGGGACATATTACAACCGTTTAGTCCTGCTCAGTTTCTTTTATGAATAAAGAAAACACAAACATTTCAGTCAGATCGAGATGTGCAGCGAAGACTGTTGCTCCGCGTGGAAGAGTTAGTTTCACGTTGCTGCTGCTGTGAATCTTTGGACGTAACATTTGATGCTGGCACAGACGATGGAGCGCAGGAGCTGCACATACACCGTCTCCACACTGAGACTACGTCACGGGGTGGGCGGGGCCACACGCTCACACTGAGACTACGTCACGGGGTGGGCGGGGCCACACACGCTCACACTGAGACTACGTCACGGGGTGGGCGGGGCCACACGCTCACACTGAGACTACGTCACGGGGTGGGCGGGGCCACACGCTCACACTGAGACTACGTCACGGGGTGGGCGGGGCCACACACGCTCACACTGAGACTACGTCACGGGGTGGGCGGGGCCACACGCTCACACTGAGACTACGTCACGGGGTGGGCGGGGCCACACGCTCACACTGAGACTACGTCACGGGGTGGGCGGGGCCACACGCTCACACTGAGACTACGTCACGGGGTGGGCGGGGCCACACGCTCACACTGAGACTACGTCACGGGGTGGGCGGGGGAGCCAGCTCGCTCTTGGCGAGGGTGGGGGTGAATCTCAAACTAAGCTGTCTGCATTTTCGGTTTGTGAGCGGGTCCAAGATCTGGGTGATATTTATAACTATTATGTTATGGATGTTGCACAACACTTAATAATATATAACATATAATAACAAATATACCCTTAGGCTGGACTACGAAACAGGAAAAATAGCATGATATGGGATCTTTAAACATGAGGTTTTCCTGCTCCAGCTGCAGCGTCCGGCCTGAACGCGGCGCTCCAGCTGCAGCGTCCGGCCTGAACGCGGCGCTCACCGATGCAGCGGTGCAGCAGGCGCCCGAGCATGTCCTGGGTCTCTGCAGGTCGACTGAGGAACAGGCGCAGGGCACAGGTCAGGAGCTCCATCTTCACGCTCGCGCTCGCCTCCACGCCCACGCCGTCGATGAAGCTCTCCAACACGTACGGAGCGGACGGCACGCGCTCGCCGTACACGCCCAGCAGCCACAGCAACGCCTGCCGGCCCTGAAGGGGAGGAGTCAGAGGGGGACGTTTGAGGAGGAGGGGCCAGAGCAAGATGTTTGAGGGACTAAACCAGGTCTAAGATAAGGTAAAATTTGCACCAGTTTACATCTGTGTTTAGGGGCCCTGCGTTTGGGGGCCCTGCGTTTGGGGGCCCTGCGTTTGGGGGCCCAGCGTTTGGGGGCCCTGCGTTTGGGGGTCCTGTGTTTGGGGGCCCTGTGTTTGGGGGCCCTGTGTTTGGGGGCCCTGTGTTTGGGGGCCCTGTGTTTGGGGGCCCAGCGTTTGGGAGCCCTGCTGTATAACAGAGGCCCCTCGTCCTCCGTGTGGCGTTTGCAAAACACATGTAAATGTGAAGCAGCAGCAGCGTCAGGTCAGAGCTCGGATTACAACGTGTGACGTTTCACCAGAGTCAAAGTAAATGAGATGAAAAGCTTTGATGTGTTGAATCCTTTGACTTTTATACATTTTATTTATTGCTCACGTGTTCTGGGACGGTCCTGAAAACACTGACATTCAGACTTAATCTGCAAATGGACAAAATAATGATAAACTTTGGACAAAATGGGTTTATAACGTCACTTCCTGTTTGTAATTGATGACATCACACTAGGAAATTATCCCGAAAACACTGGGCCCTTTTATTTTCATTCCATTTCTTTTATTGGACAAATACAAATATATGAGAGACTTTGTTTTGTTGAATTAATGTTTAAAGAGACAAAAAAAGTTGTTTCTTTGTGTAAATTCTGAATAAACTTTGACTGGAATGAGTGTCCCTGGTGTGATGTCACTTCCTGTATGAGCGTCCCTGGTGTGATGTCACTTCCTGTATGAGCGTCCCTGGTGTGATGTCACTTCCTGTATGAGCGTCCCTGGTGTGATGTCACTTCCTGTATGAGCGTCCCTGGTGTGATGTCACTTCCTGTATGAGTGTCCCTGGTGTGATGTCACTTCCTGTATGAGCGTCTCTGGTGTGATGTCACTTCCTGTATGAGCGTCTCTGGTGTGATGTCACTTCCTGTATGAGTGTCCCTGGTGTGATGTCACTTCCTGCATGAGTGTCCCTGGTGTGATGTCACTTCCTGCATGAGTGTCCCTGGTGTGATGTCACTTCCTGCATGAGTGTCCCTGGTGTGATGTCACTTCCTGCATGAGTGTCCCTGGTGTGATGTCACTTCCTGCATGAGTGTCCCTGGTGTGATGTCACTTCCTGCATGAGTGTCCCTGGTGTGATGTCACTTCCTGCATGAGTGTCCCTGGTGTGATGTCACTTCCTGCATGAGTGTCCCTGGTGTGATGTCACTTCCTGCATGAATGTTCCTGGTGTGATGTCACTTCCTGCATGAGTGTCCCTGGTGTGATGTCACTTCCTGCATGAGTGTCCCTGGTGTGATGTCACTTCCTGCATGAGTGTCCCTGGTGTGATGTCACTTCCTGCATGAGTGTCCCTGGTGTGATGTCACTTCCTGTATGAGTGTCCCTGGTGTGATGTCACTTCCTGCATGAGTGTCCCTGGTGTGATGTCACTTCCTGTATGAGTGTCCCTGGTGTGATGTCACTTCCTGCATGAGTGTCCCTGGTGTGATGTCACTTCCTGTATGAGTGTCCCTGGTGTGATGTCACTTCCTGCATGAGTGTCCCTGGTGTGATGTCACTTCCTGTATGAGTGTCCCTGGTGTGATGTCACTTCCACAAATACCTGCTCGATCGGTGTAAAACGATCATTTATAAGTACGACAGGTATAAATACGACAGATAAAGTCACAATTAGAACATCGTAAAAACCCGTCATACGTCACTTTAAAGGTCTTTAAGAGACAAAAAGCACACTGTACGAACAAAAAGGGGGGAGGAGTCTGTGCTATGTTTAGTCAAAAACAGTCTCATTCTCTTCATTGTCTTACACAAACCTCTCCAGCACTGACAACGTTTGATTGATGATTTTACTGAGACGTTTCAGTCGCACAGACTCTGATGCTTTGGTCATTACAGGTGATTTCAATGTTCATGTGGATCATATTTGTGACAGAAACGCTAAAGAGCGTGATGCTGTCGTACTCAGCATGTGAATGGCCCCACCACAGCAGAGAGGCCCCACCCACAGCAGAGAGGCCCCACCCACAGCAGAGTGGTCCCACCCACAGCAGAGAGGCCCCACCCACAGCAGAGAGGCCCCACCCACAGCAGAGAGGCCCCACCCACAGCAGAGTGGTCCCACCCACAGCAGAGAGGCCCCACCCACAGCAGAGAGGCCCCACCCACAGCAGAGAGGCCCCACCCACAGCAGAGAGGCCCCACCCACAGCAGAGAGGCCCCACCCACAGCAGAGAGGCCCCACCCACAGCAGAGAGGCCAGACCCACAGCAGAGAGGCCAGACCCACAGCAGAGAGGCCACACCCACAGCAGAGAGGCCCCACCCACAGCAGAGTGGTCCCACCCACAGCAGAGAGGCCCCACCCACAGCAGAGAGGCCCCACCCACAGCAGAGAGGCCAAACCCACAGCAGAGAGGCCCCACCCACAGCAGAGTGGTCCCACCCACAGCAGAGAGGCCCCACCCACAGCAGAGTGGTCCCACCCACAGCAGAGAGGCCCCACCCACAGCAGAGAGGCCCCACCCACAGCAGAGAGGCCCCACCCACAGCAGAGAGGCCAGACCCACAGCAGAGAGGCCAGACCCACAGCAGAGAGGCCCCACCCACAGCAGAGTGGCCCCACCCACAGCAGAGTGGTCCCACCCACAGCAGAGAGGCCCCACCCACAGCAGAGAGGCCCCACCCACAGCAGAGTGGTCCCACCCACAGCAGAGAGGCCCCACCCACAGCAGAGTGGTCCCACCCACAGCAGAGAGGCCAGACCCACAGCAGAGAGGCCAGACCCACAGCAGAGAGGCCCCACCCACAGCAGAGTGGCCCCACCCACAGCAGAGAGGCCACACCCACAGCAGAGAGGCCACACCCACAGCAGAGTGGCCCCACCCACAGCAGAGAGGCCACACCCACAGCAGAGGGCACACCCACAGCAGAGTGGCCCCACCCACAGCAGAGGGCACACCCACAGCAGAGAGGCCACACCCACAGCAGAGTGGCCCCACCCACAGCAGAGGGCACACCCACAGCAGAGAGGCCACACCCACAGCAGAGAGGCCTCACCCAAAGCAGAGGGCACACCCACAGCAGAGTGGCCTCACCCACAGCAGAGAGGCCACACCCACAGCAGAGAGGCCACACCCACAGCAGAGGGCACACCCACAGCAGAGGCCACACCCACAGCAGAGTGGCCTCACCCACAGCAGAGAGGCCACACCCACAGCAGAGAGGCCTCACCCACAGCAGAGTGGCCTCACCCACAGCAGAGAGGCCACACCCACAGCAGAGGGCACACTCTGGATCTCATAATCACAAAGGGGGTAAATATATCAAATGTCACTGTGGTGGACGTTGCTCTGTCTGATCATCTCTGTGTCTTCTTTGATCTGCTTGTCACTCCTGAAGCACCGGCTGACGCAGCCTTGTTCAGAGGAGACACATAAGTGACAGGACAGGTGCAGGGTTTATGGAAATGATCAACTTTGAAAATGTCCCATGTTCTGATGTCAATGATTTATTGAACTCTGTTACATCTAGTGTTTTGAATGTTCTGGATAATATTGCTCCTTTGAAGGTTAAGGTGGTTAAGAATAAGCAGAAGACTCTGTGGAGAAACTATGATTCAGAAAAGAGAATGTCGCCGAGCGGAGCGAAAGTTTTCTCAGAAATAATTGGAAATAAAAATAACAACTCCCGCATTCTGTTTGCGACAGTAAACCGACTGACAAACCCTCCAGCTCAAACGCCGTTGGAACTTCCACGTCCAAGTGCAATAAGTTTGCCACATTCAAGGACAAGGTCCAGAACATTAAGAACACCATCAATCCCACAAATACTAACCCTGAATTTCAACCTCTGCATCAATTCAATAACCATAATCAGTAGCTTTCTTCCATCTGAAAAACATTGCCAAAATTAAAAATAGACTTGGAGAGACTTATCCATGCGTTTGTCTCCAGTAGATTAGACTGTAACGGCCGCTCACTGGTCTCTCCAAACGAGCTGTAAAACAGCTGCAGTACATCCAGAACGCTGCTGCTCGGGTCCTGACCAGAACCAGGAAGTATGATCACATTAGTCTCCTGACTAGAACCAGGAAGTACCATCACATTAGTCCTGACTAGAACCAGGAAGTACCATCACATTAGTCCTGACTAGAACCAGGAAGTACCATCACATTAGTCCTGACTAGAACCAGGAAGTACCATCACATTAGTCCTGACTAGAACCAGGAAGTACCATCACATTAGTCCTGACTAGAACCAGGAAGTACCATCACATTAGTCCTGACTAGAACCAGGAAGTACCATCACATTAGTCCTGTTCTCAGGTCTCTGCACTGCCCCCTGTGGCTCAGAGAAGAGACTTTAAAGCAGCTCTGCTTGTGTACAAGTCTCTCCATGGCCTAGCACCAAAGTACATCTTGGATATGTTAGTGCCATATGAACCATCTCGGACTCTGAGGACCTCAGGGACCGGCCTCCTGCTGGTGCCAGAGTCAGGACTAAACATGGACCGGCCTCCTGCTGGTGCCAGAGTCAGGACTAAACATGGACCGGCCTCCTGCTGGTGCCAGAGTCAGGACTAAACATGGACCGGCCTCCTGCTGGTGCCAGAGTCAGGACTAAACATGGACCGGCCTCCTCCTGGTGCCAGAGTCAGCACTAAACATGGACCGGCCTCCTGCTGGTGCCAGAGTCAGGACTGAACATGGACCGGCCTCCTGCTGGTGCCAGAGTCAGGACTAAACATGGACCGGCCTCCTGCTGGTGCCAGAGTCAGGACTAAACATGGACCGGCCTCCTGCTGGTGCCAGAGTCAGCAATAAACATGGACCGGCCTCCTGCTGGTGCCAGAGTCAGGACTAAACATGGACCGGCCTCCTGCTGGTGCCAGAGTCAGGACTAAACATGGACCGGCCTCCTGCTGGTGCCAGAGTCAGGACTAAACATGGACCGGCCTCCTGCTGGTGCCAGAGTCAGGACTAAACATGGACCGGCCTCCTGCTGGTGCCAGGTCTATGGGGCAAAGGTCTGGAATAGCCTTCCTGAAGTTGTGGGACAGGCCCCGCCCCGGCTGTGTTTAAATCTAAGCTAAAGACTGTTTTGTTTAGCAAAATATTTTACCTGGTTTTTAATATTTCAAAATACCACATTAATTTTATTTTATTTATTTACTCTGACGTACATTGTTTTATATTTTGATAAATATTTGTTTAATTGTGTTTGAAACATTGTAAAGCACTTTGAATGGACTGGTCTAACCTGTGCGTCCTGTATGACGTCCTCGCAGCCGACGATGGCGGCGCACACCACCTCAGAACTCTGAGGACACGCCCACACCAGGTCCCGGAGCGTCTGAACCACGGCTGAAAGCAGAAGATCCACAGACAAACCAGAGTCAGACACGTGACGTCACACGATCTCCCCCATATAGGTCTATATATATATATATATATATATATATATATCTGTTCTGCGCACGCTGTAGAATTAATTCATTAATCAGTTTTATTTAGGCGTAGACTCTTTGTTGATCTGAAGTTCTATCAGTTGTCACTCACTCGCGCAGGGAGCTTACAGCTGTTCAGCCCGGTGTAGGTGACTGAACCCCGGACATGCAGACTCAGCACCGCTGCCTGCGCTGGAGCTCCGGAGAATAAACGCTGTAGAATAACATCAGTTTTATTCAGGCCCATGGGACCAGTGGGCTTGAAGAAATCTGGAAGAGTCGGTGATTTAGGCATAAATTATGGATCTGAGTTGATCGATCGCAGCTTTTCTAAATATTGACTAGATTTTCTAGATTTTTTTCTTTTTAATTCTAGATTTCTGTCAAATCTAGAATAGAAGCTCCAGAGTTGCTGGGCCAGTTTTTGGTCGTCTGCGGAAGGACGGGCTCTGGGCTTGTAGTTGGTGAGAAGCCAGAGCCCACTCCACACAGAGGCGGGGCCACTCCACACAGAGGCGGGGCCACTCCACACAGAGGCGGGGCCACTCCACACAGAGGCGGGGCCACTCCACAAAGAGGCGGGGCCACTCCACACAGAGGCGGGGCCATTCCACACAGAGGCGGGGCCACTCCACACAGAGGCGGGGCCACTCCACACAGAGGCGGGGCCATTCCACAAAGAGGCGGGGCCACTCCACACAGAGGCGGGGCCACTCCACACAGAGGCGGGGCCACTCCACACAGAGGCGGGGCCACTCCACACAGAGGCGGGGCCACTCCACACAGAGGCGGGGCCACTCCACACAGAGGCGGGGTTGTTGTCAGAGAACTGCTGCTTCAGACATGTATTGTACTGAGATCTAGCTCTCGACACCTCCTTGTTAAATCCATGCGTCTTGGTAGCGCCTTCTATCACCGGCCCTGTGCGCTGCCTCCTTCTGCTGCCTTACCTGCCTCTATGTCTACGTCTCCTGTAAGATGAATGGAATAAGACTAGACTAAACTAAAAGTGTTGACTCAAACACTCGTCTGCCCTTTGCAGCTTGTTCTGAGCTGAAGTGGAGCTCACAATCGCCACGGGCCCATCTCGACTCGCAATGATGTCAGATTAAAAAAAGGTGAAGAAATTTAACTGATTTTGAGTTTAAAAAAAACCTGGAACAGCCTTTGGACAGCGCAGGAAATAGTGACACAACGGCGCCCCCTTCTGCTGGTTTCGAGCAAATACACACTTCAATTTCCCTCTCGAATTGGAATCGCGCAGAAGCCGCAGCGACTTCGGAGCCGCGGTCGCTCGGACGTAAAGCTCGATGGTGATGAACGTTAGAGGCAAGCGTTACCCGAGGTGATGTGCTCCTGCTTCAGTCCCAGGAGCCCGGCCAGGAGCTCCAGACATCTGTCGCTGTAGTTCCGTCCGATGCGCCCTGGCAAACGACACAGGACACGGGCAATTATCTCATGGGGGCCAAACCAGATCCTGCAGATAATGGGATGAGCCACGTGGCCGCGCGTCCCGGAGCGCCGTTTTGAGCTAAAACAGGAGCCAGGAAATGGAGTTTAATCGCATTTTCGGAGCTCAAAGCGTGTCCCCACGAGCGCGTATTAAACGGCAAACCGCGTCGGGAAAATCATACATATTAATAAAATGTCGGTGAGTCGGAAACAGTGGCTCGTCTTTATTAACATCTGCTGCGTCTGTGCTGTGTAAGACTCTTTAAAAGGTGCAGCGTGCAGCTTTCCCCGCCACGTTTGAGCCATAAACACATCTGAGAATAATAAAGACGAGATTGATATGTTTCACTTTGACTCGTTTGGACAATTTGCTTCTTTCAGATCTGGTTTTCTGTTTTTACTACTGTATTTTCTGGACTTTTTTTCATAGTTTTGGCCGAGGTGCGACTTATACTCCAGAGCAACTTATATCTGATATTATTCTATCAGCACTTCCTCTTCCTCTGGAGTTTGTGGAGTTGTTTAGAAGTGACACAGAGGAAGAAGAATTCAGTGGATTTAGTGATTTGGAGTAAAACTGATGCTTTGCTAAACTTGTTAGCATGTTAGCATGTTCTTTATGCTATAGTTATCTGAATAACTGTTCATATGTTACGTTAACATACCAGACACTTACCACAGTTCTGTCTGTGCCTCATGTAGCTGAAGGTGTTAGCGTTAGCATACGTCATGTGGCTGAAGGTGTTAGCGTTAACATGCATCATGTAGCTGAAGGTGTTAGCGTTAGCAGGCGTCACGTAGCTGAAGGTGTTAGCGTTAGCATATGCCATGTAGCTGAAGGTGTTAGCGTTAGCATACGTCATGTAGCTGAAGGTGTTAGCGTTAGCATACGTACACCTATTCACCATGTTCTCATCTGTTATGCGCTCCTCCCCCCGTGCACTCCCCCGTGCGCTACTCCCCCCCGTGCTCCCCCCGCGCGCTCCTCCCCCCTTGCGCTCCTCCCGCCCGTGTGTTACCGATGGCGACGATGGCAGCCTGGGCGGTCTCTGGGTTCACGTCGGTGCAGTAACCTTTGAGCTCGTCCAGAACCATCGAGACGTTTTCGTCGTTCACCAGCTCCACCAGCACCTGGCGACCGGGCAGGAAAGAGGTCAGAGGTCAGGAATGGTTTTATGGTTAATATCTCTGTCATAACTGGTCTGACGTCACCTGCATCTTCCTCTGTTTAATGAAGGCCGGCTCGGCGTAGCCACAGTAGAAACGTTTGTAGTGCGCCGCCAAGAGGCCCGGCTCGCTCTGCAACAGCAACTGAAGCACAAGATCCACAAGATCCACCGTTAAGACTTTTGTTTCACGCACAACGGGTTTAATCTGCGGCCGCGCCCGTTATTCTGCTCGACATGCCCTTTTTTAAGTTTATGAGTGACACATGATGCGATTTAACCCCAGAATATCTCAAAATGTGAAAAATCCAGGTTTGAGTGACGTGCGAGCTGCTTTGAACACATTTACCGTATTTTCCGGACTATAAGTCACACTTTTTTTCATAGTTTTGGCCAGGGTGCGACTTATATTTATACTTATATAATTATACTAATACTCTGGAGCGACTCATATGTGAGCTTATTTGTTATTTGTGTTGTGTGCGGCGGGGCGGGCATCTGGCGTCACCGACCTGTATGTGCGCCAGAGCGGTGAAGCGGACCTCGCGGCTGGAGCTCCCGCAGGCCGCCAGCAGGGGGCCGCACGCCCGCTCCAGGGCGGAGCGCGCCACAGCGGGCAGGGCGGGGCACAGGCAGAGGAAGAGGCGGAGCGTGGCGGCCATGACGGGGGGATGGGCGCTGGTCAGGCACGGGTCGAGCAGCGAGAGGATGTCGAACAGCTCCCCCTCTGTCTGCGGGCGGTATCGCTCCAGGACCCGCAGGACGTCGCACTGGGCCCAGACGTCGCACTCCTTCAGCCTGCCAGAGCGACGGGGGGAACGCCAAACGTGTTAAACGCTGCACGGTTAGAACGTTGCACGGTTAGAACGCTGCACGGTTAGAACGCTGCACGGTTAGAACCTACTCTACTCCTCTCAGCGCTGCATCGTACAGTCACTTAGCGATAGAGCTCCCCCTGCAGCTCGCCTGTAGAACTACATAAAAACATGTCACGTTGCCAGATATGAAAAAAGAGCCAGGGTTTCTCAGGAGAGTCGTACGCCCCTAAAGGTACGCCCCGAAAGGTACGCCACCAGAGGTACGCTACCAGAGGTACGCCCCCAAAGGGTACGCCACCAGAGGTACGCCCCCAAAGGTACGCTCCCCAAAGGTACGCTACCAGAGGTACTCCCCCAAAGGTACGCCCCCAAAGGTACGCTCCCAGAGGTACTCCCCCAAAGGTACGCCCCCAAAGGTACGCTCCCAGAGGTACTCCCCCAAAGGTACGCCCCCAAAGGTACGCTCCCAGAGGTACTCCCCCAAAGGTACGCCCCCAAAGGTACTCCCCCAAAGGTACGCCCCCAAAGGTACGCTCCCAGAGGTACTCCCCCAAAGGTACGCTCCCAGAGGTACTCCCCCAAAGGTACGCTCCAAAAGGTACTCCCCAAAAGGTACGCTCCAAAAGGTGTCTGTGTGTGTACCTGTTGAGGAGGTGGTGTGTGATGTTCTTGTTGATGGCGACTCCGCCCTCGTCCTTTAGGACCTCCTCCAGAGCTCTCAGACAGTTCACCATGACGATGGGGTCTGGGTCCCGGAGCAGGCTGTACAGCTCGTTCACCATCGCAGCGTCTGAGCAGAAGAAGAGCAGCCGTAACAACCGCTGAGCAGAAGAAGAGCGGCCGTAACAACCGCTGAGCAGAAGAAGAGCGGCCGTAACAACCGCTGAGCAGAAGAAGAGCGGCCGTAACAACCGCTGAGCAGAAGAAGAGCGGCCGTAACAACCGCTGAGCAGAAGAAGAGCGGCCGTAACAACCGCTGAGCAGAAGAAGAGCGGCCGTAACAACCGCTGAGCAGAAGAAGAGCGGGCGGTGTAGAGTGTGAGCGTTACCCGTCTCCGCGTGCGGCTGGAGGTTGTGCAGTTTGGCCCAGCCGAGCACGGCCACTCTCCTCACAGAGGCCGCTCGGTCCCTCAGCCCCGCGCTCAGAGGCTGCTCCACGTACTCCGCCAAACCTGGCAACCTGCAACGTACACATGTTTACACCTGGCAACCTGCAACGTACACATGTTTACACCTGGCAACCTGAGACATCGTTTCAGTCCCTCCTCAGTCCCTCTGCAGTCCCTCCACAGTCCCTCTGCAGTCCCTCCGCAGTCCCTCCACAGTCCCTCCACAGTCCCTTTGCAGTCCCT
The DNA here is from genome assembly GCF_026437365.1 of Eucyclogobius newberryi. Lineage (NCBI taxonomy): Eukaryota > Metazoa > Chordata > Actinopteri > Gobiiformes > Gobiidae > Eucyclogobius > Eucyclogobius newberryi. The sequence goes on along the minus strand of NW_027315801.1, from coordinate 35,389,668 downwards.
CCTCAGTCCCTCCACAGTCCCTCCTCAGTCCCTCCACAGTCCCTCCGCAGTCCCTCCACAGTCCCTTTGCAGTCCCTCCGCAGTCCCTCTGCAGTCCCTCCGCAGTCCCTCCTCAGTCCCTCCTCAGTCCCTCTCCAGTCCCTCTCCAGTCCCTCCACAGTCCCTCCGCAGTCCCTCCGCAGTCCCTCCACAGTCCCTCCACAGTCCCTCCGCAGTCCCTCCACAGTCCCTCCGCAGTCCCTCCACAGTCCCTTTGCAGTCCCTCCTCAGTCCCTCCACAGTCCCTCCGCAGTCCCTCCACAGTCCCTCCACAGTCCCTTTGCAGTCCCTCCTCAGTCCCTCCTCAGTCCCTCTCCAGTCCCTCTCCAGTCCCTCCGCAGTCCCTCTGCAGTCCCTCCTCAGTCCCTCTGCAGTCCCTTCGCAGTCCCTCCACAGTCCCTCTCCAGTCCCTCTGCAGTCCCTCCTCAGTCCCTCTGCAGTCCCTCCACAGTCCCTCCTCAGTCCCTTCGCAGTCCCTCCACAGTCCCTCCACAGTCCCTCTCCAGTCCCTCTGCAGTCCCTCCTCAGTCCCTCTGCAGTCCCTCCACAGTCCCTCCTCAGTCCCTCCACAGTCCCTCTGCAGTCCCTCCACAGTCCCTCCTCAGTCCCTCCTCAGTCCCTCTGCAGTCCCTCCACAGTCCCTCTCCAGTCCCTCCGCAGTCCCTCCACAGTCCCTCTGGTGTGGTCGTACCTGAGGTTGGTCATGTTTCGGAGGGCGTGGCTGCGCACCATGGGGTTGGCGTCCTGACAGTCTTTCCTGAGCGTGTTGATGACGAGCAGAGACAGATCGGGCTTGAGCGACGCATACGAACACAAGAAGACGTAAACCAGCTTCTTCTGCACGATGTCGACGGTGGCGCAGGCTTTGACCATCTCGGGAAACAGAGCGGACACGTCCACGCCCTGCGACATCGCCCTGGGGCGGGGCAAAGAACAACGTTACCACAGCAACAGAGGCGGGGGAGGAGCCAAAATGTCTTCTCAGGTAATATTACTCAAGAAGAAGCACAAAGTAGTGAGTGAGTTTGCAATACCTGTAAATAAGAGTTATATTTTGTTTTTATTCGGTTTACTTACCTGCTAATAGTATTACCTAGTCTTGTGCTAGCTGTTTGTACTTTATTTTTATTTTATTCTGTTATCATTATTTTATTATTATCATCTTATTTTTATCTTTTTTTTTTAATCTATTTTATTTTATTTCCCCCTCCATTCCCTATTAAGATATGAGAGGAGTTTTGTTGATAAGAGTTTTTTGTTTAGTTCATAAGAGTTCTTCCTATAATCTGTCCTTTCCTCCTGTTTCTACTGCAGTGGAACAACCACATGTCCCTATGGGACATTAAAGGGTTATCTTAGCTTATCTTATTAGAGCTGTCGTCGTAGCAACACTCTGATACTCCAGGAACAGTCTGATACTCGCCGCAACATTCTATCACAGTCACTTTAACGGAGCAGCAAATAAAAACTGTCATGTGACGAGACAAACGTTCAACTGAAATGACCTGACTTTGCTTCTAAAATACTGTATTTTCCGGACTATAAGGCCCTCTCTCCTCTCTCTCCTCTTCCTCTCACTCTCTCTTCTTCCTCTCTCCTCTCCCCTAACAGTTTTGGCCGGGGTGTGACTTATACTTATATTTATGCTTATATACTTATACTCCAGTGCGACTTATATATGTTTTTTTCTCTATTATGCATTTTTTGGCTGGTGCGACTTATACTCCGGAAAATAATCCGTCACGATTATTCTGTTATCACTTCGTATGATTCCCGAGAGCGGCCAGAACGTTTCAGGGGCCAGAACGTTTCAGGGGCCAGAACCAACCGGGAGCTCCTCGTAAACCGCTTTACTGCACGACTTTGGCGATGGATTTACCGCACGACTTTGGCGATGGATTTACCGCACGACTTTGGCGATGGATTTACCGCACGACTTTGGCGATGGATTTACCGCACGACTTTGGCGATGGATTTACCGCACGACTTTGGCGATGGATTTACCGCACGACTTTGGCGATGGATTTACCGCACGACTTTGGCGATGGATTTACCGCACGACTTTGGCGATGGATTTACCGCACGACTTTGGCGATGGATTTACCGCACGACTTTGGCGATGGATTTACCGTACGACTTTGGCGATGGAGCTCCTGTATCTCAGCGGGTCGGACTGGACGTTGGGGTTGGACAGAGTTCTTCTCAGCTCCTTCACGGCGTCTTCTCCGCTCAGGTACGGCATCTTCCAATCGGCCAGGTCTGCGACGAGCGCGCCATCGGCGGCGAAAGAGGGAAACGAGGGAACAAAAGGGTTTGGAGTGAACGAACGTCGACCAATTATCGAGATATTCATCAGATAATTTAGTGATCGACTCATCGTTATCGTGAAATGACTCGGGAGACATGACATTTTAGTGTTTGTAGTGGAAAAATTATTTATTATTGAAGTTTAATTTGACTTACTCTGCAGAGGTCGACGGGTAAAACATAAATACAACCAATTACTAGAGTTGATTTCGATACTACGGGATCAGCTCAATACTCGATACCAATGCACAATATTTTCCACACGGCTGTAATTTTCAACACAAATGAAAAGTTCTCTCTTGAAAACTGCTCGTCTCATTTTTGTGCCTCATTGTGCAGTCGATTGTTTGTATTGTAGATGTGTCTGTGTCCAGAGGCCTCATGAATAAAGGATTCAGAATCATTTACAGGCGTTAGACCAAGTTGTGATACGGTATTTAAAGTGAGATGAAACTGCTGAGAAGAGAAAGATTCAGTTGTTAAAATGGCCTGATAAAAGAGTAACTTAAGTCTTTATAATGTCGTTCGGTCACATTTATGTTAAAAGCTGTTGATCACTGTTAATGAAGAGTCAAATGTGGTGATGAAGAATTAGTCTCTTAAAATGAACCTTTTGGCAGAACGTGCTAAAATAAACTCCTTAAACCACAAAAGTATGTTTTACTCTTTAAGTACAGACTCTGACCTCAAATGGAGTCAAGTCAAAGTCAAAATATCTACTTTAAAAATCAGTTTCAGCCCATTTCAGAGCAAGAATGAAGAGCTAAAAAAGAGCTTTTGAGAAGGAAACGCAGTGATTTAACAATAAAGAAGTAAAACGAGGTGAACACGTGGTCTCTGAGGTTGGAATAACATTATAACGTCTTTAAAAGATTTAAAAATGTAATTTAAGCAGAAAACTCGTGCTGTCAAATAACGTTATTCACGGCAAAAACACACGAGAAAAGCGTAAATCACGAGCACGTTTGACAAAGTGCAACGCGGTAAAAGTCCATTTCTTCTAAAGTCATTTATATTCTTTATTTGTTCTTTATGTTCTTATAATAGATCCATGTTCTCATGTTCTTACCTTCAGAGCAGCGAGGCTTGTTTACATTTTACAGACCGGGGCACTTCCGCTTTGGACCGGAAGTATCAAATGCTATGCCGCCCCTAGTAGCGCGCAGCGGAACTTCAGCGGGATCAGGAAAACTGTATTCAAAATGTGTTTAAAGTGTGTTATAAAGTATAAAGTTTATATCTTGGTTAATTCTTCTTAAGTGTTTTGAAGCTAGATTCTCCTGATTATTCAAATATCTCCTTTTGTTTGATTCACGCTCTGATTTAATCCTGGTTCTGCCCAACTTTGTGATAGTTTTATCTGGAAAGGACCTGGACCTGGACCTGGACCTGGTTTATCCCATTTTGTCCTCATGGTCAATTCCATCTGTTTTATTCCTAGTTTAGCCTGTTTAGTTCTCGTTTATTCCCTCTTTCTTCCCATTAACTTCCTGTATTCCATGTTATTCCTGAAAACAGAGATGTTGAATATCCCAGACATTTGCCCTGAACAGACCGAAACGACAGTGACATTCAGATAACTTTATTGATTGTAAAAAGCAGAAGGCTACAAAAGCGACCCGGGACGCGTGGCACAGACGTCCCGTTCCTCTCGCCGGGCGGTGCATCTGCTCCGGCTCCTCCCGCGGTCTCGGGATTCAGAGCCGGGCGTCATGAACGGGTCGAGGACGGGAGCGGGTGCAGCGGGTCCAAGACGGGGCGAGAAGGCGTGGACGCTTGACCTCCACGAGTCGAGGGGAAGCTGCTCAATCCTCCCCCCGCCCCGTGGGACACAAACTATTCTCTTCATTCACCGTTTCGAGACGCGTTTCCCAGCAACAAACGGCTTTAACGGCAAAATGTGACGCGCTGTCTGACTTGAATTTAGATTATTAATTTGGTGTGAAAATAAGATTAAAAATGCATAATTTAAAATAAAAACATGAAAAAAGTTGACATTCTTATGATTTTTTAAGTGCGTTTGAATCAGGGTCAAAAACTAATTATTATTTTAGTAGTCGACCAGTCAAAAGGTTTATAGAGACTTTAAAAAGACATTTTTAACCAAATGAAGGTGTAAATCCGTGACTGAATATTTATGAATAAAGTGTGTTATAACTGAAAATTGGAGTTCCTTTTTTTTGACATTTTGATTGAATAATGTCCCTGTCTTTGTTATAAAAGGTCTTTTCGTGTGTTTTAGAGTCGGTTTATTCCAGATAAACATTAACATGATCAAAAATGTGACTCTCTAAAGTCGATTCATCGACAGCCGCAATTTATATATTACTTCATTAAATCATCTAAATATCAAGAAAAAAGTCAGAAAGAACAAATCTGGGCCTTGAAAATAAATACATAGAGATCTTCATTAATATTGTGAAGTCAATTCTTTTATACTATTTTCTAATTTGGCAATAAATGTCTTGGGATGTCTTACATTTGTTTAAATCAGAATGTGATGGTTGTCGGGCTGGTTGGGGGCCCTCTATGCCAGCTTGGGGCTGGTTGGGGGCCCTCTATGCCAGCCAGCTTGGGGCTGGTTGGGGGCCCTCTATGCCAGCCAGCTTGGGGCTGTTGGGGGCCCTCTATGCCAGCCAGCTTGGGGCTGTTGGGGGCCCTCTATGCCAGCCAGCTTGGGGCTGTTGGGGGCCCTCTATGCCAGCCAGCTTGGGGCTGTTGGGGGGCCCTCTATGCCAGCCAGCTTGGGGCTGTTGGGGGGCCCTCTATGCCAGCTTGGGGCTGTTGGGGGGCCCTCTATGCCAGCCAGCTTGGGGCTGTTGGGGGGCCCTCTATGCCAGCTTGGGGCTGTTGGGGGCCCTCTATGCCAGCTTGGGGCTGTTGGGGGCCCTCTATGCCAGCTTGGGGCTGTTGGGGGCCCTCTATGCCAGCTTGGGGCTGGTTGTCGGGCTGTTGTCCTGGCTGGCGGCCTGTGTTCCTCGCGGTGGCACTTCGATGATGCGCGGTTTGTCGATGATTCGCGCTCGGCGGTCTCCTTTCTCCACGATGCCGATGATCCAGGCTCCGCCCTGGCCCCCGGTGGCCGTGCGCTGACTCTTCATCTCCGAGCAGAACTTGGCCGCTTGTTCTCGGGGCAAACACATGAGCAGACCGCCTGAAAGAACACGTCGAGAACACGTCGAGAACACGTCGAGGACACGTCGAGGACACGTCGAGGACACGTCGAGGACACGTCGAGGACACGTCGAGGACACGTCGAGGACAGGTCGAGGACACGTCGAGGACACGTCGAGGACAGGTCGAGGACAGGTCGAGGACACGTCGAGGACACGTCGAGGACAGGTCGAGGACACGTCGAGGACAGGTCGAGGACACGTCGAGGACAGGTCGAGGACAGGTCGAGGACACGTCGAGGACAGGTCGAGAACACGTCGAGGACACGTCGAGGACAGGTCAAGGACACGTCGAGGACACGTCGAGGACACGTCGAGGACAGGTCGAGAACACGTCGAGGACACGTCGAGGACAGGTCAAGGACACGTCGAGGACACGTCGAGGACAGGTCGAGAACGCGACAATAACACGACCAATAACACGACCAATAACACGACCAATAACACGACCAATAACACGACCAATAACACGCCAGGAAGTCGCCAAGAACGCGCCAATAACCACAATGTTCACATTTATGTTTAACGTTGTCTCGGTTTGTGTTATAAAAATGTCAGTTTTTATCGTCATCTTGTCACAATTGTTGGATAAACGAGTTGCAGTTGCACTTGTGCGAGAGGAAAGGCACAACCGAGGCCTGGACGCGGCTCACGTACCGGACGTCTCGGCCGACGTGCCCTGGATCAGGTTGAACAGGTTCCCGCAGGCCTTGCTGACGGCGGCCATCTTGGCGATGATGGGCAGGTTGTGGATGACGAAGGAGACGTCGTTCTTCTGCTGCGCGGCCAGGTTGTTGGCGTGCCCGAGCAGGCCAAAGCCCGTCACGTCCGTGGCCGCGTGCGCCTGGAACTTGTGCATCAGGCCGGCCGCTGAAACGGGAAGGCGTGTTTTGTTGAGGCGCAGAGCGGACGATCTCATAAACAAGACGCACGACACAAAGAGAACGAAGCCAAAGACGACGGTTTGTGAAGGACAAGAACGTGGTCAGAAGAGAAAAAAGGACTTTAAAAGAAGCAAATTAGCTTTTCTTTCAGCCTCACAGTCTTTAGCACGTGTGTGCTAACAAACAAAGAACACGATAAGTGTCTCACCCGCGCGGTTTAACGTGGCCATAGAAAACATGGCCTCCTGGTACGCCTCCTTCACCTCCTCCTTGGACACCACCAGCTTGATCTTGTTCCATCGTTCAGGCTGAAGAACGATGACGTAGAATAAGCATCAGGGCCATTTTACCACGATGGGACAACAAAGTGCGAGTACCGTTTTACAGTATTTCTGTGTTAAAACTCAAACCTGCATTTTTAATCGTCAAAAAACTGTATATTTTTGCATAAACGACTAATTAAGTTGATTTAATGAGTTTAATTGCGGGACCTGCTCGAGCCACTGGTGAGCGTTGACCGCCACCTGCGTCCCGAGAGGTTTGGTGAGGACCAGAACGTCTCCTGGAACGGCGCCGTCCGGCCTGAAGGAACATCAGAGTGAGCAGAGGTTTGACACGCGGCGTTTGGCGTGAATGAACTGTGCGGCGCGACCGACATGATGAACTCGTTGGGCTGACAGACGACAGAAGCCACGCCCCCCACGATGATCCAGGGGTTGACCACGGTTTGTCCTCCGGTCACCGACGTCCCGCCCTCCTCCGCCGCGTCACGGAAGCCCTCGATCATCAGCGGCATCACGCGCTCGCGGTCCTGAGGGGTCAGAGGAAGAGGTCAGAGGAAGAGGAGGGGTCAGAGGAAGAGGTCAGAGGAAGAGGAGAGGGTCAGAGGTCAAACACTGACCTTCTCGTTCATCTTCTGGCTGACGCTCAGCAGCATGAGCATGTTGTCACACTCGGTGATGCCCATGGCATAAAGGTCACTCAGGACGTTTGCACAGGCGATTCTTCCCTGGAAACGACACAAACATGTAAAGGTCAAGGGTCAGAGTGGACGATCAGATCACGAGATAATGATTCACCACATTCTTCCTCAGACTCACATCTAAACATATGACATCATCTTAAATTATGACATCATCAAATCATAAACGCACAAAAAACATCTGATTGTAGAATCATGGTGTCGAGACGGACGGCGACAAGAGAAGTACAAAATATTATTACGGCAACGCCGACCGTCCAACCAAATGTCGCCCATATTTGTTCAAAAATAGCTAAGCATGACTTTGAGGGCTCTGGAGGAGCGGGACATCGAACGTGGTCAAACCATTTGCCCTAAACCTACACCACAACCCTAACCCTGGCGCGTTAGCGGCGCCCCCTACTCTGGTGTTGTTGGTGGCGCTCCCTACTCTGGTGTTGTTGGTGGCGCCCCCTACTCTGGTGTTGTTGGTGGCGCCCCCTACTCTGGTGTTGTTGGTGGCGCCCCCTACTCTGGTGTTGTTGGTGGCGCCCCCTACTCTGGTGTTGTTGGTGGCGCCCCCTACTCTGGTGTTGTTGGTGGCGCCCCCTACTCTGGTGTTGTTGGTGGCGCCCCCTACTCTGGTGTTGTTGGTGGCGCCCCCTACTCTGGTGTTGTTGGTGGCGCCCCCTACTCTGGTGTTGTTGGTGGCACCCCTACTCTGGTGTTGTTGGTGGCACCCCTACTCTGGTGTTGTTGGTGGCGCCCCTACTCTGGTGTTGTTGGTGGCGCCCCTACTCTGGTGTTGTTGGTGGCGCCCCCTACTCTGGTGTTGTTGGTGGCGCCCCCTACTCTGGTGTTGTTGGTGGCGCCCCCTACTCTGGTGTTGTTGGTGGCGCCCCCTACTCTGGTGTTGTTGGTGGCGCCCCCTACTCTGGTGTTGTTGGGTGTCGACGGTTCTTGTGTCAGTGACATTAGAATGTTCATAAATGTGGTCATTGTCCAGACGTAGTGACCGCAGTGACCTCTCAAAGGTTCTGGACTCACCATCATGTACGGATCCTCCACCAGGGGGTAGAAGAAGTCTGTGGTCTGAACCAGAGACAGGCCTCCGTGTCTGAGAGGAATCACACAGCAGTCCATCCCCACACCTGAGGGGAGAGGGGAGGAAAGACATCAGTCAAACACATACACACTGTGGACTCCAAGTGCAGTTATTATTAGGGCTGCAAAAACTTTAATCAATTAATCACAGCTAATCAGAGATAATTTTGAACTCATTTAGTGATTGACACTCGTTAAGTGAACAGTCCAAACCATGTGACTCGTCAGAGCAGTAATTACAAGGAAATGACACAAAACACATGATCTTCGACACGACCGATCGATTAATCGCCTGAATAATCGATGAAAGCGATGGTTCGTAGCGGTCATTGTGAAGTGAGTTTTGTGCCGCTCGAGTCAATGATTTTCACGGTAGCTGAGGTCAAAGGTCGTGTCAGTAAATGAGGTCAAAGGTCATGTCAGTCTTTAGCTCGGCTCAAAAAACGCAGAGTCATGTTCACTCTTTATCCAACTGTCAACTGACTTTAACTGCGAAACAAAGCTTTTTAAACCCTTTAACCACAGACCCTTTAACCCCTTTAACGACCACAGACCCTTTAACAACTAGACCCTTCAGCAACCACAGACCCTTTAGCAACCACAGACCCTTCAGCAACCACAGACCCTTCAGCAACCACAGACCCTTTAGCAACCACAGACCCTTCAGCAACCACAGACCCTTTAGCAACCACAGACCCTTCAGCAACCACAGACCCTTTAGCAACCACAGACCCTTTAGCAACCACAGACCCTTTAGCAACCACAGACCCTTTAGCAACCACAGACCCTTTAAAAGCTACTGACACTTTAAAAGCTTTAGCCCGGTCTGTAGCCTGTAGCTCCAGGTGTGTAGCTCCAGGTCTGTAGCTCGGTCTGTAGTCTGTAGCTCGGTCTGTAGCCTGTAGCTCCAGGTCTGTAGCTCGGTCTGTAGCCTGTAGCTTCAGGTCTGTAGCTCGGTCTGTAGCCTGTAGCTCCAGGTCTGTAGCCTGTAGCTCCAGGTCTGTAGTCTGTAGCTCGGTCTGTAGTAGCTCGGTCTGTAGCCTGTAGCTCGGTCTGTAGTAGCTCGGTCTGTAGCCTGTAGCTCGGTCTGTAGCCTGTAGCTCGGTCTGTAGTAGCTCGGTCTGTAGTCTGTAGCTCGGTCTGTAGCCTGTAGCTCCAGGTCTGTAGCTCGGTCTGTAGCCTGTAGCTCGGTCTGTAGCCTGTAGCTCCAGGTCTGTAGCTCCAGGTCTGTAGTCTGTAGCTCGGTCTGTAGTAGCTCGGTCTGTAGCCTGTAGCTCGGTCTGTAGCCTGTAGCTCGGTCTGTAGCCTGTAGCTCGGTCTGTAGCCTGTAGCTCGGTCTGTAGTAGCTCGGTCTGTAGTCTGTAGCTCGGTCTGTAGCCTGTAGCTCCAGGTCTGTAGCTCGGTCTGTAGCCTGTAGCTCGGTCTGTAGCCTGTAGCTCCAGGTCTGTAGCTCCAGGTCTGTAGTCTGTAGCTCGGTCTGTAGTAGCTCGGTCTGTAGCCTGTAGCTCCAGGTCTGTAGCTCGGTCTGTAGTCTGTAGCTCGGTCTGTAGCCTGTAGCTCCAGGTCTGTAGCTCCAGGTCTGTAGTCTGTAGCTCGGTCTGTAGTAGCTCGGTCTGTAGCCTGTAGCTCGGTCTGTAGCCTGTAGCTCCAGGTCTGTAGCTCGGTCTGTAGCCTGTAGCTCGGTCTGTAGCCTGTAGCTCCAGGTCTGTAGCTCGGTCTGTAGTCTGTAGCTCGGTCTGTAGCCTGTAGCTCCAGGTCTGTAGCTCCAGGTCTGTAGTCTGTAGCTCGGTCTGTAGTAGCTCGGTCTGTAGCCTGTAGCTCGGTCTGTAGCCTGTAGCTCCAGGTCTGTAGCTCCAGGTCTGTAGTCTGTAGCTCGGTCTGTAGTAGCTCGGTCTGTAGCCTGTAGCTCGGTCTGTAGCCTGTAGCTCCAGGTCTGTAGCTCGGTCTGTAGCCTGTAGCTCCAGGTCTGTAGCTCCAGGTCTGTAGTCTGTAGCTCGGTCTGTAGTAGCTCGGTCTGTAGCCTGTAGCTCGGTCTGTAGCCTGTAGCTCGGTCTGTAGCCTGTAGCTCGCTGTGTAGCTCGGTCTGTGGTGTTGCTAACAACACGCTCGCTAGCGCCACATGTGCCGTGTTTATCGCGGATCTTCTCCTTGTTCTTACCCAGCTTTGGCCCCGTCGCTTCAAACTCCTGCTCCGCGGCTTTCCCCGGCCCGTCCCCGGCCCCGGGGGCCTCCAGTCCCGCCAGGAGCTTGAGCAGAGCCTCCTGCGGGACTTTACAGCCTCAGCCCTTCAGCTCCGAGAAGGCGGTGAGTCTGAAGCCGCGCTCCAGGCCGTGCTCCTCGGGTTTGAAGGGTTTGTAGCCGCGGAACAGGGCCTCTGCGCCGGCCGCGTCTCCCGGGGCCGGCGGGGACGTGGAGTCGGACATGTCTGCGGGAAAAGACCGGAGTCACGGAGCTCCGGGTGCGCGCTGCAGGAGAGTCTCCCCGGGACAGTGTGCTCTGAGGCGGATGAATGAGTCTGTGACACCGGTGGTTACAATGTACGTAATAAAACTAGAGCGAAAAGTCTTGTTGCCGTGGCAACGGCGGCGGCCATCTTGTGACTGTAGAAAGAGACACTTCCAAATAAATAACGTAGAAAAAGGACAAATCCATTAGATTTAAGATAAGATAAGATAAGATATTCCTTTATTGTCCCACATGGGGAAATTTCATTGTTGCAACGCAGGTAGATACAGAGGTAGATACAGAAGAACAGATCACTTATAGGAAGTCTGAAAAACACTTTCAGTAGAAGATCTCCTATAAATAAATAAAAACTCCCATAGACAAATAAATACATAAATAAATACCATTGCATGTGATCCCGACAGTAATTGCACATGAATATGTGTCACGACAGCACATAGATTGCACATAGATTGCACATGAATTGCACAGTAATTGCACATATGACAGAATTGCACATCAGTATTAGGTTAGGTCAGTATTGCGCCGGGATAACGTGACGATCTCCGGGTAAGACGACTGTTCTCTGCAGTTTCATGAGTTCCTCCTTTGTGGAAACGCGGTACGGCGCCGGCCGGGGGGCGGGGCCGGAACCGGGGGGCGGGGCCGGAGCCGGGGGGCGGGGCCGGAACCGGGGGGCGGGGCCGGAACCGGGGGGCGGGGCCGGGGGACTCAGAGCCAAGACACGACGAAAACACTCAATCCAGCCGAATAAAGTCAAAACAAGTTCATTTAAAGCGATTCCAGTGCGTGTCCCGATCGTTGGTGAAGTTCCTCTTTCATATAAACGTGTATATAAACGTGTATATAAACGTGTATATAAACGTGTACCGACGACACGCCGTACTTTAGCGCGGCCGGAGGGCGCGGGGGGCGGAGCTAGCTCACGTCACAACAACACAACGAACGCAACGAAAAACGCTCAAATCCAGCCGAAAAAAGTCAAAAACAGTTGAATTAAAAAACTATTCCAGCGCGTGTCCCTATCGTACAGTAAAATAGAAAAAATATACTAACTATATTTACAAAATATAGGAGATAAAGCACAATAAGTGTGAGAAAGAAGAGAGAGCAACTGACATGTAAAGATATAAATGTGTCCTAATAATGCAATACTCTCAATTATTACAATTAATATGAATTAATTAATACTATAAAAGATATAAATATGAAAATAAAGTTACATTCATACAAGAGGACATTATAAATATAAATAGCCTAAACGCACATTTGCATTTGTGTATTTTTTATAGATTTATAAGGACATCTTTTAATTCTTCAAATAAATAAAATTTGGTTTTACTTTTAGAAATCTAAGATTTGCTCATAATTATATACATTTATTGCACTTTATTCAACTTTTTATCTATTAAACATAATCCAACTTTAATAGTTTTATAATTAAAATTAGGAATATATGTTAAAAACACCATAATTAAAATAATCACAAAAGAATTTGACAAAGTTACAATCATAAAACATAAGTCCTTGAGGTCCAGCAGAATCGGCTTGTACGGGCCCCAGGCCCCTGAGACCCTCAAGGGAACAAGAAGATGATGTGTCTGTATCTTTACACATTAGTTTGGTCGATAATGGCTTAAGATGAAGTACAAATACATAAGTATTTAAGGGAAAACTCATAAAAACTGCGTTGTATTTTAACAGTCGGAACATGGCCGCTGGAACGGCGCGTGTTTCTAGAGGTTACCATGGTAATCACATATCTAGTGGCCCCTGTCCCGCATTGGTTGGTCAGGCGCGCCAAAGAGCCATGTCGCCCCCTGCTGGACCGGAGTGTGAAAGAACATGTGAGTGTTTATTCTTTTAGGCAGATGTTCGACTAAAGTTACTTCATAATAATGAATATGACTCAAAAGACATGACTCAAGTATTTGAGGAACTGCATCTGTGAGAGTCTGATTTAAAATGTGAAGTTAAATATTAAACTTATATAATATTAAACCTTTTGTCTCTGGTAGATTCACTCTTGGGACGAGGAACCAAACCTCAAGTACCAGAGTTACTCCAAACCCACGATTACTCAAGCACGTAAAAGTGCTGCAAGAAAAGTAGTTTCTTAAAATGGTTTATCCAACACTAAAACTGTGTAAACATGTGTATTTATCACATGAAAACCTTTTTATGTAACTGTTTCAATCATTTTCACCCAGAAAGTTTGAATTGTGGCAAAACATGTGACAAACAACACAAAAATGTAACGATCAAGATAAGTGCATTTTAATGTACAAAAGCCACTTTCAGGAGAAGACAGAATGTTTTTGTTCATGGATGAATTACAGACTAAAGCCACGACAAACCATGACTTTAGTCGACCAGTTTAATAAATGTCTATTGCCCTTTTTAAACCTTTAACCAAAGAAGAGGCTGAAATATTGAGCGTGAACTGTTCTAGAGACAATATGAAAGTGTGTTATTGGTAAAATGTCAGTTATCTTTGTGACATTTGGATTATTCATGTGTTTGTTATAAACGGTCTTTTTGTGTCTTTAGTCGGTTTATTCTTTAGAGTCGGTTTATTGTTGTTGCAGCTGAAATACAAACAAAACCTTTAACAAAAGAAAAGCAGGTTATGAAGCGTCTGTGGTTTTCAGTAGAATCTCAGATGTGAAATACACCTTGAATTGTCTCGTTCCCCTCGTTCGTTCCCCTCGTTCGTTCCCCTCGTTCGTTCCCCTCGTTCGTTCCCCTCGTTCGTTCCCCTCGTTCGTTCCCCTCGTTCGTTCCCCTCGTTCGTTCCCCTCGTTCGTTCCCCTCGTTCGTTCCCCTCGTTCGTTCCCCTCGTTCGTTCCCCTCGTTCGTTCCCCTCGTTCGTTCCCCTCGTTCGTTCCCCTCGTTCGTTCCCCTCGTTCGTTCCCCTCGTTCGTTCCCCTCGTTCGTTCCCCTCGTTCTCGCTGCGTTTCGCCACCTTCACGTTTCAGAAGAGTTTGAGTCCAGACTTGAGTCTCCCGACGTCGCCGGCCGTCCAGAGCAGCCCGTCAGACTTCAGCGCCGGTGAGGTTTTTGGCGCGTTGTGAACGGGCGTGTCCAGCTCCACGGGTTGATCCGGGACGTCCATCGTGGAGAAAGTGTCCAGCATGAGACACGAGGGCTCGTCCGACTGTCCCGGGACTTTGCCCAGAGCGTAGTTCTTCCACGCCACGTTCTCGGTGCAGAGCTGCCACCACGAGCCGCGCAGCAGCCGCACTTTGTCGGCGTCGCTCTTTGACATCTTGCGCTCGGCGCCGCTCCGCTCCGCGTTCTTGCGCCGCTGCTTCGACTGCTGCAGCTTCTCGCGCAGACTCTCCAGCGTGTAAACGGGCTGGTCCCGGCGCAGCGACGGCGGCTCCGCCCGCTGCGTGTAGATGGAGCAGAGCGTCAGCAGGTTGTGCTGCGTTTCCACGGGCAACGGATGCTCCATGTCGTCCAGGATGAGCTTCAGCAGGTGCGGCGTGCTGGCGGCGGGAGAGTCCAGGCACGCGGCGAGGAGCTGCTGCCACCTCAGCTGGATGCGGTTGACATAAATCCCGTCTTTCAAGCGCGCTTTCCGCTGCGCCTTCGTCTCGAAATGGAAGTCGGATTTCTTGCCGTTGCACAGAACGACTTCGGCGATCCACGCGGAGACGAAGTACGCGCGGTTGTTGTCGGCGTCGCCCGTGAGCAGCTTCAACTCGCCAAAGAGCTTCTGGAGGAGCAGATGCACGAAGGCGGGCGAGTTCAGCGTCCTGAGCAGCGGCAGCCAGAAGCGCAGGAACGCCCGGGGCACTCGCGGCGTCTCGTTGTCCGCGGCGACGCAGCTCAGCGTCTCCAGCTGCTCCGACGTGGGCACCAGGAACCCGTCCTCCAGCAGCACGTCCAGGAGCAGGACGCACGACTCCGACGCCGCCTGTTTGATCTCCGCCAGGATCCAGCTCATCTCGGCGAACGGCTCGGGCCACGCCTCCTCGCCGTGGCGACCGCCGGCCTCCAGCGCCTGGTACTGCTCCTTCTCGTAGGAGATCAGCAGCTCGCGCACTTTCCTGTAGCTCTCGATCTCTCGCTGTCGCGCCGCTTCGTCCTTGAACTCGTCCTCGTCCTCGCCGTCCGACGGAGCGTCCCAGTCGCCGTCGCTGAGCTGTCGGGACCAGTACTCCTGCTGGAGCCAGTCCAGAACCGCTTTGCAGCCTTTTCGACACCACTTTAGACTCGGGATCTTTCGGTGAGTGAAGTCATGCCGAAGATTCACGATCCACTCGGGGATGTTGAGATTACCTAAAAGAAGGAGCAGAACGCATCAGAGCCGACCGTGACACGAGCTTTGAACGACTCACGAGCTCAGAAGTCGAACAGGTTGAAATGTGTAAAGTAAAGTACAAATATAGTGCGTTATTCATGAAACTCTGATGCTTTTTGAGTTATATTTGTGCCAATCGTCGACTCTTCAAGTGAAACGTGATCTTGACGAGCTCGGTGCATCTTTAATCGCCTCATTTCAAACGTGTCGGAGCGATTCATACATTTCCCGTAGCGGCTCCTGTCGAGTGAGAACGTCCTGTACCGCCGCTGGGCTTTCACACGTTTTCACAGCGTCAGGGCCACAGAACGGTCAACCCATTCTCACAGGACAAACTAAAGCCCCGTTCAGTGACCTTCTCCTTCCGTTTGAGCGCTTGAGCGATGCACAGACGTCTGAGTGTGTGGATGGTGTCCAGGAGATGGCGCTGCACTCACCGGCGAGCCTCCGGAGCGGGCGTGCCACCCGGCCCTGCTGCCGCTCCGTGATCAGGTTGACGAAGCGGACGAGCGCCGTTCCGTAGAGCAGGACCAGCTCGTGCCCGTCCAGCTTCCTGCCGCGGTCCAGAACCTGGCACCTGACCAGGTCCGCCGTGCACTCCACCGCCACCGGGGTGCTGCCGGCGAAGCGGCTCTTCCACGCCGAGATCCTGCCAGGAGGAGGTCAGGGTTTTGAGGAGGTCAGGGTTATGAGGAGGTCAGGGTTATGAGGAGGTCAGGGTTATGAGGAGGTCAGAGTTATGAGGAGGTCAGGGTTATGAGGAGGTCAGGGTTATGAGGAGGTCAGGGTTATGAGGAGGTCAGGGTTATGAGGAGGGAGGTCAGGGTTATGAGGAGGTCAGGGTTATGAGGAGGTCAGGGATATGAGGAGGGAGGTCAGGGTTATGAGGAGGTCAGGGTTATGAGGAGGTCAGAGTTATGAGGAGGTCAGAGTTATGAGGAGGTCAGGGTTATGAGGAGGTCAGGGTTATGAGGAGGGAGGTCAGGGTTATGAGGAGGTCAGGGTTATGAGGAGGTCAGGGTTATGAGGAGGTCAGGGTTATGAGGAGGTCAGGGATATGAGGAGGTCAGAGTTATGAGGAGGTCAGGGTTATGAGGAGGTCAGGGTTATGAGGAGGTCAGGGTTATGAGGAGGTCAGGGTTATGAGGAGGTCAGGGTTATGAGGAGGTCAGGGATATGAGGAGGTCAGAGTTATGAGGAGGTCAGGGTTGAGAGGAGGTCAGGATTGAGAGGAGGAGGTCAGGGTTGAGAGGAGGTCAGGGTTGAGAGGAGGTCAGGATTGAGAGGAGGAGGTCAGGGTTAAGAGGGGGTCAATCGTGTCGCTGGAGTACTTATATTACTTATATTTCATGTGTTTTACCTGTGTACTGCGTGCTTCTGCAGGCTCGTGTCGCTGTAGTACTTATATTACTTATATTTCATGTGTTTTACCTGTGTACTGCGTGCTTCTGCAGGCTCGTGTCGCTGGAGTACTTATATTACTTATATTTCATGTGTTTTACCTGTGTACTGCGTGCTTCTGCAGGCTCGTGTCGCTGGAGTACTTATATTACTTATATTTCATGTGTTTTACCTGTGTACTGCGTGCTTCTGCAGGCTCGTGTCGCTGGAGTACTTATATTACTTATATTTCATGTGTTTTACCTGTGTACTGCGTGCTTCTGCAGGCTCATGTCGCTGGAGTACTTATATTACTTATATTTCATGTGTTTTACCTGTGTACTGCGTGCTTCTGCAGGCTCATGTCGCTGGAGTACTTATATTACTTATATTTCATGTGTTTTACCTGTGTACTGCGTGCTTCTGCAGGCTCATGTCGCTGGAGTACTTATATTACTTATATTTCATGTGTTTTACCTGTGTACTGCGTGCTTCTGCAGGCTCGTGTCGCTGGAGTACTTATATTACTTATATTTCATGTGTTTTACCTGTGTACTGCGTGCTTCTGCAGGCTCGTGTCGCTGGAGTACTTATATTACTTATATTTCATGTGTTTTACCTGTGTACTGCGTGCTTCTGCAGGCTCGTGTCGCTGTAGTACTTATATTACTTATATTTCATGTGTTTTACCTGTGTACTGCGTGCTTCTGCAGGCTCGTGTCGCTGGAGTACAGATATTCCAGCACTTGGTCCCACTCCGCTTTGTTGATCCACGCCACCACATGGCGGCGATTCTTCTCCGAGCTGCTCTTTCTCTTCATTTTTACAATCGAAACAAACACTTACGACAAACTACCGGGAAAACCTCGTTCAATAAAGACTAAATGCTTCAAAATGTACAGCTCCTGGCATTAACGGTCCAGTTAAAACACCATATTTAGAAGAAACATTTTACATTTCCTTTTGGTTTCCGTGTAGCTACGACACCCGGATGTGACGTAAACATAAAACGACAATAAAAATAATTTAAAAACATCCCGCCCTTCATTTTCTTTATTTTCCTTATCATTACACAATTACTCTATTCATCTTTTTTAACAATGATAATACGTAATATACTTTTATATGCGAGTTGAAATCGTTTAAATTAATAAAAGGAATTGCTACGTCATAAGCGAGCGACACTGGTCCTGTTTAGAAATGGCGGGCGCTTCGAAAGAAAAACAACTCGCACATCAAATTTATCTTTTATTACAGGTAAAACAAGTTATTTAATTAAAACTAGATGAATAACTAATGTCTGTTTGCTCCCGCTAAATGTCACGTTCAGATTAAACTGGGCTCGTCTCCAAAATACTCATAAAATGTCTAATGAAACACAGACGTCTTAAATTATTTAATTGCTTATGACACTCAAAACAATCTAAAAATCATTAAATTACAGAAAATAACAGCTTATGCCATTGATATTTTGAACGCACGTGTTGGATTACGTCACTGTTAGAGATGTCAGGATAATTGTGAGAAAAAAACATCACGATTTATCGATTATTCGTGATTATTGAGACTTCCTTGTGGTCGACCGTTGTTGTTCCTCAAGTTTATGACCGACTTTACAAAATTAAACTTTCTGAAAGACATAATCAAGTTAAATGTGATTAATACAGCCCGTAAAATAAAGTTTAAGTCTATTTTTTGACCTGTAGATTGAACTAATAATGACTAAATTTTGCTTCTAAAATTGTAGAAACGGTTTGTTCTGGACAGTGGTTTTAAAAATAAGTCATTTTCAATCTGAGGGCGCTGGTCTGACAAACTAGAACGTCATCTTGGACCAGAACAGTCTGAAAATAGCTTCTGGACGGGTCAAAAACACCTCAGCGTGGCCCACTCCTGGACGACTGAGGTACTACGCCGACGCCCGTCATGATGCGTGTTCCTTCCTCTTTGGCGTGTTTGTAGGCGGCGTCGTGTCCGCTGCTGGACGGTCTGTTCCTGCAGGAGGAGGACAGCATGCTGCAGCTCCTCTGCTTGCCATCGCAGTATCGCACCGACATCCTGGCATGGATCTGCAGCAGGTACGAGTCCGGGATGGTGAGCTCCACGCCTCAGCTCCGCCCCCGTGACTGTCTGGGATGGTTAGCTCCGCCCCCGTGACTGTCTGGGATGGTTAGCTCCGCCCCCGTGACTGTCTGGGATGGTTAGCTCCGCCCCCGTGACTGTCTGGGATGGTTAGCTCCGCCCCCGTGACTGTCTGGGATGGTTAGCTCCGCCCCCGTGACTGTCTGGGATGGTTAGCTCCGCCCCCGTGACTGTCTGGGATGGTTAGCTCCGCCCCCGTGACTGTCTGGGATGGTTAGCTCCGCCCCCGTGACTGTCTGGGATGGTTAGCTCCGCCCCCGTGACTGTCTGGGATGGTTAGCTCCGCCCCCGTGACTGTCTGGGATGGTTAGCTCCGCCCCCGTGACTGTCTGGGATGGTTAGCTCCGCCCCCGTGACTGTCTGGGATGGTTAGCTCCGCCCCCGTGACTGTCTGGGATGGTTAGCTCCGCCCCCGTGACTGTCTGGGATGGTTAGCTCCGCCCCCGTGACTGTCTGGGATGGTTAGCTCCGCCCCCGTGACTGTCTGGGATGGTTAGCTCCGCCCCCGTGACTGTCTGGGATGGTTAGCTCCGCCCCCGTGACTGTCTGGGATGGTTAGCTCCGCCCCCGTGACTGTCTGGGATGGTTAGCTCCGCCCCCGTGACTGTCTGGGATGGTTAGCTCCGCCCCCGTGACTGTCTGGGATGGTTAGCTCCGCCCCCGTGACTGTCTGGGATGGTTAGCTCCGCCCCCGTGACTGTCTGGGATGGTTAGCTCCGCCCCCGTGACTGTCTGGGATGGTTAGCTCCGCCCCCGTGACTGTCTGGGATGGTTAGCTCCGCCCCGTGACTGTCTGGGATGGTTAGCTCCGCCCCGTGACTGTCTGGGATGGTTAGCTCCGCCCCCGTGACTGTCTGGGATGGTTAGCTCCGCCCCCGTGACTGTCTGGGATGGTTAGCTCCGCCCCCGTGACTGTCTGGGATGGTTAGCTCCGCCCCCGTGACTGTCTGGGATGGTTAGCTCCGCCCCCGTGACTGTCTGGGATGGTTAGCTCCGCCCCCGTGACTGTCTGGGATGGTTAGCTCCGCCCCGTGACTGTCTGGGATGGTTAGCTCCGCCCCCGTGACTGTCTGGGATGGTTAGACACGCCCTGGATTCCCATGTGGACTGATCTTAATCTCACTTTTCTTGTCATTTTCGCAGCATCAACTCAAACTTTCAGAACACAAAAGCCAAAGACCCTGAAGTATTGACAAAAGGTTTGGAATTAGCGCCGCGCCTCGTTTATCGCACGTGTTTATTGCACGTGTTTATCGCACGTGTTCAATGTGTCGTTACTGATTTAGTTTTGTGTGTTTTTCAGAAATGGCTTTGCTGGGACAAGAGCTCATGTTGTGCAGAGCGACGGACTTGGATCTCATCAGGGTGAAACTTCACACAAACCATCAACGTTCTTCAAACGTTCAGACCATGCGAGATGTTGAAGACGATGGACTCATTTGTTGTTTCTCGCTGGACTCATTTGTTGTTTCTCGCTGGACTCATTTGTTGTTTCTCGCTGGACTCATTTGTTGTTTCTCGCTGGACTCATTTGTTGTTTCTCGCTGGACTCATTTGTTGTTTCTCGCTGGACTCATTTGTTGTTTCTCGCTGGACTCATTTGTTGTTTCTCGATGGACTCATTCGTTGTTTCTCGCTGGACACATTAGTTGTTTCTGACTGGACACATTTGTTGTTTCTGACTGGACACATTAGTTGTTTCTCACTGGACTCATTTGTTGTTTCTCGCTGGACTCATTTGTTGTTTCTCGATGGACTCATTCGTTGTTTCTCGCTGGACACATTAGTTGTTTCTGACTGGACACATTTGTTGTTTCTGACTGGACACATTTGTTGTTTCTGACTGGACACATTTGTTGTTTCTGACTGGACACATTAGTTGTTTCTCACTGGACACATTAGTTGTTTCTGGCTGGACTCATTAGTTGTTTCTCGCTGGACTCATTAGTTGTTTCTCGATGGACTCATTCGTTGTTTCTCGCTGGACACATTAGTTGTTTCTGACTGGACACATTTGTTGTTTCTGACTGGACACATTAGTTGTTTCTCACTGGACACATTAGTTGTTTCTCACTGGACTCATTAGTTGTTTCTGGCTGGACTCATTAGTTGTTTCTCGCTGGACTCATTAGTTGTTTCTGGCTGGACTCATTAGTTGTTTCTCACTGGACTCATTAGTTGTTTCTGGCTGGACTCATTAGTTGTTTCTGGCTGGACTCATTAGTTGTTTCTCTTCAGGGGGTGGAGAGCCCGATGCGTCAGCTGCAGCTCCTGAAGCAGCTCCTCGCTCTGATCTCCAGCTCCACAGACACTTCTGGACTGAAGCGCGATGAGGAGCTTCTTCTGAACGAGCTTTACTCTCCAGAGAACCTGCCTGGCCTCGCACAGATGCTCCGCCCCTCTCTGGACCCGTGGCCCGCCCACGTCAGATACGGAAAGCAAGTCTTCTTCTACTGTCTTCTGCTGTCTTCTTCTGCTGTCTTCTTCTACTGTCTTCTTCTACTGTCTTCTGCTGTCTTCTTCTGCTGTCTTCTTCTACTGTCTTCTTCTGTCTTCTGCTGTCTTCTTCTATCTTCTTCTACTGTCTTCTTCTGTCTTCTGCTGTCTTCTTCTATCTTCTTCTACTGTCTTCTTCTGCTGTCTTCTTCTACTGTCTTCTTCTACTGTCTTCTGCTGTCTTCTTCTGCTGTCTTCTGCTGTCTTCTGCTGTCTTCTTCTGTCTTCTGCTGTCTTCTTCTGTCTTCTGCTGTCTTCTTCTGCTGTCTTCTGCTGTCTTCTTCTACTGTCTTCTTCTACTGTCTTCTGCTGTCTTCTTCTGCTGTCTTCTTCTGCTGTCTTCTTCTGCTGTCTTCTTCTGCTGTCTTCTTCTACTGTCTTCTGCTGTCTTCTTCTGTCTTCTGCTGTCTTCTTCTATCTTCTTCTACTGTCTTCTGCTGTCTTCTTCTATCTTCTTCTACTGTCTTCTTCTGCTGTCTTCTTCTACTGTCTTCTTCTACTGTCTTCTTCTACTGTCTTCTGCTGTCTTCTTCTGCTGTCTTCTGCTGTCTTCTTCTGCTGTCTTCTGCTGTCTTCTGCTGTCTTCTGCTGTCTTCTGCTGTCTTCTTCTACTGTCTTCTTCTACTGTCTTCTGCTGTCTTCTTCTGCTGTCTTCTTCTGCTGTCTTCTTCTGCTGTCTTCTTCTGCTGTCTTCTTCTACTGTCTTCTACTGTCTTCTGCTGTCTTCTGCTGTCTTCTGCTGTCTTCTGCTGTCTTCTTCTGCTGTCTTCTTCTACTGTCTTCTGCTGTCTTCTGCTGTCTTCTGCTGTCTTCTGCTGTCTTCTTCTGTCTTCTGCTGTCTTCTGCTGTCTTCTTCTGCTGTCTTCTTCTGCTGTCTTCTTCTGCTGTCTTCTTCTACTGTCTTCTGCTGTCTTCTGCTGTCTTCTTCTGCTGTCTTCTTCTGCTGTCTTCTTCTACTGTCTTCTTCTACTGTCTTCTTCTGTCTTCTGCTGTCTTCTTCTGCTGTCTTCTTCTGCTGTCTTCTTCTACTGTCGTCTTCTGCTGTCTTCTGCTGTCTTCTGCTGTCTTCTGCTGTCTTCTTCTACTGTCTTCTTCTGCTGTCTTCTTCTACTGTCTTCTTCTACTGTCTTCTTCTGTCTTCTTCTGTCTTCTGCTGTCTTCTGCTGTCTTCTGCTGTCTTCTTCTGCTGTCTTCTTCTACTGTCTTCTGCTGTCTTCTTCTACTGTCTTCTTCTGCTGTCTTCTTCTGCTGTCTTCTTCTGCTGTCTTCTTCTGCTGTCTTCTTCTGCTGTCTTCTTCTACTGTCTTCTGCTGTCTTCTGCTGTCTTCTGCTGTCTTCTTCTGTCTTCTGCTGTCTTCTTCTGCTGTCTTCTTCTGCTGTCTTCTTCTGCTGTCTTCTGCTGTCTTCTTCTACTGTCTTCTTCTACTGTCTTCTGCTGTCTTCTTCTGCTGTCTTCTTCTGCTGTCTTCTTCTGCTGTCTTCTTCTACTGTCTTCTGCTGTCTTCTTCTGTCTTCTGCTGTCTTCTTCTATCTTCTTCTACTGTCTTCTTCTGTCTTCTGCTGTCTTCTTCTATCTTCTTCTACTGTCTTCTTCTGCTGTCTTCTTCTACTGTCTTCTGCTGTCTTCTTCTACTGTCTTCTGCTGTCTTCTGCTGTCTTCTGCTGTCTTCTGCTGTCTTCTGCTGTCTTCTGCTGTCTTCTTCTACTGTCTTCTTCTACTGTCTTCTTCTTTCTTCTGCTGTCTTCTGCTGTCTTCTGCTGTCTTCTTCTGCTGTCTTCTTCTACTGTCTTCTTCTACTGTCTTCTGCTGTCTTCTGCTGTCTTCTGCTGTCTTCTTCTGCTGTCTTCTTCTGCTGTCTTCTTCTGCTGTCTTCTTCTACTGTCTTCTTCTACTGTCTTCTGCTGTCTTCTTCTGCTGTCTTCTTCTGCTGTCTTCTTCTACTGTCTTCTTCTTCTGTCTTCTGCTGTCTTCTGCTGTCTTCTGCTGCTGTCTTCTTCTGCTGTCTTCTTCTACTGTCTTCTTCTACTGTCTTCTGCTGTCTTCTGCTGTCTTCTGCTGTCTTCTTCTACTGTCTTCTTCTGCTGTCTTCTTCTGCTGTCTTCTTCTGCTGTCTTCTTCTACTGTCTTCTTCTACTGTCTTCTTCTACTGTCTTCTGCTGTCTTCTGCTGTCTTCTGCTGTCTTCTTCTGCTGTCTTCTTCTGCTGTCTTCTTCTACTGTCTTCTTCTACTGTCTTCTTCTACTGTCTTCTGCTGTCTTCTGCTGTCTTCTGCTGTCTTCTTCTGCTGTCTTCTTCTGCTGTCTTCTTCTGCTGTCTTCTTCTGCTGTCTTCTTCTGCTGTCTTCTTCTGTCTTCTGCTGTCTTCTGCTGTCTTCTGCTGTCTTCTTCTGCTGTCTTCTTCTGCTGTCTTCTTCTACTGTCTTCTTCTGCTGTCTTCTGCTGTCTTCTGCTGTCTTCTGCTGTCTTCTTCTACTGTCTTCTTCTGCTGTCTTCTTCTGCTGTCTTCTTCTGCTGTCTTCTTCTGCTGTCTTCTGCTGTCTTCTTCTGCTGTCTTCTTCTGCTGTCTTCTTCTGCTGTCTTCTGCTGTCTTCTTCTGCTGTCTTCTTCTGCTGTCTTCTTCTGCTGTCTTCTTCTACATGTTCACGTTCCTTTACATTTTGGCTTTTATCTTCTTGTTTTCTTCAGAGTTTGGCAAAAAGGATCAAAAGCGAAAGTGTCAAAAGAAGCAGCAGCTCCAGATCTCACAGCTCTTCTGCTTTCAACACGAGAAGCTCTAGAGGCGCTGCACAGTGAGGTGAGACACTGCACAGTGAGGTGAGACGCTCTAGAGACGCTGCACAGTGAGGTGAGACGCTGCACAGTGAGGTGAGACGCTGCACAGTGAGGTGAGACGCTGCACAGTGAGGTGAGACGCTCTAGAGGCGCTGCACAGTGCGGTGAGACGCTCTAGAGGCGCTGCACAGTGAGGTGAGAAGCTCTAGAGGCGCCGCACAGTGAGGTGGGACGCTCTAGAGGCGCCGCACAGTGAGGTGAGACGCTCTAGAGGCGCTGCACAGTGAGGTGAGACGCTGCACAGTGAGGTGAGACGCTGCACAGTGAGGTGAGACGCTGCACAGTGAGGTGAGACGCTCTAGAGGCGCTGCACAGTGAGGTGAGAAGCTCTAGAGGCGCTGCACAGTGAGGTGAGACGCTGCACAGTGAGGTGAGACGCTCTAGAGGCGCTGCACAGTGAGGTAAGACGCTGCACAGTGAGGTGAGACGCTCTAGAGGCGCTGCACAGTGAGGTGAGAAGCTCTAGAGGCGCCGCACAGTGAGGTGGGACGCTCTAGAGGCGCTGCACAGTGAGGTGAGGCGCTGCACAGTGAGGTGAGACGCTGCACAGTGAGGTGAGACGCTCTAGAGGCGCTGCACAGTGAGGTGAGACGCTCTAGAGGCGCTGCACAGTGAGGTGAGACGCTCTAGAGGCGCTGCACAGTGAGGTGAGAAGCTCTAGAGGCGCTGCACAGTGAGGTGAGAAGCTCTAGAGGCGCTGCACAGTGAGGTGAGACGCTCTAGAGGCGCTGCACAGTGAGGTGAGACGCTCTAGAGGCGCTGCACAGTGAGGTGAGACGCTCTAGAGGCGCTGCACAGTGAGGTGAGACGCTCTAGAGGCGCTGCACAGTGAGGTGAGACGCTCTAGAGGCGCTGCACAGTGAGGTGAGACGCTCTAGAGGCGCTGCACAGTGAGGTGAGACGCTCTAGAGGCGCTGCACAGTGAGGTGAGACGCTCTAGAGGCGCTGCACAGTGAGGTGAGACGCTCTAGAGGCGCTGCACAGTGAGGTGAGACGCTCTAGAGGCGCTGCACAGTGAGGTGAGACGCTCTAGAGGCGCTGCACAGTGAGGTGAGGCGCTGCACAGTGAGGTGAGACGCTCTAGAGGCGCTGCACAGTGAGGTGAGACGCTCTAGAGGCGCTGCACAGTGAGGTGAGGCGCTGCACAGTGAGGTGAGACGCTCTAGAGGCGCTGCACAGTGAGGTGAGACGCTCTAGAGGCGCTGCACAGTGAGGTGAGACGCTCTAGAGGCGCTGCACAGTGAGGTGAGACGCTCTAGAGGCGCTGCACAGTGAGGTGAGACGCTCTAGAGGTGAAACAAATGCTTAATTAATCTCAACATTTTCATTATTTCTCAGTGTGAGTTTCTGAAAGATTCGCCGCCCGAGAGCGTTTTCTCTTCGAGCGCGCTCAGAGTCGCAGCAAGCGACCTTCACCAGATGATGGCAGCGTTCAGCCACGTTTACGACACAGACCTGAAGTCCCACTGCAGCAGAGCGCCCCCTAACTTCAGCCCAGAGACCTGCATGTTCCAGAGGGTCCACGAGCTGATGACGGCCTGCAACACGGTACGTTTAAAGGACACGTGTTACGACGGTACGTTTAAAGGACACGTGTTACGACGGTACGTTTAAAGGACACGTGTTACGACGGTACGTTTAAAGGACACGTGTTACGACGGTACGTTTAAAGGACACGTGTTATAACGGTACGTTTAAAGGACACGTGTTACGACGGTACGTTTAAAGGACACGTGTTACGACGGTACGTTTAAAGGACACGTGTTACGACGGTACGTTTAAAGGACACGTGTTACGACGGTACGTTTAAAGGACACGTGTTATAACGGTACGTTTAAAGGACACGTGTTACGACGGTACGTTTAAAGGACACGTGTTATAACGGTACGTTTAAAGGACACGTGTTACGACGGTACGTTTAAAGGACACGTGTTATAACGGTACGTTTAAAGGACACGTGTTACGACGGTACGTTTAAAGGACACGTGTTACAACGGTACGTTTAAAGGACACGTGTTACGACGGTACGTTTAAAGGACACGTGTTACGACGGTACGTTTAAAGGACACGTGTTACGACGGTACGTTTAAAGGACACGTGTTACGACGGTACGTTTAAAGGACACGTGTTACGACGGTACGTTTAAAGGACACGTGTTACGACGGTACGTTTAAAGGACACGTGTTACGACGGTACGTTTAAAGGACACGTGTTACGACGGTACGTTTAAAGGACACGTGTTACGACGGTACGTTTAAAGGACACGTGTTACGACGGTACGTTTAAAGGACACGTGTTACGACGGTACGTTTAAAGGACACGTGTTACGACGGTACGTTTAAAGGACACGTGTTACGACGGTACGTTTAAAGGACACGTGTTACGACGGTACGTTTAAAGGACACGTGTTACGACGGTACGTTTAAAGGACACGTGTTACGACGGTACGTTTAAAGGACACGTGTTACGACGGTACGTTTAAAGGACACGTGTTACGACGGTACGTTTAAAGGACACGTGTTACGACGGTACGTTTAAAGGACACGTGTTACGACGGTACGTTTAAAGGACACGTGTTACGACGGTACGTTTAAAGGACACGTGTTACGACGGTACGTTTAAAGGACACGTGTTACGACGGTACGTTTAAAGGACACGTGTTACGACGGTACGTTTAAAGGACACGTGTTACGACGGTACGTTTAAAGGACACGTGTTACGACGGTACGTTTAAAGGACACGTGTTACGACGGTACGTTTAAAGGACACGTGTTACGACGGTACGTTTAAAGGACACGTGTTACGACGGTACGTTTAAAGGACACGTGTTACGACGGTACGTTTAAAGGACACGTGTTACGACGGTACGTTTAAAGGACACGTGTTACGACGGTACGTTTAAAGGACACGTGTTACGACGGTACGTTTAAAGGACACGTGTTACGACGGTACGTTTAAAGGACACGTGTTACGACGGTACGTTTAAAGGACACGTGTTAGACGGTACGTTTAAAGGACACGTGTTACGACGGTACGTTTAAAGGACACGTGTTACGACGGTACGTTTAAAGGACACGTGTTACGACGGTACGTTTAAAGGACACGTGTTACGACGGTACGTTTAAAGGACACGTGTTACGACGGTACGTTTAAAGGACACGTGTTACGACGGTACGTTTAAAGGACACGTGTTACGACGGTACGTTTAAAGGACACGTGTTACGACGGTACGTTTAAAGGACACGTGTTACGACGGTACGTTTAAAGGACACGTGTTACGACGGTACGTTTAAAGGACACGTGTTACGACGGTACGTTTAAAGGACACGTGTTACGACGGTACGTTTAAAGGACACGTGTTACGACGGTACGTTTAAAGGACACGTGTTACGACGGTACGTTTAAAGGACACGTGTTACGACGGTACGTTTAAAGGACACGTGTTACGACGGTACGTTTAAAGGACACGTGTTACGACGGTACGTTTAAAGGACACGTGTTACGACGGTACGTTTAAAGGACACGTGTTACGACGGTACGTTTAAAGGACACGTGTTACGACGGTACGTTTAAAGGACACGTGTTACGACGGTACGTTTAAAGGACACGTGTTACGACGGTACGTTTAAAGGACACGTGTTACGACGGTACGTTTAAAGGACACGTGTTACGACGGTACGTTTAAAGGACACGTGTTACGACGGTACGTTTAAAGGACACGTGTTACGACGGTACGTTTAAAGGACACGTGTTACGACGGTACGTTTAAAGGACACGTGTTACGACGGTACGTTTAAAGGACACGTGTTACGACGGTACGTTTAAAGGACACGTGTTACGACGGTACGTTTAAAGGACACGTGTTACGACGGTACGTTTAAAGGACACGTGTTACGACGGTACGTTTAAAGGACACGTGTTACGACGGTACGTTTAAAGGACACGTGTTACGACGGTACGTTTAAAGGACACGTGTTACGACGGTACGTTTAAAGGACACGTGTTACGACGGTACGTTTAAAGGACACGTGTTACGACGGTACGTTTAAAGGACACGTGTTACGACGGTACGTTTAAAGGACACGTGTTACGACGGTACGTTTAAAGGACACGTGTTACGACGGTACGTTTAAAGGACACGTGTTACGACGGTACGTTTAAAGGACACGTGTTACGACGGTACGTTTAAAGGACACGTGTTACGACGGTACGTTTAAAGGACACGTGTTACGACGGTACGTTTAAAGGACACGTGTTACGACGGTACGTTTAAAGGACACGTGTTACGACGGTACGTTTAAAGGACACGTGTTACGACGGTACGTTTAAAGGACACGTGTTACGACGGTACGTTTAAAGGACACGTGTTACGACGGTACGTTTAAAGGACACGTGTTACGACGGTACGTTTAAAGGACACGTGTTACGACGGTACGTTTAAAGGACACGTGTTACGACGGTACGTTTAAAGGACACGTGTTACGACGGTACGTTTAAAGGACACGTGTTACGACGGTACGTTTAAAGGACACGTGTTACGACGGTACGTTTAAAGGACACGTGTTACGACGGTACGTTTAAAGGACACGTGTTACGACGGTACGTTTAAAGGACACGTGTTACGACGGTACGTTTAAAGGACACGTGTTATGACGGTACGTTTAAAGGACACGTGTTACGACGGTACGTTTAAAGGACATTAGTCATTACTGCCTTTGAACTACTTTCACTGCTTCCTTTTTATGTTCACCGTACAGCTTGTAGACATTTATAAAAAAACAATAAGAAAAATAAAATTATTCAAGTAGAAATAGTGAATAACAATGAATAATATTAATGATAAAAGTAGGATAATCATGTGACAACAACAATCAAAGATGTCCATGTATTCTACTCTCATACATACTTTCCATATACTTTTTAAAAATCGTTTGTTTTGATCTTTTTTATATAGTTTGATATTGGATTGTGCTTGAACCGGACAAATCTGTGAAAATGTTACATCATTAGGCCCTTTAGTTTCACTGTTTTCTTTCGCAGGACTTGGAAACACTGAACGAACTCTCGGAGGCGTCCGGAGCGATGACGGGCGAAGTGCGCCACCTACAGGCCCAGCCGCGGTACTGGAGCCGCGGGGAAAAGCGCACGCTGCGTGAGTCCAACGAAACAATCAAACCAACCTTTACATGATGTGAGACGTGACTGTTTGTCTCCGTTTGCAGCCGACACGTTGGAGGAGCTCACCAGACGCTATCGAGAGTTTCTTTCGCTGCTGAACCCTTGAAAACGTTTGATTAACACGACGGGAAGTCACTTTGACCTTGAAGCTGAATTTTGAATTGAATTGCCTTTTTTGCATGTAAATAACAAGTTTACTCATTTCTGTATTATATATCTGCGAGTGCCGTTTGGGGCAGAGATTTGCTCAGATCAAGACACTTTAAGCTGAAGTATGTGACACGTTTTGCTCTAGCGCGGCCAATCAGAGCGTGGCCAATCAGAGCGCTGCTGTTGTCAGTTCTTTGTGTGGAAATGTAAAATGGAACCAAACGTGATTTTAATGTGAAATAAAAATGAGCTTGTGATAAAGCTGTGATGAGGATTTGACCTAAACACTTCCCTCCAGAGCGGCAACTAGTGGTCTGATTCACATTATTTGAGAATAATTTGTAGAATAATATGAAATGTTTTGGTTGTATTTTAATGCATTTCTGCTCAGTCTTTTATATTTAAACTAAACACTTATGCAGAACAAATAAACCCCTTTTTACTACAATAAAGAGCTCTTGAAAAATATACCGTGATATTTAATACTTAAGTCAAAAGATTGAAACTAAAGATGAATGTTTTGAATAAGAAATGTCTGATTTTCCTCAATTCAATTTATTTGTAAAAACTTCAGTCACAGATTTACAGCTTGATTTGGTTTAAAGTCCAATAGAAAGAAGTTTGACATAATGTACAATATATAACTCCAGTACAAGTACTCGTGGCATATTCATATTTACAGTACGTTAGCGGGCGTGTCTGGGGGGCGTGTCTAGAAGCCCTTCCGCAGCAGCCACTCCTTGAGCTCGCGGTCGTACTGCCCTTTGACCTTGAGCGTCCCGGTGACCTCGTTGACCTGCGTGGGCGGCTCTTTCCCGGTGGTGTCTCTCAGGAAGTCCCGGACGTCCCGCTGCAGCGCCCAGATGTCTCCGCCCACCTTCCGCACCACGGTGATGTGGCGGTTGCCGTGCGTCAGGTCCGTGTACACCGGGACGTTGTGCATGCGCGAGCGGCGAACCGTGTACGGCAGGTCGGGCGGCGAGGGGGGCGGAGCCTGCCAGCCGCTGGGAGCCGGGCCGTCGTGTGGGGGAGGGGCGGGGACCTGCAGGGGGCGGGGCAGAAGGAGGAGCCATTTATTTAGATCCTCCCGACGTTAGAGTTTAGACTTGAAACTCATTTTGAACCAAAGAAAGGTTGAAATAAAAGGATTAAACAAGTTCTTTTGTTTGACATTTTTTAAACTAAATTTGACAGATTTAAAAGATTCAGTTTTGGGATGAAATAGTTCCTGGTTCCTGTCAGTTTGGTGAGTAGTTCCTGCTCTTTCTGATCCATAATCAACTCTTACATTTAAATCATAACCATTTAAATTCATTTGAGTTTCAGCCTTAAAATATTTACAGAAGAAAAGCAGAAAAGTTACAGTGAAGCTTTAAACCGCAGCGTCAGCGGTGTTTGTTTGTCCCCGTGTTTGTCTCATGTTTGTCCCTGTTTGTCCCCGTGTTTGTCTCATGTTCCTCCGGTGTTTGTCTCATGTTTGTCTCATGTTCCTCCGGTGTTTGTCTCATGTTTGTCCCCGTGTTTGTCTCATGTTCCTCCGGTGTTTGTCTCATGTTTGTCCCCGTGTTTGTCTCATGTTCCTCCGGTGTTTGTCTCATGTTTGTCTCATGTTTGTCTCATGTTTGTCCCGGTGTTTGTCTCATGTTTGTCCCCGTGTTTGTCTCATGTTCCTCCGGTGTTTGTCTCATGTTTGTCCCGGTGTTTGTCCCCGTGTTTGTCTCATGTTCCTCCGGTGTTTGTCTCATGTTTGTCCCGGTGTTTGTCTCATGTTTGTCCCCGTGTTTGTCTCATGTTCCTCCGGTGTTTGTCTCATGTTTGTCCTGGTGTTTGTCCCCGTGTTTGTCTCATGTTCCTCCGGTGTTTGTCTCATGTTTGTCCCGGTGTTTGTCTCATGTTTGTCCCGGTGTTTGTCTCATGTTTGTCCCGGTGTTTGTCTCATGTTTGTCCTGGTGTTTGTCTCATGTTTGTCTCATGTTTGTCCCGGTGTTTGTCTCATGTTTGTCCCGGTGTTTGTCTCATGTTTGTCCCGGTGTTTGTCTCATGTTTGTCCTGGTGTTGTCCTGGTGTTTGTCTCATGTTTGTCCCGGTGTTTGTCTCATGTTCCTCCGGATGTTTGTCTCATGTTTGTCCCGGTGTTTGTCTCATGTTTGTCCCGGTGTTTGTCTCATGTTTGTCCCGGTGTTTGTCTCATGTTTGTCCTGGTGTTTGTCTCATGTTTGTCCCGGTGTTTGTCTCATGTTTGTCCCGGTGTTTGTCTCATGTTTGTCCCGGTGTTTGTCTCATGTTTGTCCCGGTGTTTGTCTCATGTTTGTCCTGGTGTTTGTCCTGGTGTTGTCCCGGTGTTTGTCTCATGTTTGTCCCGGTGTTTGTCTCATGTTTGTCCTGGTGTTTGTCTCATGTTTGTCCTGGTGTTTGTCTCATGTTTGTCCTGGTGTTTGTCTCATGTTTGTCCTGGTGTTTGTCCTGGTGTTGTCCCGGTGTTTGTCTCATGTTTGTCCCGGTGTTTGTCTCATGTTTGTCCTGGTGTTTGTCTCATGTTTGTCCTGGTGTTTGTCTCATGTTTGTCCTGGTGTTTGTCTCATGTTTGTCCTGGTGTTTGTCCTGGTGTTGTCCCGGTGTTTGTCTCATGTTTGTCCTGGTGTTTGTCTCATGTTTGTCCTGGTGTTTGTCCTGGTGTTTGTCTCATGTTTGTCCTGGTGTTTGTCTCATGTTTGTCCCGATGTTTGTCTCATGTTTGTCCCGGTGTTTGTCTCATGTTCCTCCGGGTGTTTGTCCTGGTGTTTGTCTCATGTTCACCCCGGTGTCCCCCCCGGTGTCCCTCACCTCGCTCGGGGGGATGAGCCGCTCCACAAACTCGTACTCCTCCGTGGACTCCTGGAGCTCCGGGGCGGAGCAGAAGCGTCTCGCCGCCGCGGGCCTCAGTGCCGCCGCGGGCCTCAGTGCGGCTGAAGCCCGGGGACAGAGCCTGAGAGCGGCCGCCACAGCCCCGCGGAGCCCGGGGGAGACGAGGCAGAAGGACGCGGACATGATGGAGCGAGCTAAGGAGACACGACCCGGAAACGAACCGAAACAACCCGGAAGTGACGCGAGGAGAGGAAGAGAAGCGCGCTGAGGCCTCCTGCTGGTCACGTGTGAACTGCAGGGGGCGTGTCTCTGTGTTTGGCTCAGAAACACAACTTTAATGAACTTTGACCTCATTAAAAGAGTTAAAGGTCATTCACTTTGGTGTCTCATGTTGAGGAGTTAAAATATATCGGGGTCTCGGATGAACAGTTTAGTCCTGCTTTAGTTCTGCTTTAGTCCTGTTTTAGTCCTGCTTTAGTCCTGCTTTAGTCCTGTTTTAGTCCTGCTTTAGTCCTGCTTTAGACCTGCTTTAGTCCTGCTTTAGTCCTGTTTTAGTCCTGCTTTAGACCTGCTTTAGTCCTGTTTTAGACCTGCTTTAGTCCTGCTTTAGTCCTGCTTTAGACCTGCTTTAGTCCTGCTTTAGACCTGCTTTAGTCCAGCTTTAGTCCTGCTTTAGTTCTGCTTTAGTCCTGTTTTAGTCCTGCTTTAGTCCTGCTTTAGACCTGCTTTAGTCCTGCTTTAGTCCTGTTTTAGTCCTGCTTTAGTCCTGCTTTAGTCCTGCTTTAGACCTGCTTTAGACCTGCTTTAGTCCTGTTTTAGACCTGCTTTAGTCCTGCTTTAGACCTGCTTTAGTCCTGCTTTAGTCCTGCTTTAGTCCTGCTTTAGTCCTGCTTTAGTCCTGCTTTAGTCCTGCTTTAGACCTGCTTTAGTCCTGCTTTAGACCTGCTTTAGACCTGCTTTAGTCCTGTTTTAGACCTGCTTTAGTCCTGCTTTAGACCTGCTTTAGTTCTGCTTTAGTCCTGTTTTAGACCTGCTTTAGACCTGCTTTAGTCCTGTTTTAGACCTGCTTTAGTCCTGCTTTAGTCCTGCTTTAGACCTGCTTTAGACCTGCTTTAGACCTGCTTTAGTCCTGCTTTAGTCCTGCTTTAGACCTGCTTTAGACCTGCTTTAGTCCTGTTTTAGACCTGCTTTAGTCCTGCTTTAGACCTGCTTTAGACCTGCTTTAGACCTGCTTTAGTCCTGTTTTAGACCTGCTTTAGTCCTGCTTTAGTCCTGCTTTAGACCTTTTTTAGTCCTGCTTTAGACCTGCTTTAGTCCAGCTTTAGTCCTGCTTTAGTTCTGCTTTAGTCCTGTTTTAGTCCTGCTTTAGTCCTGCTTTAGACCTGCTTTAGTCCTGCTTTAGTCCTGTTTTAGTCCTGCTTTAGTCCTGCTTTAGTCCTGCTTTAGACCTGCTTTAGACCTGCTTTATTCCTGCTTTAGACCTGCTTTAGTCCAGCTTTAGTCCTGCTTTAGACCTGCTTTAGTCCTGTTTTAGTCCTGCTTTAGTCCTGGTTTAGTCCTGCTTTAGTCCTGCTTTAGTCCTGCTTTAGACCTGCTTTAGTCCTGCTTTAGTTCTGCTTTAGTCCTGTTTTAGTCCTGCTTTAGTCCTGCTTTAGACCTGCTTTAGTCCTGCTTTAGTCCTGTTTTAGTCCTGCTTTAGTCCTGCTTTAGTCCTGCTTTAGACCTGCTTTAGACCTGCTTTAGTCCTGTTTTAGACCTGCTTTAGTCCTGCTTTAGACCTGCTTTAGTCCTGCTTTAGTCCTGCTTTAGTCCTGCTTTAGTCCTGCTTTAGTCCTGCTTTAGACCTGCTTTAGTCCTGCTTTAGTCCTGCTTTAGACCTGCTTTAGACCTGCTTTAGTCCTGTTTTAGACCTGCTTTAGTCCTGCTTTAGACCTGCTTTAGTTCTGCTTTAGTCCTGTTTTAGACCTGCTTTAGACCTGCTTTAGTCCTGTTTTAGACCTGCTTTAGTCCTGCTTTAGACCTGCTTTAGTCCTGCTTTAGTCCTGCTTTAGACCTGCTTTAGACCTGCTTTAGACCTGCTTTAGTCCTGTTTTAGACCTGCTTTAGTCCTGCTTTAGTCCTGCTTTAGACCTTTTTTAGTCCTGCTTTAGACCTGCTTTAGTCCAGCTTTAGTCCTGCTTTAGTTCTGCTTTAGTCCTGTTTTAGTCCTGCTTTAGTCCTGCTTTAGACCTGCTTTAGTCCTGCTTTAGTCCTGTTTTAGTCCTGCTTTAGTCCTGCTTTAGTCCTGCTTTAGACCTGCTTTAGTCCTGTTTTAGTCCTGCTTTAGTCCTGGTTTAGTCCTGCTTTAGTCCTGCTTTAGTCCTGCTTTAGTCCTGCTTTAGAAATGCTTTAGTCCTGCTTTATACCTGCTTTAGTCCAGCTTTAGTCCTGCTTTAGTCCTGCTTTAGACCTGCTTTAGACCTGCTTTAGACCTGCTTTAGTCCTGCTTTAGACCTGCTTTAGTCCTGCTTTAGACCTGCTTTAGTTCTGCTTTAGACCTGTTTTAGTCCTGCTTTAGTCCTGGTTTAGTCCTGGTTTAGTCCTGCTTTAGTCCTGCTTTAGTCCTGCTTTAGTCCAGCTTTAGTCCTGCTTTAGACCTGCTTTAGTCCTGCTTTAGTCCTGCTTTAGACCTGCTTTAGACCTGCTTTAGTCCTGCTTTAGACCTGCTTTAGACCTGCTTTAGACCTGCTTTAGTCCTGTTTTAGACCTGCTTTAGTCCTGCTTTAGTCCTGCTTTAGACCTTTTTTAGTCCTGCTTTAGACCTGCTTTAGTCCAGCTTTAGTCCTGCTTTAGTTCTGCTTTAGTCCTGTTTTAGTCCTGCTTTAGTCCTGCTTTAGACCTGCTTTAGTCCTGCTTTAGTCCTGTTTTAGTCCTGCTTTAGTCCTGCTTTAGTCCTGCTTTAGACCTGCTTTAGACCTGCTTTAGTCCTGCTTTAGACCTGCTTTAGTCCTGCTTTAGACCTGCTTTAGTCCAGCTTTAGTCCTGCTTTAGACCTGCTTTAGTCCTGTTTTAGTCCTGCTTTAGTCCTGGTTTAGTCCTGCTTTAGTCCTGCTTTAGTCCTGCTTTAGTCCTGCTTTAGAAATGCTTTAGTCCTGCTTTATACCTGCTTTAGTCCAGCTTTAGTCCTGCTTTAGTCCTGCTTTAGACCTGCTTTAGACCTGCTTTAGACCTGCTTTAGTCCTGCTTTAGACCTGCTTTAGTCCTGCTTTAGACCTGCTTTAGTTCTGCTTTAGACCTGTTTTAGTCCTGCTTTAGTCCTGGTTTAGTCCTGGTTTAGTCCTGCTTTAGTCCTGCTTTAGTCCTGCTTTAGTCCAGCTTTAGTCCTGCTTTAGTCCTGCTTTAGACCTGCTTTAGACCTGCTTTATACCTGCTTTAGTCCAGCTTTAGTCCTGCTTTAGTCCTGCTTTAGACCTGCTTTAGTCCTGCTTTAGTCCTGCTTTAGACCTGCTTTAGACCTGCTTTATACCTGCTTTAGTCCAGCTTTAGTACTGCTTTAGTCCTGCTTTAGTCCAGCTTTAGTCCTGCTTTAGTCCTGCTTTAGACCTGCTTTAGACCTGCTTTATACCTGCTTTAGTCCAGCTTTAGTCCTGCTTTAGACCTGCTTTAGTCCTGCTTTAGTCCTGCTTTAGACCTGCTTTAGTCCTGCTTTAGTCCTGTTTTAGACCTGCTTTAGACCTGTTTTAGACCTGCTTTAGACCTGCTTTAGTCCAGCTTTAGTCCTGCTTTAGTCCTGGTTTAGTCCTGGTTTAGTCCTGCTTTAGTCCTGGTTTAGTCCTGGTTTAGTCCTGCTTTAGTCCTGCTTTAGAAATGCTTTAGTCCTGCTTTAGTCCAGCTTTAGTCCTGCTTTAGTCCTGCTTTAGACCTGCTTTAGTCCTGCTTTAGTCCTGTTTTAGACCTGCTTTAGACCTGCTTTAGTCCTGCTTTAGTCCTGTTTTAGACCTGCTTTAGACCTGTTTTAGTCCCGCTTTAGTCTTGCTTTAGACCTGCTTTAGACCTGCTTTAGTCCTGGTTTAGTTCCTTTGAGATAGGGGGAGGAGCTCAGTCACACGAGAGGAGCTCGGAGTAGAGCTGCTGCTCCTCCATGCTCAGAGGAGGAGTTCCCTGGCTCCTCCTCCTCAGAGTCCAGGAGACTCAGGAGCCGACCTCAGACTGACCAGAGTCCAGAGGAAACCACTCTGTTCCTTTTGCTCCAGAGGAAGAGGAAACGAGGTCGTCTCCTTGGTGGGCGTGGCCAGGATGAAACCAGAGCGTCTCGTTTTGTGACTTTTCACTTGTCACACTCTCTCGCTCTTGGACCATGAGCGGAGGAGAAGACGTCGTCCTGAAGATGGACCATCTGGAGGTCAATTTGATCAGCAAAGAAAAGAGAGGTTTAAGACTTCAACTGAGGTGTGACTGTCCCTGAAGATCTAACAACAGTTTAGTCCTGGTTTGGACCCACTTTAGTCCTGGTTTAGACCTGCTTTAGACCTGGTTTAGACCTGCTTTAGTCCTGGTTTAGACCTGCTTTAGTCCTGCTTTAGTCCTGCTTTAGACCTGCTTTAGTCCTGCTTTAGTCCTGTTTTAGTCCTGCTTTAGTCCTGCTTTAGTCCTGCTTTAGACCTGCTTTAGACCTGCTTTAGTCCTGTTTTAGACCTGCTTTAGTCCTGCTTTAGACCTGCTTTAGTCCTGCTTTAGTCCTGCTTTAGTCCTGCTTTAGTCCTGCTTTAGTCCTGCTTTAGACCTGCTTTAGTCCTGCTTTAGTCCTGCTTTAGACCTGCTTTAGACCTGCTTTAGTCCTGTTTTAGACCTGCTTTAGTCCTGCTTTAGACCTGCTTTAGTTCTGCTTTAGTCCTGCTTTAGACCTGCTTTAGTCCTGTTTTAGACCTGCTTTAGTCCTGCTTTAGACCTGCTTTAGTCCTGCTTTAGTCCTGCTTTAGACCTGCTTTAGACCTGCTTTAGACCTGCTTTAGTCCTGTTTTAGACCTGCTTTAGTCCTGCTTTAGTCCTGCTTTAGACCTTTTTTAGTCCTGCTTTAGACCTGCTTTAGTCCAGCTTTAGTCCTGCTTTAGTTCTGCTTTAGTCCTGTTTTAGTCCTGCTTTAGTCCTGCTTTAGACCTGCTTTAGTCCTGCTTTAGTCCTGCTTTAGACCTGCTTTAGTCCTGCTTTAGTCCTGCTTTAGTCCTGCTTTAGTCCTGCTTTAGTCCTGCTTTAGTCCTGCTTTAGTCCTGCTTTAGTCCTGCTTTAGACCTGCTTTAGTCCTGCTTTAGACCTGCTTTAGACCTGCTTTAGTCCTGTTTTAGACCTGCTTTAGTCCTGCTTTAGACCTGCTTTAGTTCTGCTTTAGTCCTGTTTTAGACCTGCTTTAGACCTGCTTTAGTCCTGTTTTAGACCTGCTTTAGTCCTGCTTTAGACCTGCTTTAGTCCTGCTTTAGTCCTGCTTTAGTCCTGCTTTAGACCTGCTTTAGACCTGCTTTAGTCCTGTTTTAGACCTGCTTTAGTCCTGCTTTAGACCTGCTTTAGACCTGCTTTAGACCTGCTTTAGTCCTGCTTTAGTCCTGCTTTAGACCTGCTTTAGACCTGCTTTAGTCCTGTTTTAGACCTGCTTTAGTCCTGCTTTAGTCCTGCTTTAGTCCTGCTTTAGACCTGCTTTAGACCTGCTTTAGTCCTGTTTTAGACCTGCTTTAGTCCTGCTTTAGTCCTGCTTTAGACCTTTTTTAGTCCTGCTTTAGACCTGCTTTAGTCCAGCTTTAGTCCTGCTTTAGTTCTGCTTTAGTCCTGTTTTAGTCCTGCTTTAGTCCTGCTTTAGACCTGCTTTAGTCCTGCTTTAGTCCTGTTTTAGTCCTGCTTTAGTCCTGCTTTAGTCCTGCTTTAGACCTGCTTTAGACCTGCTTTAGTCCTGCTTTAGACCTGCTTTAGTCCAGCTTTAGTCCTGCTTTAGACCTGCTTTAGTCCTGTTTTAGTCCTGCTTTAGTCCTGCTTTAGTCCTGCTTTAGACCTGCTTTAGACCTGCTTTAGTCCTGTTTTAGACCTGCTTTAGTCCTGCTTTAGACCTGCTTTAGTCCTGCTTTAGTCCTGCTTTAGTCCTGCTTTAGTCCTGCTTTAGTCCTGCTTTAGACCTGCTTTAGTCCTGCTTTAGTCCTGCTTTAGACCTGCTTTAGACCTGCTTTAGTCCTGTTTTAGACCTGCTTTAGTCCTGCTTTAGACCTGCTTTAGTTCTGCTTTAGTCCTGTTTTAGACCTGCTTTAGACCTGCTTTAGTCCTGTTTTAGACCTGCTTTAGTCCTGCTTTAGACCTGCTTTAGTCCTGCTTTAGTCCTGCTTTAGACCTGCTTTAGACCTGCTTTAGTCCTGTTTTAGACCTGCTTTAGTCCTGCTTTAGTCCTGCTTTAGACCTTTTTTAGTCCTGCTTTAGACCTGCTTTAGTCCAGCTTTAGTCCTGCTTTAGTTCTGCTTTAGTCCTGTTTTAGTCCTGCTTTAGTCCTGCTTTAGACCTGCTTTAGTCCTGCTTTAGTCCTGTTTTAGTCCTGCTTTAGTCCTGCTTTAGTCCTGCTTTAGACCTGCTTTAGTCCAGCTTTAGTCCTGCTTTAGACCTGCTTTAGTCCTGTTTTAGTCCTGCTTTAGTCCTGGTTTAGTCCTGCTTTAGTCCTGCTTTAGTCCTGCTTTAGTCCTGCTTTAGAAATGCTTTAGTCCTGCTTTATACCTGCTTTAGTCCAGCTTTAGTCCTGCTTTAGTCCTGCTTTAGACCTGCTTTAGACCTGCTTTAGACCTGCTTTAGTCCTGCTTTAGACCTGCTTTAGTCCTGCTTTAGACCTGCTTTAGTTCTGCTTTAGACCTGTTTTAGTCCTGCTTTAGTCCTGGTTTAGTCCTGGTTTAGTCCTGCTTTAGTCCTGCTTTAGTCCTGCTTTAGTCCAGCTTTAGTCCTGCTTTAGACCTGCTTTAGACCTGCTTTAGTCCTGCTTTAGACCTGCTTTAGACCTGCTTTAGACCTGCTTTAGTCCTGTTTTAGACCTGCTTTAGTCCTGCTTTAGTCCTGCTTTAGACCTTTTTTAGTCCTGCTTTAGACCTGCTTTAGTCCAGCTTTAGTCCTGCTTTAGTTCTGCTTTAGTCCTGTTTTAGTCCTGCTTTAGTCCTGCTTTAGACCTGCTTTAGTCCTGCTTTAGTCCTGTTTTAGTCCTGCTTTAGTCCTGCTTTAGTCCTGCTTTAGACCTGCTTTAGACCTGCTTTAGTCCTGCTTTAGACCTGCTTTAGTCCTGCTTTAGACCTGCTTTAGTCCAGCTTTAGTCCTGCTTTAGACCTGCTTTAGTCCTGTTTTAGTCCTGCTTTAGTCCTGGTTTAGTCCTGCTTTAGTCCTGCTTTAGTCCTGCTTTAGTCCTGCTTTAGAAATGCTTTAGTCCTGCTTTATACCTGCTTTAGTCCAGCTTTAGTCCTGCTTTAGTCCTGCTTTAGACCTGCTTTAGACCTGCTTTAGACCTGCTTTAGTCCTGCTTTAGACCTGCTTTAGTCCTGCTTTAGACCTGCTTTAGTTCTGCTTTAGACCTGTTTTAGTCCTGCTTTAGTCCTGGTTTAGTCCTGGTTTAGTCCTGCTTTAGTCCTGCTTTAGTCCTGCTTTAGTCCAGCTTTAGTCCTGCTTTAGTCCTGCTTTAGACCTGCTTTAGTCCAGCTTTAGTCCTGCTTTAGTCCTGCTTTAGACCTGCTTTAGTCCTGCTTTAGTCCTGCTTTAGACCTGCTTTAGACCTGCTTTATACCTGCTTTAGTCCTGCTTTAGTCCTGCTTTAGTCCAGCTTTAGTCCTGCTTTAGTCCTGCTTTAGACCTGCTTTAGACCTGCTTTATACCTGCTTTAGTCCAGCTTTAGTCCTGCTTTAGTCCTGCTTTAGACCTGCTTTAGTCCTGCTTTAGTCCTGCTTTAGACCTGCTTTAGACCTGCTTTAGACCTGCTTTAGTCCTGCTTTAGTCCTGTTTTAGACCTGCTTTAGACCTGTTTTAGTCCCGCTTTAGTCTTGCTTTAGACCTGCTTTAGACCTGCTTTAGTCCTGGTTTAGTTCCTTTGAGATAGGGGGAGGAGCTCAGTCACACGAGAGGAGCTCGGAGTAGAGCTGCTGCTCCTCCATGCTCAGAGGAGGAGTTCCCTGGCTCCTCCTCCTCAGAGTCCAGGAGACTCAGGAGCCGACCTCAGACTGACCAGAGTCCAGAGGAAACCACTCTGTTCCTTTTGCTCCAGAGGAAGAGGAAACGAGGTCGTCTCCTTGGTGGGCGTGGCCAGGATGAAACCAGAGCGTCTCGTTTTGTGACTTTTCACTTGTCACACTCTCTCGCTCTTGGACCATGAGCGGAGGAGAAGACGTCGTCCTGAAGATGGACCATCTGGAGGTCAGTTTGATCAGCAAAGAAAAGAGAGGTTTAAGACTTCAACTGAGGTGTGACTGTCCCTGAAGATCTAACAACAGTTTAGTCCTGGTTTGGACCCACTTTAGTCCTGGTTTAGACCTGCTTTAGACCTGGTTTAGACCTGCTTTAGTCCTGGTTTAGACCTGCTTTAGACCTGGTTTAGACCTGCTTTAGTCCTGGTTTAGACCTGCTTTAGTCCTGGTTTAGACCTGCTTTAGACCTGGTTTAGACCTGCTTTAGTCCTGGTTTAGTCCTGCTTTAGTCCTGGTTTAGACCTGGTTTAGACCTGCTTTAGTCCTGCTTTAGTCCTGCTTTAGTCCTGCTTTAGTCCTGCTTTAGTCCTGCTTTAGTCCTGCTTTAGTCCTGCTTTAGACCTGCTTTAGTCCTGCTTTAGTCCTGGTTTAGTCCTGGTTTAGTCCTGCTTTAGTCCTGGTTTAGTCCTGGTTTAGTCCTGCTTTAGTCCTGCTTTAGACCTGCTTTAGACCTGCTTTAGTCCTGCTTTAGTCCTGCTTTAGTCCTGGTTTAGTCCTGGTTTAGACCTGCTTTAGTCCTGCTTTAGTCCTGCTTTAGTCCTGCTTTAGTCCTGCTTTAGTCCTGCTTTAGACCTGCTTTAGTCCAGCTTTAGTCCTGCTTTAGTCCTGGTTTAGTCCTGGTTTAGTCCTGCTTTAGTCCTGGTTTAGTCCTGGTTTAGTCCTGCTTTAGTCCTGCTTTAGAAATGCTTTAGTCCTGCTTTAGTCCAGCTTTAGTCCTGCTTTAGTCCTGCTTTAGACCTGCTTTAGTCCTGCTTTAGTCCTGTTTTAGACCTGCTTTAGACCTGCTTTAGTCCTGCTTTAGTCCTGTTTTAGACCTGCTTTAGACCTGTTTTAGTCCCGCTTTAGTCTTGCTTTAGACCTGCTTTAGACCTGCTTTAGTCCTGGTTTAGTTCCTTTGAGATAGGGGGAGGAGCTCAGTCACACGAGAGGAGCTCGGAGTAGAGCTGCTGCTCCTCCATGCTCAGAGGAGGAGTTCCCTGGCTCCTCCTCCTCAGAGTCCAGGAGACTCAGGAGCCGACCTCAGACTGACCAGAGTCCAGAGGAAACCACTCTGTTCCTTTTGCTCCAGAGGAAGAGGAAACGAGGTCGTCTCCTTGGTGGGCGTGGCCAGGATGAAACCAGAGCGTCTCGTTTTGTGACTTTTCACTTGTCACACTCTCTCGCTCTTGGACCATGAGCGGAGGAGAAGACGTCGTCCTGAAGATGGACCATCTGGAGGTCAGTTTGATCAGCAAAGAAAAGAGAGGTTTAAGACTTCAACTGAGGTGTGACTGTCCCTGAAGATCTAACAACAGTTTAGTCCTGGTTTGGACCCACTTTAGTCCTGGTTTAGTCCTGCTTTAGACCTGGTTTAGACCTGCTTTAGTCCTGGTTTAGACCTGCTTTAGACCTGGTTTAGACCTGCTTTAGTCCTGCTTTAGTCCTGCTTTAGTCCTGCTTTAGTCCTGCTTTAGTCCTGCTTTAGTCCTGCTTTAGACCTGCTTTAGTCCTGCTTTAGTCCTGGTTTAGTCCTGGTTTAGTCCTGCTTTAGTCCTGGTTTAGTCCTGGTTTAGTCCTGCTTTAGTCCTGCTTTAGACCTGCTTTAGACCTGCTTTAGTCCTGCTTTAGTCCTGCTTTAGTCCTGCTTTAGTCCTGCTTTAGTCCTGCTTTAGACCTGCTTTAGACCTGCTTTAGACCTGCTTTAGACCTGCTTTAGTCCTGCTTTAGTCCTGTTTTAGTCCTGCTTTAGACCTGCTTTAGTACTGCTTTAGTCCTGCTTTAGTCCTGCTTTAGTCCTGCTTTAGTCCTGCTTTAGTCCTGCTTTAGACCTGCTTTAGTCCTGCTTTAGTCCTGGTTTAGTCCTGGTTTAGTCCTGCTTTAGTCCTGGTTTAGTCCTGGTTTAGTCCTGCTTTAGTCCTGCTTTAGACCTGCTTTAGACCTGCTTTAGTCCTGCTTTAGTCCTGCTTTAGTCCTGGTTTAGTCCAGCTTTAGTCCTGCTTTAGTCCTGCTTTAGTCCTGCTTTAGACCTGCTTTAGTCCAGCTTTAGTCCTGCTTTAGTCCTGCTTTAGACCTGCTTTAGTCCTGCTTTAGACCTGCTTTAGTCCTGCTTTAGTCCTGCTTTAGTCCTGCTTTAGTCCTGGTTTAGTCCTGGTTTAGACCTGCTTTAGTCCTGCTTTAGACCTGGTTTAGACCTGCTTTAGTCCTGCTTTAGACCTGGTTTAGTCCTAGTTTAGACCTGGTTTAAACCTGGTTTAGTCCTGGTTTAGACCGGGTTTAGACCTGGTTTAGACCTGGTTTAGTCCTGGTTTAGTCCTGGTTTGGACCTTATTTGGACCTGGTTTAGACCTGGTTTAGACCTGGTTTAGTCCTAGTTTAGACCTGGTTTAGTCCTAGTTTAGACCTGGTTTAGTCCTGGTTTAGACCTGGTTTAGACCTGGTTTAGTCCTGGTTTAGTCCTGGTTTAGACCTGGTTTAGACCTGGTTTAGACCTGGTTTAGACCTGGTTTAGTCCTGGTTTAGACCTGGTTTAGACCTGCTTTAGTCCTAGTTTAGACCTGGTTTAGACCTGCTTTAGTCCTAGTTTAGACCTGGTTTGGACCTTGTTTGGACCTGGTTTAGACCTGGTTTAGACCTAGTTTAGTCCTGATTTAATCCTGGTTTGGACCTGGTTTAGACCTGGTTTAGACCTGGTTTAGTCCTAGTTTAGTCCTGGTTTAGACCTAGTTTAGTCCTGGTTTAGACCTGGTTTAGACCTAGTTTAGTCCTGGTTTAGTCCTGGTTTGGACCTGGTTTAGACCTGGTTTAGTCCTGGTTTAGACCTGGTTTAGACCTGGTTTAGTCCTGGTTTAGACCGGGTTTAGACCTGGTTTAGACCTGCTTTAGTCCTAGTTTAGACCTGGTTTAGTCCTAGTTTAGACCTGGTTTAGTCCTGGTTGAGACCTGGTTTAGACCTGGTTTAGTTCTGATTTAGTCCTGCTTTAGTCCTGGTTTAGTCCTGGTTTAGACCTGGTTTAGACCTGCTTTAGTCCTGGTTTAGTCCTGGTTTAGTCCTGGTTTAGACCTAGTTTAGTCCTGGTTTAGTCCTGGTTTAGACCTAGTTTAGTCCTGGTTTAGTCCTGGTTTGGACCTGGTTTAGACCTGGTTTAGTCCTGGTTTAGTCCTGGTTTAGTCCTGGTTTAGACCTAGTTTAGTCCTGGTTTAGTCCTGGTTTGGACCTGGTTTAGACCTGGTTTAGACCTGGTTTAGTCCTGATTTAGTCCTGGTTTAGACCTGGTTTAGACCTGGTTTAGACCTGGTTTAGTCCTAGTTTAGACCTGGTTTAGACCTGGTTTAGTCCTGGTTTAGACCTGGATTAGACCTGGTTTGGACCTTGTTTGGACCTGGTTTAGACCTGGTTTAGATCTGGTTTAGTCCTGGTTTAGACCTGGTTTAGTCCTGGTTTAGACCTGGTTTAGACCTGGTTTAGTCCTGGTTT
This sequence comes from Eucyclogobius newberryi, assembly GCF_026437365.1. Lineage (NCBI taxonomy): Eukaryota > Metazoa > Chordata > Actinopteri > Gobiiformes > Gobiidae > Eucyclogobius > Eucyclogobius newberryi. The sequence goes on along the minus strand of NW_027315801.1, from coordinate 35,345,511 downwards.
AGTCCTAGTTTAGACCTGGTTTAGTCCTGCTTTAGACCTGGTTTAGACCTGGTTTAGTCCTGCTTTGGACCTGGTTTAGACCTGGTTTAGTCCTGGTTTAGTCCTGGTTTAGACCTGGTTTAGACCTGGTTTAGTCCTGCTTTAGACCTGGTTTAGACCTGGTTTAGACCTGGTTTAGTCCTGCTTTAGTCCTGGTTTAGACCTGGTTTAGTCCTGCTTTAGACCTGGTTTAGACCTGGTTTAGTCCTGCTTTAGACCTGGTTTAGTCCTGCTTTAGACCTGGTTTAGACCTGGTTTAGACCTGGTTTAGTCCTGCTTTAGACCTGGTTTAGACCTGGTTTAGTCCTGGTTTAGACCTGGTTTAGTCCTGCTTTAGACCTGGTTTAGACCTGGTTTAGTCCTGCTTTAGACCTGGTTTAGTCCTGCTTTAGACCTGGTTTAGACCTGGTTTAGTCCTGGTTTAGTCCTGGTTTAGTCCTGGTTTGGACCTGGTTTAGACCTGGTTTAGACCTGGTTTAGAGCAGGTTTAGACGTGGTTTAGTCCTGGTTTAGTCCTGCTTTAGACCTGGTTTAGACCTGGTTTAGTCCTGATTTAGACCTGGTTTAGACCTGGTTTAGTCCTGATTTAGTCCTGCTTTAGACCTGGTTTAGACCTGGTTTAGACCTGGTTTAGACCTGGTTTAGATCTGGTTTAGTCCTGGTTTAGTCCTGGTTTGGACCTGGTTTAGTCCTGCTTTAGTCCTGGTTTAGACCTGGTTTAGTCCTGCTTTAGACCTGGTTTAGACCTGGTTTAGTCCTGCTTTAGACCTGGTTTAGTCCTGCTTTAGACCTGGTTTAGACCTGGTTTAGTCCTGCTTTAGACCTGGTTTAGACCTGGTTTAGACCTGGTTTAGTCCTGGTTTAGACCTGGTTTAGTCCTGGTTTAGACCTGGTTTAGACCTGGTTTAGACCTGGTTTAGACCTGGTTTAGTCCTGCTTTAGACCTGGTTTAGACCTGGTTTAGTCCTGCTTTAGACCTGGTTTAGTCCTGCTTTAGACCTGGTTTAGACCTGGTTTAGTCCTGCTTTAGACCTGGTTTAGACCTGGTTTAGATCTGGTTTAGTCCTGGTTTAGACCTGGTTTAGACCTGGTTTAGACCTGGTTTAGACCTGGTTTAGACCTGGTTTAGTCCTGCTTTAGACCTGGTTTAGACCTGGTTTAGACCTGGTTTAGTCCTGGTTTAGACCTGGTTTAGTCCTGCTTTAGACCTGGTTTAGACCTGGTTTAGTCCTGCTTTAGACCTGGTTTAGTCCTGCTTTAGACCTGGTTTAGACCTGGTTTAGTCCTGGTTTAGTCCTGGTTTAGTCCTGGTTTGGACCTGGTTTAGACCTGGTTTAGTCCTGGTTTAGACCTGGTTTAGTCCTGCTTTAGACCTGGTTTAGACCTGTTTTAGTCCTGCTTTAGACCTGGTTTAGTCCTGCTTTAGACCTGGTTTAGACCTGGTTTAGTCCTGGTTTAGTCCTGGTTTAGTCCTGGTTTGGACCTGGTTTAGACCTGGTTTAGTCCTGGTTTAGAGCAGGTTTAGGCCTGGTTTAGACCTGGTTTAGGCCTGGTTTAGACCTGGTTTAGTCCTGCTTTAGACCTGGTTTAGACCTGGTTTAGTCCTGATTTAGTCCTAGTTTAGACCTGGTTTGGACCTTGTTTGGACCTGGTTTAGACCTGGTTTAGACCTGGTTTAGATCTGGTTTAGTCCTGGTTTAGTCCTGGTTTGGACCTGGTTTAGTCCTGCTTTAGTCCTGGTTTAGTCCTGGTTTAGACCTGGTTTAGTCCTGCTTTAGACCTGGTTTAGACCTGGTTTAGTCCTGCTTTAGACCTGGTTTAGTCCTGCTTTAGACCTGGTTTAGACCTGGTTTAGTCCTGCTTTAGACCTGGTTTAGTCCTGATTTAGTCCTGTTTTAGACCTGGTTTAGACCTGGTTTAGACCTGGTTTAGATCTGGTTTAGTCCTGGTTTAGACCTGGTTTAGACCTGGTTTAGACCTGGTTTAGTCCTGGTTTAGTCCTAGTTTAGACCTGGTTTAGTCCTGGTTTAGACCTGGTTTAGACCTGGTTTAGTCCTGGTTTAGTCCTAGTTTAGACCTGGTTTAGTCCTGCTTTAGACCTGGTTTAGACCTGGTTTAGTCCTGGTTTAGACCTGGTTTAGTCCTGGTTTAGACCTGGTTTAGACCTGGTTTAGTCCTGGTTTAGACCTGGTTTAGACCTGGTTTAGTCCTGGTTTAGACCTGGTTTAGTCCTGGTTTAGACCTGGTTTAGTCCTGGTTTAGTCCTGCTTTAGGCCTGGTTTAGTCCTGGTTTAGTCCTGCTTTAGGCCTGGTTTAGTCCTGCTTTAGACCTGGTTTAGTCCTGCTTTAGGCCTGGTTTAGTCCTGGTTTAGTCCTGCTTTAGGCCTGGTTTAGTCCTGCTTTAGACCTGGTTTAGACCTGGTTTAGTCCTGGTTTAGACCTGGTTTAGTCCTGGTTTAGACCTGGTTTAGACCTGGTTTAGTCCTGGTTTAGACCTGGTTTAGTCCTGGTTTAGACCTGGTTTAGACCTGGTTTAGTCCTGCTTTAGACCTGGTTTAGTCCTGCTTTAGAACTGGTTTAGTCCTGGTTTAGTCCTGCTTTAGGCCTGGTTTAGTCCTGCTTTAGACCTGGTTTAGACCTGGTTTAGTCCTGGTTTAGACCTGGTTTAGTCCTGGTTTAGACCTGGTTTAGACCTGGTTTAGTCCTGCTTTAGACCTGGTTTAGTCCTGCTTTAGACCTGGTTTAGTCCTGGTTTAGTCCTGCTTTAGACCTGGTTTAGTCCTGCTTTAGACCTGGTTTAGTCCTGGTTTAGTCCTGCTTTAGTCCTGGTTTAGTCTTGCTTTAGGCCTGGTTTAGTCCTGCTTTAGACCTGGTTTAGTCCTGCTTTAGACCTGGTTTAGTCCTGGTTTAGTCCTGCTTTAGACCTGGTTTAGTCCTGCTTTAGACCTGGTTTAGTCCTGGTTTAGTCCTGCTTTAGTCCTGGTTTAGTCCTGCTTTAGGCCTGGTTTAGTCCTGCTTTAGACCTGGTTTAGTCCTGGTTTAGTCCTGCTTTAGACCTGGTTTAGTCCTGCTTTAGACCTGGTTTAGTCCTGGTTTAGTCCTGGTTTAGACCTGGTTCAGTCCTGCTTTAGGCCTGGTTTAGTCCTGCTTTAGACCTGGTTTAGACCTGGTTTAGTCCTGGTTTAGACCTGGTTTAGTCCTGGTTTAGACCTGGTTTAGACCTGGTTTAGTCCTGCTTTAGACCTGGTTTAGTCCTGCTTTAGACCTGGTTTAGTCCTGGTTTAGTCCTGCTTTAGTCCTGGTTTAGTCCTGCTTTAGGCCTGGTTTAGTCCTGGTTTAGTCCTGCTTTAGGCCTGGTTTAGTCCTGCTTTAGACCTGGTTTAGTCCTGCTTTAGACACACCTTATTTACATCTATTTTATTTTGTCTTATTAAAAGACATAAAGACATTTGGTTCTTTTGGAGAACAAACTGTGAGTTTGAGCTTTATTAGTTTCTCTTCCAGAACTTTGAGGCTCTGGATCTGACGCTCGAGTGAAAAGTCAAACAAAACTCTGAGGAATTTAGAACATTCAAGAACAAAAGAAACAAAAGAAACAAAGTGTCATCAGCAAAAGTGACGATGGTGAAGTTTATGACATTTAGATCCGGATCTTATGCTCACTTCCTGTTTCAGAGTCTTACAACAATAAAAGTCTTTTCTCTCTTACAAATCATCAAATACATGATGTTTATGTGTCGTTGCCATGGTGACCGGCGTTGGGCTGATGTTTATGTGTCGTTGCCATGGTGACCGGCATTGGGCTGATGTTTATGTGTCGTTGCCATGGTGACCGGCATTAGGCTGATGTTTATGTGTCGTTGCCATGGTGACCGGCGTTAGGCTGATGTTTATGTGTCGTTGCCATGGTGACCGGCGTTAGGTTGATGTTTATGTGTCGTTGCCATGGTGACCGGCATTGGGCTGATGTTTATGTGTCGTTGCCATGGTGACCGGCGTTGGGCTGATGTTTATGTGTCGTTGCCATGGTGACCGGCGTTAGGTTGATGTTTATGTGTCGTTGCCATGGTGACCGGCGTTAGGTTGATGTTTATGTGTCGTTGCCATGGTGACCGGCGTTAGGTTGATGTTTATGTGTCGTTGCCATGGTGACCGGCATTGGGCTGATGTTTATGTGTCGTTGCCATGGTGACCGGCGTTGGGCTGATGTTTATGTGTCGTTGCCATGGTGACCGGCGTTAGGTTGATGTTTATGTGTCGTTGCCATGGTGACCGGCGTTGGGCTGATGTTTATGTGTCGTTGCCATGGTGACCGGCATTAGGCTGATGTTTATGTGTCGTTGCCATGGTGACCGGCGTTAGGTTGATGTTTATGTGTCGTTGCCATGGTGACCGGCGTTAGGTTGATGTTTATGTGTCGTTGCCATGGTGACCGGCGTTAGGTTGATGTTTATGTGTCGTTGCCATGGTGACCGGCGTTGGGCTGATGTTTATGTGTCGTTGCCATGGTGACCGGCGTTGGGCTGATGTTTATGTGTCGTTGCCATGGTGACCGGCGTTGGGCTGATGTTTATGTGTCGTTGCCATGGTGACCGGCGTTAGGTTGATGTTTATGTGTCGTTGCCATGGTGACCGGCGTTAGGTTGATGTTTATGTGTCGTTGCCATGGTGACCGGCGTTAGGTTGATGTTTATGTGTCGTTGCCATGGTGACCGGCATTGGGCTGATGTTTATGTGTCGTTGCCATGGTGACCGGCGTTGGGCTGATGTTTATGTGTCGTTGCCATGGTGACCGGCGTTAGGTTGATGTTTATGTGTCGTTGCCATGGTGACCGGCGTTGGGCTGATGTTTATGTGTCGTTGCCATGGTGACCGGCATTAGGCTGATGTTTATGTGTCGTTGCCATGGTGACCGGCGTTAGGTTGATGTTTATGTGTCGTTGCCATGGTGACCGGCGTTAGGTTGATGTTTATGTGTCGTTGCCATGGTGACCGGCGTTAGGTTGATGTTTATGTGTTGTTGCCATGGTGACCGGCGTTGGGCTGATGTTTATGTGTCGTTGCCATGGTGACCGGCGTTGGGCTGATGTTTATGTGTCGTTGCCATGGTGACCGGCATTGGGCTGATGTTTATGTGTCGTTGCCATGGTGACCGGCGTTGGGCTGATGTTTATGTGTCGTTGCCATGGTGACCGGCGTTAGGCTGATGTTTATGTGTCATTGCCATGGTGACCGGCGTTAGGCTGATGTTTATGTGTCGTTGCCATGGTGACCGGCGTTAGGTTGATGTTTATGTGTCGTTGCCATGGTGACCGGCGTTAGGTTGATGTTTATGTGTCGTTGCCATGGTGACCGGCGTTAGGTTGATGTTTATGTGTCGTTGCCATGGTGACCGGCGTTGGGCTGATGTTTATGTGTCGTTGCCATGGTGACCGGCGTTAGGCTGATGTTTATGTGTCGTTGCCATGGTGACCGGCGTTGGGCTGATGTTTATGTGTCGTTGCCATGGTGACCGGCGTTAGGCTGATGTTTATGTGTCGTTGCCATGGTGACCGGCGTTAGGTTGATGTTTATGTGTCGTTGCCATGGTGACCGGCATTGGGCTGATGTTTATGTGTCGTTGCCATGGTGACCGGCGTTGGGCTGATGTTTATGTGTCGTTGCCATGGTGACCGGCGTTAGGCTGATGTTTATGTGTCGTTGCCATGGTGACCGGCGTTAGGCTGATGTTTATGTGTCGTTGCCATGGTGACCGGCGTTAGGTTGATGTTTATGTGTCGTTGCCATGGTGACCGGCGTTAGGTTGATGTTTATGTGTCGTTGCCATGGTGACCGGCGTTAGGTTGATGTTTATGTGTCGTTGCCATGGTGACCGGCGTTGGGCTGATGTTTATGTGTCGTTGCCATGGTGACCGGCGTTGGGCTGATGTTTATGTGTCGTTGCCATGGTGACCGGCGTTAGGCTGATGTTTATGTGTCGTTGCCATGGTGACCGGCGTTAGGTTGATGTTTATGTGTCGTTGCCATGGTGACCGGCGTTAGGTTGATGTTTATGTGTCGTTGCCATGGTGACCGGCGTTGGGCTGATGTTTATGTGTCGTTGCCATGGTGACCGGCGTTAGGTTGATGTTTATGTGTCGTTGCCATGGTGACCGGCGTTGGGCTGATGTTTATGTGTCGTTGCCATGGTGACCGGCGTTGGGCTGATGTTTATGTGTCGTTGCCATGGTGACCGGCGTTGGGCTGATGTTTATGTGTCGTTGCCATGGTGACCGGCGTTGGGCTGATGTTTATGTGTCGTTGCCATGGTGACCGGCATTGGGCTGATGTTTATGTGTCGTTGCCATGGTGACCGGCGTTGGGCTGATGTTTATGTGTCGTTGCCATGGTGACCGGCGTTAGGTTGATGTTTATGTGTCATTGCCATGGTGACCGGCGTTAGGCTGATGTTTATGTGTCGTTGCCATGGTGACCGGCGTTAGGTTGATGTTTATGTGTCGTTGCCATGGTGACCGGCGTTAGGTTGATGTTTATGTGTTGTTGCCATGGTGACCGGCGTTAGGTTGATGTTTATGTGTCGTTGCCATGGTGACCGGCGTTGGGCTGATGTTTATGTGTCGTTGCCATGGTGACCGGCGTTAGGCTGATGTTTATGTGTCGTTGCCATGGTGACCGGCGTTGGGCTGATGTTTATGTGTCGTTGCCATGGTGACCGGCGTTAGGCTGATGTTTATGTGTCGTTGCCATGGTGACCGGCGTTAGGTTGATGTTTATGTGTCGTTGCCATGGTGACCGGCATTGGGCTGATGTTTATGTGTCGTTGCCATGGTGACCGGCGTTGGGCTGATGTTTATGTGTCGTTGCCATGGTGACCGGCGTTAGGCTGATGTTTATGTGTCGTTGCCATGGTGACCGGCGTTAGGTTGATGTTTATGTGTCGTTGCCATGGTGACCGGCGTTAGGTTGATGTTTATGTGTTGTTGCCATGGTGACCGGCGTTAGGTTGATGTTTATGTGTCGTTGCCATGGTGACCGGCGTTGGGCTGATGTTTATGTGTCGTTGCCATGGTGACCGGCGTTAGGCTGATGTTTATGTGTCGTTGCCATGGTGACCGGCGTTGGGCTGATGTTTATGTGTCGTTGCCATGGTGACCGGCGTTAGGCTGATGTTTATGTGTCGTTGCCATGGTGACCGGCGTTAGGTTGATGTTTATGTGTCGTTGCCATGGTGACCGGCATTGGGCTGATGTTTATGTGTCGTTGCCATGGTGACCGGCGTTGGGCTGATGTTTATGTGTCGTTGCCATGGTGACCGGCGTTAGGCTGATGTTTATGTGTCGTTGCCATGGTGACCGGCGTTAGGCTGATGTTTATGTGTCGTTGCCATGGTGACCGGCGTTAGGTTGATGTTTATGTGTCGTTGCCATGGTGACCGGCGTTAGGTTGATGTTTATGTGTCGTTGCCATGGTGACCGGCGTTAGGTTGATGTTTATGTGTTGTTGCCATGGTGACCGGCGTTGGGCTGATGTTTATGTGTCGTTGCCATGGTGACCGGCGTTGGGCTGATGTTTATGTGTCGTTGCCATGGTGACCGGCGTTGGGCTGATGTTTATGTGTCGTTGCCATGGTGACCGGCGTTGGGCTGATGTTTATGTGTCGTTGCCATGGTGACCGGCGTTAGGCTGATGTTTATGTGTCGTTGCCATGGTGACCGGCGTTAGGTTGATGTTTATGTGTCGTTGCCATGGTGACCGGCGTTAGGTTGATGTTTGTGTCGTTGCCATGGTGACCGGCGTTGGGCTGATGTTTATGTGTCGTTGCCATGGTGACCGGCGTTGGGCTGATGTTTATGTGTCGTTGCCATGGTGACCGGCGTTGGGCTGATGTTTATGTGTCGTTGCCATGGTGACCGGCGTTAGGTTGATGTTTATGTGTCGTTGCCATGGTGACCGGCGTTGGGCTGATGTTTATGTGTCGTTGCCATGGTGACCGGCGTTGGGCTGATGTTTATGTGTCGTTGCCATGGTGACCGGCGTTGGGCTGATGTTTATGTGTCGTTGCCATGGTGACCGGCGTTGGGCTGATGTTTATGTGTCGTTGCCATGGTGACCGGCATTGGGCTGATGTTTATGTGTCGTTGCCATGGTGACCGGCATTGGGCTGATGTTTATGTGTCGTTGCCATGGTGACCGGCGTTGGGCTGATGTTTATGTGTCGTTGCCATGGTGACCGGCATTAGGCTGATGTTTATGTGTCGTTGCCATGGTGACCGGCGTTAGGTTGATGTTTATGTGTCGTTGCCATGGTGACCGGCGTTAGGTTGATGTTTATGTGTCGTTGCCATGGTGACCGGCGTTAGGTTGATTCTGTCCCATATCAACACGCTATCTGCAAACGACCAAAGCTTTTAGTATTAGAACGGGCTCTTGGTCAGTGGGTCAGTGCCAGGCTCTTCTGGACTTCACAGAAGGTTTAGTGCTGACTGACCATCTGACCAGTGAGTGTTCTGACCCTCTCCCCAGACACTTCCTCTGCTGCTGCGCTCGGACACGGCACAACGGACCACTGTGTCCAGCAGAAGTATTTACATGTTCAATTTTAATCGTGTTTAAATAATAAAACGTTTAAAGGTTCAGGGTGACCTGGAGAACATCTGCACACAACCTGGAGAACATCTGCACGACCTGGAGAACATCTGCACGACCCGGAGAACATCTGCACGACCTGGAGAACATATGCACGACCTGGAGAACATCTGCACGACCTGGAGAACATCTGCACGACCCGGAGAACATCTGCACACGACCTGGAGAACATATGCACGACCTGAAGAACATCTGCACACGACCTGGAGAACATCTGCACGACCTGGAGAACATCTGCACGACCCGGAGAACATCTGCACGACCTGGAGAACATCTGCACACGACCTGGAGAACATCTGCACGACCTGGAGAACATCTGCACGACCCGGAGAACATCTGCACACGACCTGGAGAACATATGCACGACCTGAAGAACATCTGCACACGACCTGAAGAACATCTGCACAACCCGGAGAACATCTGCACACGACCTGGAGAACATCTGCACGACCCGGAGAACATCTGCACGACCCGGAGAACATCTGCACGACCCGGAGAACATCTGCACGACCCGGAGAACATCTGCACGACCTGGAGAACATCTGCACGACCTGGAGAACATCTGCACACGACCTGAAGAACATCTGCACGACCTGGAGAACATCTGCACACGACCTGGAGAACATCTGCACGACCCGGAGAACATCTGCACACGACCTGGAGAACATCTGCACGACCTGGAGAACATCTGCACGACCTGGAGAACATCTGCACACGACCTGGAGAACATCTGCACGACCTGGAGAACATCTGCACGACCCGGAGAACATCTGCACGACCTGAAGAACATCTGCACGACCTGGAGAACATCTGCACGACCTGGAGAACATCTGCACACGACCTGGAGAACATCTGCACACGACCTGAAGAACATCTGCACGACCTGGAGAACATCTGCACGACCTGGAGAACATCTGCACGACCTGAAGAACATCTGCACGACCTGGAGAACATCTGCACGACCTGGAGAACATCTGCACACGACCTGAAGAACATCTGCACACGACCTGGAGAACATCTGCACATGACCTGGAGAACATCTGCACGACCTGGAGAACATCTGCACATGACCTGGAGAACATCTGCACGACCTGGAGAACATCTGCACACGACCCGGAGAACATCTGCACACGACCTGGAAAACATCTGCACACGACCTGGAAAACATGTGCACACGACCTGGAGAACATCTGCACGACCCGGAGAACATCTGCACGACCTGGAGAACATCTGCACGACCTGGAGAACATCTGCACACGACCTGAAGAACATCTGCACACGACCTGGAGAACATCTGCACATGACCTGGAGAACATCTGCACGACCTGGAGAACATCTGCACATGACCTGGAGAACATCTGCACATGACCTGGAGAACATCTGCACGACCTGGAGAACATCTGCACACGACCCGGAGAACATCTGCACACGACCTGGAAAACATCTGCACACGACCTGGAAAACATGTGCACACGACCTGGAGAACATCTGCACGACCCGGAGAACATCTGCACGACCTGGAGAACATCTGCACACGACCTGGAGAACATCTGCACGACCTGGAGAACATCTGCACGACCCGGAGAACATCTGCACGACCTGGAGAACATCTGCACGACCTGGAGAACATCTGCACACCCGGAGAACATCTGCACGACCTGAAGAACATCTGCACGACCTGGAGAACATCTGCACGACCCGGAGAACATCTGCACACAACCTGGAGAACATCTGCACGACCTGGAGAACATCTTCACGACCTGGAGAACATCTGCACAACCTGAAGAACATCTGCACACGACCTGGAGAACATCTGCACAACCTGGAGAACATCTGCACACGACCTGGAGAACATCTGCACGACCTGGAGAACATCTGCACAACCTGGAGAACATCTGCACACGACCTGGAGAACATCTGCACGACCTGGAGAACATCTGCACGACCCGGAGAACATCTGCACACGACCTGAAGAACATCTGCACACGACCTGGAGAACATCTGCACGACCTGGAGAACATCTGCACAACCTGGAGAACATCTGCACACGACCTGAAGAACATCTGCACACGACCTGGAGAACATCTGCACACAACCTGGAGAACATCTGCACATGACCTGGAGAACATCTGCACGACCTGGAGAACATCTGCACACGACCCGGAGAACATCTGCACACGACCTGGAGAACATCTGCACGACCTGGAGAACATCTGCACACGACCCGGAGAACACCTGGAGAACATCTGAGAACATCTGGAGAACATCTGGAGAACACCCGGAGAACACCTGGAGAACACCTGGAGAACATCTGCACACGACCCGGAGAACACCTGGAGAACATCTGAGAACATCTGGAGAACACCTGGAGAACATCTGGAGAACACCTGGAGAACATCTGGAGAACATCTGGAGAACACCCGGAGAACACCTGGAGAACACCTGGAGAACATCTGGAGAACACCCGGAGAACATCTGGAGAACATCTGAGAACATCTGGAGAACACCTGGAGAACATCTGGAGAACACCTGGAGAACATCTGGAGAACATCTGAGAACATCTGGGGAACACCTGGAGAACATCTGGAGAACACCCGGAGAACATCTGGAGAACATCTGAGAACATCTGGAGAACATCTGAGAACACCCGGAGAACACCTGGAGAACATCTGGAGAACACCTGGAGAACATCTGGAGAACACCCGGAGAACATCTGGAGAACATCTGAGAACATCTGGAGAACACCTGGAGAACATCTGGAGAACATCTGAGAACATCTGGAGAACATCTGAGAACATCTGGAGAACACCTGGAGAACATCTGGAGAACACCTGGAGAACATCTGGAGAACACCCGGAGAACATCTGGAGAACATCTGAGAACATCTGGAGAACATCTGAGAACACCCGGAGAACACCTGGAGAACATCTGGAGAACACCTGGAGAACATCTGGAGAACACCCGGAGAACATCTGGAGAACATCTGAGAACATCTGGAGAACACCTGGAGAACATCTGGAGAACATCTGAGAACATCTGGAGAACACCTGGAGAACATCTGCACACGACCCTGAGAACATCTGGAGAACATCTGACAGACTCACTGACTTTGGACAGAGGGGTCAGACAGGGCTGTGCTTGGTCCCTCTTCAGAGACAATGTACAATGATGGATTCCTCACAAACTCTCGACCTCCTTCAGTGTGAAACCTTTTCTGTCCAAAGTCAGAGCGTGTGAAGGGCGTGGCACGGAGGATTGGCCCGCACACGCGTGTTCAGGCGTGTTCAGGAGAGCACACGTGTTCAGGAGAGCACACGTGTTCAGGAGAGCACACGTGTTCAGGAGCGCACACGTGTTCAGGAGCGCACACGTGTTCAGGAGAGCACACGTGTTCAGGAGCGCACACGTGTTCAGGAGCGCACACGTGTTCAGGAGCGCACACGTGTTCAGGAGAGCACACGTGTTCAGGAGCGCACACGTGTTCAGGAGCGCACACGTGTTCAGGAGAGCACACGTGTTCAGGAGCGCACACGTGTTCAGGAGCGCACACGTGTTCAGGAGCGCACACGTGTTCAGGAGAGCACACATGTTCAGGAGCGCACACGTGTTCAGGAGAGCACACGTGTTCAGGAGCGCACACGTGTTCAGGAGAGCACACGTGTTCAGGAGAGCACACGTGTTCAGGAGCGCACACGTGTTCAGGAGCGCACACGTGTTCAGGAGCGCACACGTGTTCAGGAGAGCACACGTGTTCAGGAGAGCACACGTGTTCAGGAGCGCACACGTGTTCAGGAGAGCACACGTGTTCAGGAGCGCACACGTGTTCAGGAGCGCACACGTGTTCAGGAGAGCACACGTGTTCAGGAGCGCACACGTGTTCAGGAGCGCACACGTGTTCAGGAGCGCACACGTGTTCAGGAGAGCACACGTGTTCAGGAGCGCACACGTGTTCAGGAGCGCACACGTGTTCAGGAGCGCACACGTGTTCAGGAGCGCACACGTGTTCAGGAGAGCACACGTGTTCAGGAGCGCACACGTGTTCAGGAGCGCACACGTGTTCAGGAGCGCACACGTGTTCAGGAGAGCACACGTGTTCAGGAGCGCACACGTGTTCAGGAGCGCACACGTGTTCAGGAGCGCACACGTGTTCAGGAGCGCACACGTGTTCAGGTGCGGCTGTAACAGGAAAAACAGGGCGCGGCACGGCAACGGCACAAACGCACCCGATAAACAGTGAAGTCATCATCACGAGAGAGAAGAAACCACCTTAGAGTCTGAACCTTAGAGTCTGAACCTTAGAGTCTGAACCTTAGAGTCTGAACCTTAGAGTTTGAACTTTAGAGTCTGAACCTTAGAGTCTGAACCTTAGAGTCTGAACCTTAGAGTTTGAAGTTTAGAGTCTGAACTTTAGAGTCTGAACTTTAGAGTCTGAACCTTAGAGTCTGAACTTTAGAGTCTGAACCTTAGAGTCTGAACCTTAGAGTCTGAACCTTAGAGTCTGAACTTTAGAGTTTGAACTTTAGAGTCTGAACCTTAGAGTTTGAAGTTTAGAGTCTGAACCTTAGAGTCTGAACCTTAGAGTCTGAACTTTAGAGTCTGAACTTTAGAGTCTGAACCTTAGAGTTTGAAGTTTAGAGTCTGAACCTTAGAGTCTGAACTTTAGAGTCTGAACCTTAGAGTCTGAACTTTAGAGTCTGAACCTTAGAGTCTGAACTTTAGAGTCTGAACTTTAGAGTCTGAACCTTAGAGTCTGAACTTTAGAGTCTGAACCTTAGAGTCTGAACCTTAGAGTCTGAACTTTAGAGTTTGAACTTTAGAGTCTGAACCTTAGAGTTTGAAGTTTAGAGTCTGAACCTTAGAGTCTGAACCTTAGAGTCTGAACCTTAGAGTCTGAACTTTAGAGTCTGAACCTTAGAGTCTGAACTTTAGAGTCTGAACCTTAGAGTCTGAACTTTAGAGTCTGAACCTTAGAGTCTGAACTTTAGAGTCTGAACCTTAGAGTCTGAACCTTAGAGTTTGAAGTTTAGAGTCTGAACCTTAGAGTCTGAACCTTAGAGTCTGAACTTTAGAGTCTGAACCTTAGAGTCTGAACTTTAGAGTCTGAACCTTAGAGTTTGAAGTTTAGAGTCTGAACCTTAGAGTCTGAACCTTAGAGTCTGAACTTTAGAGTCTGAACTTTAGAGTCTGAACCTTAGAGTTTGAAGTTTAGAGTCTGAACCTTAGAGTCTGAACTTTAGAGTCTGAACTTTAGAGTCTGAACCTTAGAGTTTGAAGTTTAGAGTCTGAACCTTAGAGTCTGAACCTTAGAGTCTGAACCTTAGAGTTTGAACTTTAGAGTCTGAACCTTAGAGTCCGCGAGGTGGTCCGGTACGTGAAAGTCGGAGAGACGGAGTTTATGTGGGCGGAGCTCGACTGGAGGTTGGCACCATTGGCCGAAGGTGCATCTGGTGTTGACCTGTGGCTCCTCCCCTGGCCCCGCCCAGGTGAGGGGCCTGGGCGGGGCCTGGGGAGACAGGGTTTAGATCATCTCTTTGTGGTCGTAACATCTCACTCTCCTCCTGACATGACTGAAGGTGAGTCAGAGTAAGCTAGCTTCCCGAACAGATTTGCTCCGTCGTCTTTCGCCGCTGGAGAGAGTTCTTTTGCTCCCTGACGTTTTCAAAAGTGTGTGAGCTTTAAAAACGCGCAGGAGTTCGTCACTTCCGCCTCTGTCCTCTGCAGGGGCCCCAGGGCAGGAAACCCCACCGGCCCCTGAACCTGAACCACTACGCCACGAAGAAGAGCGCGGCGCAGAGCATGCTGGACGTGGCTCTGCTCATGGCCAACTCGTCCCAGCTGAAGACTGTGCTGTTCGTGGGGCCTCAGTATCGCTTCTACGTCCCGCTCATCGTCCTCCTCGCCATCTCCATCACGCTGCAGGTGCTCGTGGGACTTCTGCTCGTCTTCATCGGTAAGACACCCACAACCACGCCCGTGTTTGAGGCGTGTCCTACTGGGACGTCTGAGCCGAGGGGGAAGCGTCTGGGATGAGAATCAGCTCCAAATCTGAGGACATGGTTCTCGACCGAAGAAAGGGTCCTTGTCCTCTCCAGGTGGGTGGAGTCCTTGTCCTCTCCGGGTGGGTGGAGTCCTTGTTCTCTCCAGGTGGGTGGAGTCCTTGTTCTCTCCAGGTGGGTGGAGTCCTTGTTCTCTCCGGGTGGGTGGAGTCCTTGTTCTCTCCGGGTGGGTGGAGTCCTTGTCCTCTCCAGGTGGGTGGAGTCCTTGTCCTCTCCGGGTGGGTGGAGTCCTTGTTCTCTCCGGGTGGGTGGAGTCCTTGTTCTCTCCAGGTGGGTGGAGTCCTTGTCCTCTCCGGGTGGGTGGAGTCCTTGTTCTCTCCAGGTGGGTGGAGTCCTTGTTCTCTCCAGGTGGGTGGAGTCCTTGTTCTCTCCGGGTGGGTGGAGTCCTTGTTCTCTCCAGGTGGGTGGAGTCCTTGTTCTCTCCGGGTGGGTGGAGTCCTAGTTCTCTCCGGGTGGGTGGAGTCCTAGTTCTCTCCAGGTGGGTGGAGTCCTTGTTCTCTCCAGGTGGGTGGAGTCCTTGTTCTCTCCGGGTGGGTGGAGTCCTTGTCCTCTCCAGGTGGGTGGAGTCCTTGTTCTCTCCAGGTGGGTGGAGTCCTTGTTCTCTCCGGGTGGGTGGAGTCCTTGTTCTCTCCAGGTGGGTGGAGTCCTTGTCCTCTCCAGGTGGGTGGAGTCCTTGTTCTCTCCGGGTGGGTGGAGTCCTTGTCCTCTCCAGGTGGGTGGAGTCCTTGTCCTCTCCAGGTGGGTGGAGTCCTTGTTCTCTCCAGGTGGGTGGAGTCCTTGTCCTCTCCAGGTGGGTGGAGTCCTTGTCCTCTCCAGGTGGGTGGAGTCCTTGTCCTCTCCAGGTGGGTGGAGTCCTTGTCCTCTCCAGGTGGGTGGAGTCCTTGTCCTCTCCGGGTGGGTGGAGTCCTTGTCCTCTCCAGGTGGGTGGAGTCCTTGTTCTCTCCGGGTGGGTGGAGTCCTTGTCCTCTCCAGGTGGGTGGAGTCCTTGTTCTCTCCAGGTGGGTGGAGTCCTTGTTCTCTCCAGGTGGGTGGAGTCCTTGTTCTCTCCGGGTGGGTGGAGTCCTTGTCCTCTCCAGGTGGGTGGAGTCCTTGTTCTCTCCAGGTGGGTGGAGTCCTTGTTCTCTCCAGGTGGGTGGAGTCCTTGTTCTCTCCGGGTGGGTGGAGTCCTTGTCCTCTCCAGGTGGGTGGAGTCCTTGTCCTCTCCAGGTGGGTGGAGTCCTTGTCCTCTCCAGGTGGGTGGAGTCCTTGTTCTCTCCAGGTGGGTGGAGTCCTTGTCCTCTCCAGGTGGGTGGAGTCCTTGTCCTCTCCAGGTGGGTGGAGTCCTTGTCCTCTCCGGGTGGGTGGAGTCCTTGTCCTCTCCAGGTGGGTGGAGTCCTTGTTCTCTCCGGGTGGGTGGAGTCCTTGTCCTCTCCAGGTGGGTGGAGTCCTTGTTCTCTCCAGGTGGGTGGAGTCCTTGTTCTCTCCAGGTGGGTGGAGTCCTTGTTCTCTCCGGGTGGGTGGAGTCCTTGTCCTCTCCAGGTGGGTGGAGTCCTTGTTCTCTCCAGGTGGGTGGAGTCCTTGTCCTCTCCGGGTGGGTGGAGTCCTTGTTCTCTCCAGGTGGGTGGAGTCCTTGTTCTCTCCAGGTGGGTGGAGTCCTTGTTCTCTCCGGGTGGGTGGAGTCCTTGTTCTCTCCGGGTGGGTGGAGTCCTTGTCCTCTCCAGGTGGGTGGAGTCCTTGTCCTCTCCGGGTGGGTGGAGTCCTTGTTCTCTCCAGGTGGGTGGAGTCCTTGTCCTCTCCGGGTGGGTGGAGTCCTTGTTCTCTCCGGGTGGGTGGAGTCCTTGTTCTCTCCAGGTGGGTGGAGTCCTTGTCCTCTCCGGGTGGGTGGAGTCCTTGTTCTCTCCGGGTGGGTGGAGTCCTTGTTCTCTCCAGGTGGGTGGAGTCCTTGTCCTCTCCGGGTGGGTGGAGTCCTTGTTCTCTCCAGGTGGGTGGAGTCCTTGTTCTCTCCAGGTGGGTGGAGTCCTTGTTCTCTCCGGGTGGGTGGAGTCCTTGTTCTCTCCAGGTGGGTGGAGTCCTTGTTCTCTCCGGGTGGGTGGAGTCCTAGTTCTCTCCGGGTGGGTGGAGTCCTAGTTCTCTCCAGGTGGGTGGAGTCCTTGTTCTCTCCAGGTGGGTGGAGTCCTTGTTCTCTCCGGGTGGGTGGAGTCCTTGTCCTCTCCAGGTGGGTGGAGTCCTTGTTCTCTCCAGGTGGGTGGAGTCCTTGTTCTCTCCGGGTGGGTGGAGTCCTTGTCCTCTCCAGGTGGGTGGAGTCCTTGTCCTCTCCAGGTGGGTGGAGTCCTTGTTCTCTCCGGGTGGGTGGAGTCCTTGTTCTCTCCAGGTGGGTGGAGTCCTTGTCCTCTCCAGGTGGGTGGAGTCCTTGTCCTCTCCAGGTGGGTGGAGTCCTTGTCCTCTCCGGGTGGGTGGAGTCCTTGTCCTCTCCAGGTGGGTGGAGTCCTTGTCCTCTCCGGGTGGGTGGAGTCCTTGTCCTCTCCAGGTGGGTGGAGTCCTTGTTCTCTCCGGGTGGGTGGAGTCCTTGTCCTCTCCGGTGGGTGGAGTCCTTGTTCTCTCCAGGTGGGTGGAGTCCTTGTTCTCTCCAGGTGGGTGGAGTCCTTGTTCTCTCCGGGTGGGTGGAGTCCTTGTCCTCTCCAGGTGGGTGGAGTCCTTGTTCTCTCCAGGTGGGTGGAGTCCTTGTTCTCTCCAGGTGGGTGGAGTCCTTGTTCTCTCCGGGTGGGTGGAGTCCTTGTCCTCTCCAGGTGGGTGGAGTCCTTGTCCTCTCCGGGTGGGTGGAGTCCTTGTTCTCTCCAGGTGGGTGGAGTCCTTGTCCTCTCCGGGTGGGTGGAGTCCTTGTCCTCTCCAGGTGGGTGGAGTCCTTGTTCTCTCCAGGTGGGTGGAGTCCTTGTTCTCTCCAGGTGGGTGGAGTCCTTGTTCTCTCCGGGTGGGTGGAGTCCTTGTCCTCTCCAGGTGGGTGGAGTCCTTGTCCTCTCCAGGTGGGTGGAGTCCTTGTCCTCTCCAGGTGGGTGGAGTCCTTGTTCTCTCCAGGTGGGTGGAGTCCTTGTCCTCTCCGGGTGGGTGGAGTCCTTGTCCTCTCCAGGTGGGTGGAGTCCTTGTCCTCTCCGGGTGGGTGGAGTCCTTGTCCTCTCCAGGTGGGTGGAGTCCTTGTTCTCTCCGGGTGGGTGGAGTCCTTGTCCTCTCCAGGTGGGTGGAGTCCTTGTTCTCTCCAGGTGGGTGGAGTCCTTGTTCTCTCCAGGTGGGTGGAGTCCTTGTTCTCTCCGGGTGGGTGGAGTCCTTGTCCTCTCCAGGTGGGTGGAGTCCTTGTTCTCTCCAGGTGGGTGGAGTCCTTGTCCTCTCCGGGTGGGTGGAGTCCTTGTTCTCTCCAGGTGGGTGGAGTCCTTGTTCTCTCCAGGTGGGTGGAGTCCTTGTTCTCTCCGGGTGGGTGGAGTCCTTGTTCTCTCCGGGTGGGTGGAGTCCTTGTCCTCTCCAGGTGGGTGGAGTCCTTGTCCTCTCCGGGTGGGTGGAGTCCTTGTTCTCTCCAGGTGGGTGGAGTCCTTGTCCTCTCCGGGTGGGTGGAGTCCTTGTTCTCTCCGGGTGGGTGGAGTCCTTGTTCTCTCCAGGTGGGTGGAGTCCTTGTCCTCTCCGGGTGGGTGGAGTCCTTGTTCTCTCCGGGTGGGTGGAGTCCTTGTTCTCTCCAGGTGGGTGGAGTCCTTGTCCTCTCCGGGTGGGTGGAGTCCTTGTTCTCTCCAGGTGGGTGGAGTCCTTGTTCTCTCCAGGTGGGTGGAGTCCTTGTTCTCTCCGGGTGGGTGGAGTCCTTGTTCTCTCCAGGTGGGTGGAGTCCTTGTTCTCTCCGGGTGGGTGGAGTCCTAGTTCTCTCCGGGTGGGTGGAGTCCTAGTTCTCTCCAGGTGGGTGGAGTCCTTGTTCTCTCCAGGTGGGTGGAGTCCTTGTTCTCTCCGGGTGGGTGGAGTCCTTGTCCTCTCCAGGTGGGTGGAGTCCTTGTTCTCTCCAGGTGGGTGGAGTCCTTGTTCTCTCCGGGTGGGTGGAGTCCTTGTCCTCTCCAGGTGGGTGGAGTCCTTGTCCTCTCCAGGTGGGTGGAGTCCTTGTTCTCTCCGGGTGGGTGTAGTCCTTGTTCTCTCCAGGTGGGTGGAGTCCTTGTCCTCTCCCGGTGGGTGGAGTCCTTGTCCTCTCCAGGTGGGTGGAGTCCTTGTCCTCTCCAGGTGGGTGGAGTCCTTGTCCTCTCCAGGTGGGTGGAGTCCTTGTCCTCTCCGGGTGGGTGGAGTCCTTGTCCTCTCCAGGTGGGTGGAGTCCTTGTTCTCTCCGGGTGGGTGGAGTCCTTGTCCTCTCCAGGTGGGTGGAGTCCTTGTTCTCTCCAGGTGGGTGGAGTCCTTGTTCTCTCCAGGTGGGTGGAGTCCTTGTTCTCTCCGGGTGGGTGGAGTCCTTGTCCTCTCCAGGTGGGTGGAGTCCTTGTTCTCTCCGGGTGGGTGGAGTCCTTGTCCTCTCCAGGTGGGTGGAGTCCTTGTCCTCTCCAGGTGGGTGGAGTCCTTGTCCTCTCCAGGTGGGTGGAGTCCTTGTTCTCTCCAGGTGGGTGGAGTCCTTGTCCTCTCCGGGTGGGTGGAGTCCTTGTCCTCTCCAGGTGGGTGGAGTCCTTGTCCTCTCCGGGTGGGTGGAGTCCTTGTCCTCTCCAGGTGGGTGGAGTCCTTGTCCTCTCCAGGTGGGTGGAGGAAGTGTCTGGGGAGAGTGTTGATCACGTGTTGTTTGTGTCAGTGAAGTACGACCTGAACGACACGAGAAAACACGCCAAACTGAACCGAATGAACAACACGGCCACGGTCTTCGTCTTCTTCACCGTCCTCATCAACATCTTCATCACCGCGCTGGGCTTCGAGGGCTACATCGCCAGGTAAACCAGGACTAAAGCAGGTCTAAAGCAGGATTAAAACAGGTCTAAACCAGGACTAAACTAGGACTAAACCAGGACTAAACCAGGATTAAAACAGGACTAAACCAGGTCTAAACCAGGTCTAAATTGTTCCGTGTGTTTCAGTCCGTCTCCCGTCGCTGTCGTTCCAGAACAATCTCATCTTCCGGCTGAACTCAACTTCACTTCAGGATTATAAGACTTTATTTATCTTTTATTATATTTGTTTTCTTTGCTGACATTTTGCACATTTTATACAAGAAATATGATGTTTTGTTCAAATAAATTAAACATATTTTGGAATTGAATGTTTCTGTGTAAATCGTGTCGTTTTGTGCCATTTTATAAGAAATATATAAGAAAATGATCAGAATTCAAATTAAAATCAGAATAAAAAAGCATTTATTTTGGTTCGATGCAGTTCGACAGATTTAATCATCAACATGAACAAAAGTCACAATAAAAAACAGTTTATACAAATGTAAAAGAACTAAAATGACTTGAATTGAGAACATGGCTTTAGCGTCTTTGACCGGTTTAAGTTTATTTACATATTTTACTTTGACATAAAACTCTTGAAGCCTGTAATGATAGGATTTTAATTGAACTATTTTATGTCAATTCCACTTTTATTTAGATTTTCCCTTTAAAGGGCTTTTTAGGATTTATAAATAAAACATAAATGAGTTTTAAACCGGTCGAGCGTCAGTTTAAGAAGAAAATGAGGCTAAACGGCGATGAACACATGATGACATCACAGTGTGGGCGTGGTTTAAACACAGGAAACCACCTAAAGCTGTTCTCCTAGTTTATTCTTTGTCAATTTACAATTCCTGAGACATGATAGGAGTTTGTGTTGCTAGGAAACAGTAACTGAAGGTCCTAGTGTGATGTCATGATTTACAACCAGGAAGTAACATTTTAACCCTAAAAAATGTCCAAACAAGGATAAAAAACACGTTCTTGACGTGTTTGAGGAAAAGGAGCAGCTCAAACTCACCTTTTTAACACTTTTAACACTTTAATATTCTCACTTCAGCTCAGGTAAAGATTCTTTTTGGTCGGGCCGTTTTTTGGGAACATTTCTTTGGTTTTGTGCCGTTTTCCGCTCGGACTCGGTTTTACTGCAGCCCGGGACTGTCCTCGGCGCTCATGATGTGGTGCAGGACGTAGCCCGCGGCGGCTAACAGCGCTAACACCAGGACCAGGCGCGTCAGCCCCCACATGAAGCCCCTCTCGCTCTGCGGCTTCTGGGCTTTGGGCGGAGCCGAACTGTGGGCCGGTTTCTGGGCGGAGCTCCGGAGCGAAGGCCTGAGGGCGGAGCCGAACGTTAATACTACAGACACGAAGCGACGACACACTCTACTGCCATCTGGAGGACAAACGCTGCATGTTCACTGTGTCTACTGCCATCTGGAGGACAAACGCTGCATGTTCACTGTGTCTACTGCCATCTGGAGGACAAACGCTGCATGTTCACTGTGTCTACTGCCATCTGGAGGACAAACGCTGCATGTCCACTGTGTCTACTGCCATCTGGAGGACAAACGCTGCATGTTCACTGTGTCTACTGCCATCTGGAGGACAAACGCTGCATGTCCACTGTGTCTACTGCCATCTGGAGGACAAACGCTGCATGTTCACTGTGTCTACTGCCATCTGGAGGACAAACGCTGCATGTTCACTGTGTCTACTGCCACCTGGAGGACAAACGCTGCATGTCCACTGTGTCTACTGCCATCTGGAGGACAAACGCTGCATGTCCACTGTGTCTACTGCCACCTGGAGGACAAACGCTGCATGTCCACTGTGTCTACTGCCACCTGGAGGACAAACGCTGCATGTCCACTCTGGGCTGTTTCTCGTCTGTCACGCCCACAAAGAGCCCGTTTGTCCAGAACTGTGTCCCTGTGGTCAGGAGGGACCAGTGGACTCACAGAGATCACTCCAGACTGGGGCGGAGCTGTTTCAGGTCGTTAGCAGCTGGCTAATGCTAATGCTAATGCTAGCGGCTATAAATGTATTCTAGCCACTAGCATATAAATATAAATATATAAAGCTACACAATAGAAAGACAAAGATGAGATTTGAGTCTGACACGCTCCAGAGGTCAAAGGTCACTCACTCGTGTCGCTGCAGCTCGGCTTCTCTGGCCTCATGGTGGTCATCGTGGTGGTCATGGGCGTGGTCATGGTCGTGGTGGTCGTGGTCATCATGGTCGTGGTCATCATGGTCATCATGGTCGTGGTCATCATGGTCGCAGGCATGGTCATGGGCGTGGTCATGGTGGTCGTGGGCGTGGTCGGTCTGGTTCTGCTGGCTCGTTCCTCGGTGCTTCAGCCTGGATTCAAACACACAAACACGCTCATGGTCGTGGTCATCGTGGTCATCGTGGTCATGGTGGTCGTGGTCATCGTGGTCGTGGTCATCGTGGTCGTGGTCATGGTGGTCGTGGTCATGGTGGTCGTGGTCATCGTGGTTGTGGTCATCGTGGTCGTGGTCATCGTGGTTGTGGTCATCGTGGTCGTGGTCATGGTGGTTGTGGTCATCGTGGTTGTGGTCATCGTGGTCATGGTGGTTGTGGTCATCGTGGTTGTGGTCATCGTGGTCGTGGTCATGGTGGTCGTGGTCATGGTGGTCGTGGTCATGGTGGTCGTGGTCATGGTGGTCGTGGTCATGGTGGTTGTGGTCATCGTGGTTGTGGTCATCGTGGTCGTGGTCAACGTGGTTGTGGTCATGGTGGTCGTGGTCATGGTGGTCGTGGTCATCGTGGTCGTGGTCATCGTGGTTGTGGTCATTGTGGTTGTGGTCATCGTGGTCGTGGTCATCGTGGTTGTGGTCATCGTGGTCGTGGTCATCGTGGTTGTGGTCATCGTGGTCGTGGTCATGGTGGTTGTGGTCATCGTGGTTGTGGTCATTGTGGTTGTGGTCATCGTGGTCGTGGTCATGGTGGTTGTGGTCATCGTGGTTGTGGTCATCGTGGTCGTGGTCATCGTGGTCGTGGTCATGGTGGTTGTGGTCATCGTGGTTGTGGTCATTGTGGTTGTGGTCATCGTGGTCGTGGTCATGGTGGTTGTGGTCATCGTGGTTGTGGTCATCGTGGTCGTGGTCATCGTGGTCGTGGTCATGGTGGTCGTGGTCATCGTGGTTGTGGTCATCGTGGTCGTGGTCATCGTGGTCGTGGTGGTCGTCGTGGTTGTGGTCATCGTGGTCATCGTGGTCGTGGTCATCGTGGTTGTGGTCATCGTGGTCGTGGTCATCGTGGTCGTGGTCATCGTGGTTGTGGTCGTGGTCATCGTGGTCGTGGTCATCGTGGTCATCGTGGTTGTGGTCATCGTGGTCGTGGTCATCGTGGTCGTGGTCATCGTGGTCGTAGTCATCGTGGTCGTGGTCATCGTGGTTGTGGTCGTGGTCATCGTGGTTGTGGTCATCGTGGTCGTGGTCATCGTGGTCGTGGTCATCGTGGTCATCGTGGTCATCGTGGTCATGGTGGTCGTGGTCATCGTGGTCGTGGTCATGGTGGTTGTGGTCATCGTGGTCGTGGTCATCGTGGTCGTGGTCATGGTGGTTGTGGTCATCGTGGTTGTGGTCATCGTGGTTGTGGTCAACGTGGTTGTGGTCATGGTGGTCGTGGTCATGGTGGTCGTGGTCATGGTGGTCGTCGTCATCGTGGTTGTGGTCATCGTGGTCGTGGTCATGGTGGTTGTGGTCATCGTGGTCGTGGTCATCGTGGTTGTGGTCATCGTGGTCGTGGTCATGGTGGTCGTGGTCATCGTGGTTGTGGTCATCGTGGTCGTGGTCATCGTGGTCATCGTGGTCGTGGTCATCGTGGTTGTGGTCATCGTGGTCGTGGTCATCGTGGTTGTGGTCATCGTGGTCGTGGTCATCGTGGTCGTGGTCATGGTGGTCGTCGTGGTTGTGGTCATCGTGGTCATCGTGGTCGTGGTCATCGTGGTCGTGGTCATCGTGGTCGTGGTCATCGTGGTCATCGTGGTTGTGGTCGTGGTCATCGTGGTCGTGGTCATCGTGGTCGTGGTCATCGTGGTCGTGGTCATCGTGGTCATGGTCATCGTGGTCATCGTGGTTGTGGTCATCGTGGTCGTGGTCATCGTGGTCATCGTGGTTGTGGTCATCGTGGTCGTGGTCATCGTGGTCGTAGTCATCGTGGTCGTGGTCATCGTGGTCGTGGTCATCGTGGTTGTGGTCGTGGTCATCGTGGTTGTGGTCGTCGTGGTCATCGTGGTCGTGGTCATCGTGGTTGTGGTCATCGTGGTCATCGTGGTCATCGTGGTCATCGTGGTCATCGTGGTCATCGTGGTCGTGGTCATCGTGGTCATCATGGTTGTGGTCGTGGTCACAGCTCTAAAGTCAGCGCGGTGCTCGGGTTAGAGCCTCTACTCACATGTCTGCAGATCCTTCGAAGCGACTCTGTCCAACACAAACAAACAAACAAACAAACAAACAAACGTGTTATTACAGTTTTCCAATAACAGTTCTATTTTTGAAGCAGTTTGAATGACTTTGTACAAATTGAGGGTGTGGTCAGGGGTCAGAGGGTGTGGTCTGACGTGTGGTCAGGGGTGGGAGGGTGTGGTCAGGGGTCAGAGGGTGTGGTCAGGTGGTCAGGGGTCCGGAGAGTGTGGTCAGGGGTCAGAGGGTGTGGTCAGGGGTCAGAGGGTGTGGTCAGGGGTTGGAGAGTGTGGTCAGGGGTCAGAGGGTGTGGTCAGGTGGTCAGGGGTCCGGAGAGTGTGGACAGGGGTCAGAGGGTGTGGTCAGGGGTCAGAGGGTGTGGTCAGGGGTCAGAGGGTGTGGTCAGGGGTCAGAGGGTGTGGTCAGGTGGTCAGGGGTCAGAGGGTGTTGTCAGGGGTCAGAGGGTGTGGTCAGGGGTCAGAGGGTGTGGTCAGGGGTTGGAGAGTGTGGTCAGGGGTCAGAGGGTGTGGTCAGGGGTCAGAGGGTGTGGTCAGGTGGTCAGGGGTCGGAGAGTGTGGTCAGGGGTCAGAGGGTGTGGTCTGACGTGTGGTCAGGGGTCAGAGGGTGTGGTCAGGGGTCAGAGGGTGTGGTCAGGTGGTCAGGGGTCAGAGGGTGTGGGCAGGGGTCAGAGGGTGTGGTCAGGGGTCAGAGGGTGTGGTCAGGGGTCGGAGGGTGTGGTCAGGGGTCAGAGGGTGTGGTCAGGGGTCGGAGAGTGTGGTCAGGGGTCAGAGGGTGTGGTCTGACGTGTGGTCAGGGGTGGGAGGGTGTGGTCAGGGGTCAGAGGGTGTGGTCAGGTGGTCAGGGGTCCGGAGAGTGTGGTCAGGGGTCAGAGGGTGTGGTCAGGGGTCAGAGGGTGTGGTCAGGGGTTGGAGAGTGTGGTCAGGGGTCAGAGGGTGTGGTCAGGTGGTCAGGGGTCCGGAGAGTGTGGACAGGGGTCAGAGGGTGTGGTCAGGGGTCAGAGGGTGTGGTCAGGGGTCAGAGGGTGTGGTCAGGGGTCAGAGGGTGTGGTCAGGTGGTCAGGGGTCAGAGGGTGTTGTCAGGGGTCAGAGGGTGTGGTCAGGGGTCAGAGGGTGTGGTCAGGGGTTGGAGAGTGTGGTCAGGGGTCAGAGGGTGTGGTCAGGGGTCAGAGGGTGTGGTCAGGTGGTCAGGGGTCGGAGAGTGTGGTCAGGGGTCAGAGGGTGTGGTCTGACGTGTGGTCAGGGGTCAGAGGGTGTGGTCAGGGGTCAGAGGGTGTGGTCAGGTGGTCAGGGGTCAGAGGGTGTGGGCAGGGGTCAGAGGGTGTGGTCAGGGGTCAGAGGGTGTGGTCAGGGGTCGGAGGGTGTGGTCAGGGGTCAGAGGGTGTGGTCAGGGGTCGGAGAGTGTGGTCAGGGGTCAGAGGGTGTGGTCTGACGTGTGGTCAGGGGTGGGAGGGTGTGGTCAGGGGTCAGAGGGTGTGGTCAGGGGTCAGAGGGTGTGGTCAGGGGTTGGAGAGTGTGGTCAGGGGTCAGAGGGTGTGGTCAGGTGGTCAGGGGTCCGGAGAGTGTGGACAGGGGTCAGAGGGTGTGGACAGGGGTCAGAGGGTGTGGTCAGGGGTCAGAGGGTGTGGTCAGGGGTCAGAGGGTGTGGTCAGGTGGTCAGGGGTCAGAGGGTGTTGTCAGGGGTCAGAGGGTGTGGTCAGGGGTCAGAGGGTGTGGTCAGGGGTTGGAGAGTGTGGTCAGGGGTCAGAGGGTGTGGTCAGGGGTCAGAGGGTGTGGTCAGGTGGTCAGGGGTCGGAGAGTGTGGTCAGGGGTCAGAGGGTGTGGTCTGACGTGTGGTCAGGGGTCAGAGGGTGTGGTCAGGGGTCAGAGGGTGTGGTCAGGTGGTCAGGGGTCAGAGGGTGTGGGCAGGGGTCAGAGGGTGTGGTCAGGGGTCAGAGGGTGTGGTCAGGGGTCGGAGGGTGTGGTCAGGGGTCAGAGGGTGTGGTCAGGGGTCGGAGAGTGTGGTCAGGGGTCAGAGGGTGTGGCCAGGGGTCAGAGGGTGTGGTCAGGGGTCAGAGGGTGTGGTCAGGGGTCAGAGGGTGTGGCCAGGGGTCAGAGGGTGTGGTCAGGGGTCAGAGGGTGTGGTCAGGGGTCAGAGGGTGTAGTCAGGGGTCAGAGGGTGTGGTCAGGGGTCGGAGGGTGTGGTCAGGGGTCAGAGGGTGTGGTCAGGGGTCGGAGAGTGTGGTCAGGGGTCAGAGGGTGTGGCCAGGGGTCAGAGGGTGTGGTCAGGGGTCAGAGGGTGTGGTCAGGGGTCAGAGGGTGTGGTCAGGGGTCAGAGGGTGTGGTCAGGGGTCAGAGGGTGTGGTCAGGGGTGGGAGGAAGGCTTAATTTATAGAATATCATCACAATCAACAAAATTATTCATTAATTTAAATCTTTAAAAAACGTTCAGTCTCACCGGGCTGTAAGTGATGTAAGTGACCACTTCTGCAGGAGAGAGAGAGTTTAGAACTAAAGAGACTAAACCAGGACTAAACCAGTCTAAACCAGGACTAAACCAGTCTAAACCAGGACTAAACCAGGACTAAACCAGGACTAAACCAGGACTAAACCAGTCTAAACCAGACTAAACCAGACTAAACCAGTCTAAAGCAGGACTAACCCTCTTCTCTGTAGTAGGTCTTGTCAGACGAGTTGGGAGCTGCTTCCTTCATGGCCTTCTCCAGTTTCTTCTCGTACAGTTTCCTCGTGGATTCTGAACATAATTTTTATCATTATTTTAACGACACAAATCACAACCTGATGTTCTTAAAGTGTTTTGTACCAACAACAGGCCCGTGTTTGATCCCGAAGTCTGAGAGAAGAGAACTGATCTCAGACGCACTCTTGTCACTCAGAGACATCTGCAACACACAAGGACAAAGGCATCACAACTGACACACACGCACGCACACTTTAGTCCTGGTTTAGCCCTGGTTTAGTCCTGGTTTAGACCTGGTTTAGACCTGGTTTAGACCTGGTTTAGTCCTGGTTTAGACCTGGTTTAGACCTGGTTTAGTCCTGGTTTAGTCCTGGTTTAGACCTGGTTTAGTCCTGGTTTAGTCCTGGTTTAGACCTGGTTTAGACCTGGTTTAGCCCTGGTTTAGTCCTGGTTTAGACCTGGTTTAGTCCTGGTTTAGACCTGGTTTAGCCCTGGTTTAGTCCTGGTTTAGTCCTGGTTTAGACCTGGTTCAGTCCTGGTTCGGACCTGGTTTAGACCTGGTTTAGTCCTGGTTTAGACCTGGTTTAGACCTGGTTTAGTTCTGGTTTAGTCCTGGTTTAGTCCTGGTTTAGTCCTGGTTTAGACCTGGTTTAGCCCTGGTTTAGTCCTGGTTTAGTCCTGGTTTAGACCTGGTTTAGACCTGGTTTAGACCTGGTTTAGTTCTGGTTTAGTCCTGGTTTAGTCCTGGTTTAGACCTGGTTTAGCCCTGGTTTAGTCCTGGTTTAGTCCTGGTTTAGACCTGGTTTAGACCTGGTTTAGTCCTGGTTTAGACCTGGTTTAGACCTGGTTTAGACCTGGTTTAGTCCTGGTTTAGACCTGGTTTAGACCTGGTTTAGTCCTGGTTTAGTCCTGGTTTAGACCTGGTTTAGTCCTGGTTTAGTCCTGGTTTAGACCTGGTTTAGACCTGGTTTAGCCCTGGTTTAGTCCTGGTTTAGACCTGGTTTAGACCTGGTTTAGACCTGGTTTAGCCCTGGTTTAGCCCTGGTTTAGTCCTGGTTTAGTCCTGGTTTAGTCCTGGTTTAGACCTGGTTTAGTCCTGGTTTAGTCCTGGTTTAGACCTGGTTTAGTCCTGGTTTAGACCTGGTTTAGTCCTGGTTTAGTCCTGGTTTAGACCTGGTTTAGACCTGGTTTAGCCCTGGTTTAGTCCTGGTTTAGACCTGGTTTAGTCCTGGTTTAGACCTGGTTTAGCCCTGGTTTAGTCCTGGTTTAGTCCTGGTTTAGACCTGGTTCAGTCCTGGTTCGGACCTGGTTTAGACCTGGTTTAGTCCTGGTTTAGACCTGGTTTAGACCTGGTTTAGTTCTGGTTTAGTCCTGGTTTAGTCCTGGTTTAGTCCTGGTTTAGACCTGGTTTAGCCCTGGTTTAGTCCTGGTTTAGTCCTGGTTTAGTCCTGGTTTAGACCTGGTTTAGACCTGGTTTAGTTCTGGTTTAGTCCTGGTTTAGTCCTGGTTTAGTCCTGGTTTAGACCTGGTTTAGCCCTGGTTTAGTCCTGGTTTAGTCCTGGTTTAGACCTGGTTTAGACCTGGTTTAGTCCTGGTTTAGACCTGGTTTAGACCTGGTTTAGACCTGGTTTAGACCTGGTTTAGTCCTGGTTTAGACCTGGTTTAGACCTGGTTTAGTCCTGGTTTAGTCCTGGTTTAGACCTGGTTTAGTCCTGGTTTAGTCCTGGTTTAGACCTGGTTTAGACCTGGTTTAGCCCTGGTTTAGTCCTGGTTTAGACCTGGTTTAGACCTGGTTTAGCCCTGGTTTAGTCCTGGTTTAGCCCTGGTTTAGTCCTGGTTTAGACCTGGTTTAGACTTTCTTTAGCCCTGGTTTAGTCCTGGTTTAGACCTGGTTTAGACTTTCTTTAGTCCTGGTTTAGACCTGGTTTAGCCCTGGTTTAGTTCTGGTTTAGCCCCGGTTTAGTCCTGGTTTAGACCTGGTTTAGCCCTGGTTTAGTTCTGGTTTAGCCCCGGTTTAGTCCTGGTTTAGACCTGGTTTAGCCCTGGTTTAGTCCTGGTTTAGACCTGGTTTAGCCCTGGTTTAGTCCTGGTTTAGTCCTGGTTTAGACCTGGTTCAGTCCTGGTTTAGTCCTGGTTTAGACCTGGTTTAGCCCTGGTTTAGTCCTGGTTTAGACCTGGTTTAGCCCTGGTTTAGTCCTGGTTTAGACCTGGTTTAGCCCTGGTTTAGTCCTGGTTTAGTCCTGGTTTAGACCTGGTTCAGTCCTTTAGCCCAGAGTGAAGGACGTCTGCGATTGGAGGATCAGAGTAAAGACATGGAGGTGGGCGTGGCTGCTCCGCCCACTGCAGATGCACAACAACAATGACGGAAGTAACTGGGAAGGAAGAAGAAGAGGAAGAAGAAGAAGAAGAGGAAGAAGAAGAAGAAGAAGAGGAAGAAGAGGGAGGAAGAAGAAGAGGAAGAGGAAGGAGGAAGAAGAAGAGGGAGAAGAAGAAGAGGAAGAAGAAGAGGAAGAGGAAGAAGAGGAAGAAGAGGGAGAAGAAGAAGAGCAAGAAGAGGGAGGAAGAAGAAGAGGAAGAGGAAGGAGGAAGAAGAAGAGGGAGAAGAAGAAGAGGAAGAAGAAGAGGAAGAAAAGGAAGAAGAGGGAGAAGAAGAAGAGGGAGGAAGAAGAAGAGGGAGAAGAAGAAGAAGAAGAAGAAGAAGAAGAAGAAGAAGAAGAAGAGGAAGAAAAGGAAGAAGAGGGAGAAGAAGAAGAGCAAGAAGAGGGAGGAAGAAGAAGAGGAAGAAGAAGAAGAGGGAGGAAGAAGAAGAAGAAGAAGAAGAAGAAGAAGAAGAAGAAGAAGAAGAAGAAGAAGAGGAAGAGGAAGGAGGAAGAAGAAGAGGAAGAAGAAGAAGAAGAAGAAGAAGAGGGAGGAAGAAGAAGAAGAAGAAGAAGAAGAAGAAGAAGAAGAAGAAGAAGAAGAAGAAGAGGAAGAGGAAGGAGGAAGAAGAAGAGGAAGAAGAAGAAGAAGAAGAAGAGGAAACTGATCAAAATACTAATGATTTTAAGTTAAAATCAAGCAACTATTTTTAATTTCCAGGGTCAAAATGTCAGTGAGAAAAGAAAACTAAACGACATTTTTTTTCTAGCCTCAAAGTTGTATTTCCGCTTCATAACGTGTGTAATACGTGTGTAATACGTGTGTAATACGTGTGTAACATAAGTGTAGTTAACGTGAATAAACTAGAGTGAGTGTTTGTGTCATAAAGTGTGTTAAATGTGTTTAAAGCAGCTCTGACGTCACTCACGTGAGTTTAATCACGTTTAATCACGTTATTTTCAACTAAATTCATGGATTTACAAAGTTCCTGTTCAAACTTAAAAACACCGAGTCAAATTTAAACTAAAGACTATTTAAACTACATTTAAACTCTAGACTTAAAGTTCACACAGAATGAAAGACTCTTAAACTCGCTCTTTTTCACTCAAACGCGTCACAAAACTTGAAACTCACTTTTATCGCGGGAGCTGCAGTTTTCACAGCGAATCCGGAGAAAATCTCTGACTCAAACTGCGCAGCGTCTGTGCGTCATTACGTCACTGCGTCATGCGTCATTACGTCATTACGTCACTGCGTCATTACGTCAGTACGTCGGTGCGTCAGTGCGTCAGCGCGTTGGAATCTGGATTACGTAACGTGACACGCCCTCATTTGTTCTGTACTTTTAACGTGTTTATTGTTTCAGCTTCCGGTCGTTTTTGTCACGTTTTGTCTCCTGAAGGAGAGCGCCTCCTGCAGGAGAGCGAGCGCCTCCTGCAGGAGAGCGCCTCCTGCAGGAGAGCGCCTCCTGCAGGAGAGCGCCTCCTGAAGGAGAACGCCTCCTGAAGGAGAGCGCCTCCTGAAGGAGAACGCCTCCTGAAGGAGAGCGAGAGCGAGCGCCTCCTGCAGGAGAGCGCCTCCTGAAGGAGAACGCCTCCTGAAGGAGAGCGAGCGCCTCCTGCAGGAGAGCGCCTCCTGCAGGAGAGCGCCTCCTGCAGGAGAGCGCCTCCTGAAGGAGAACGCCTCCTGAAGGAGAGCGAGAGCGAGCGCCTCCTGCAGGAGAGCGCCTCCTGAAGGAGAACGCCTCCTGAAGGAGAGCGAGAGCGAGCGCCTCCTGCAGGAGAGCGCCTCCTGAAGGAGAACGCCTCCTGCAGGAGAGCGCCTCCTGAAGGAGAACGCCTCCTGAAGGAGAGCGAGAGCGAGCGCCTCCTGCAGGAGAGCGCCTCCTGAAGGAGAACGCCTCCTGAAGGAGAGCGAGCGCCTCCTGCAGGAGAGCGCCTCCTGCAGGAGAGCGCCTCCTGAAGGAGAACGCCTCCTGAAGGAGAGCGAGAGCGAGCGCCTCCTGCAGGAGAGCGCCTCCTGAAGGAGAACGCCTCCTGAAGGAGAGCGAGAGCGAGCGCCTCCTGCAGGAGAGCGCCTCCTGAAGGAGAGCGAGAGCGAGCGCCTCCTGCAGGAGAGCGCCTCCTGAAGGAGAGCGAGAGCGAGCGCCTCCTGCAGGAGAGCGCCTCCTGAAGGAGAACGCCTCCTGCAGGAGAGCGCCTCCTGAAGGAGAACGCCTCCTGAAGGAGAGCGAGAGCGAGCGCCTCCTGCAGGAGAGCGCCTCCTGAAGGAGAACGCCTCCTGAAGGAGAGCGAGCGCCTCCTGCAGGAGAGCGCCTCCTGCAGGAGAGCGCCTCCTGAAGGAGAACGCCTCCTGAAGGAGAGCGAGAGCGAGCGCCTCCTGCAGGAGAGCGCCTCCTGAAGGAGAACGCCTCCTGAAGGAGAGCGAGAGCGAGCGCCTCCTGCAGGAGAGCGCCTCCTGAAGGAGAACGCCTCCTGAAGGAGAGCGAGAGCGAGCGCCTCCTGCAGGAGAGCGCCTCCTGAAGGAGAACGCCTCCTGAGGGAGAGCGAGAGCGAGCGCCTCCTGCAGGAGAGCGCCTCCTGAAGGAGAGCGCCTCCTGAAGGAGAGCGAGAGCGAGCGCCTCCTGCAGGAGAGCGCCTCCTGAAGGAGGACGCCTCCTGAAGGAGAGCGAGAGCGAGCGCCTCCTGCAGGAGAGCGCCTCCTGAAGGAGAGCGCCTCCTGAAGGAGAGCGAGAGCGAGCGCCTCCTGCAGGAGAGCGCCTCCTGAAGGAGAACGCCTCCTGAAGGAGAGCGAGAGCGAGCGCCTCCTGCAGGAGAGCGCCTCCTGAAGGAGAGCGCCTCCTGCAGGAGAGCGCCTCCTGAAGGAGAACGCCTCCTGAAGGAGAGCGAGAGCGAGCGCCTCCTGAAGGAGAACGCCTCCTGAAGGAGAGCGAGCGCCTCCTGCAGGAGAGCGCCTCCTGCAGGAGAGCGCCTCCTGCAGGAGAGCGCCTCCTGAAGGAGAACGCCTCCTGAAGGAGAGCGAGAGCGAGCGCCTCCTGCAGGAGAGCGCCTCCTGAAGGAGAACGCCTCCTGCAGGAGAGCGCCTCCTGAAGGAGAACGCCTCCTGAAGGAGAGCGAGAGCGAGCGCCTCCTGCAGGAGAGCGCCTCCTGAAGGAGAACGCCTCCTGAAGGAGAGCGAGCGCCTCCTGCAGGAGAGCGCCTCCTGCAGGAGAGCGCCTCCTGAAGGAGAACGCCTCCTGAAGGAGAGCGAGAGCGAGCGCCTCCTGCAGGAGAGCGCCTCCTGAAGGAGAACGCCTCCTGAAGGAGAGCGAGAGCGAGCGCCTCCTGCAGGAGAGCGCCTCCTGAAGGAGAGCGAGAGCGAGCGCCTCCTGCAGGAGAGTGCCTCCTGAAGGAGAACGCCTCCTGCAGGAGAGCGCCTCCTGAAGGAGAACGCCTCCTGAAGGAGAGCGAGAGCGAGCGCCTCCTGCAGGAGAGCGCCTCCTGAAGGAGAACGCCTCCTGAAGGAGAGCGAGCGCCTCCTGCAGGAGAGCGCCTCCTGCAGGAGAGCGCCTCCTGAAGGAGAACGCCTCCTGAAGGAGAGCGAGAGCGAGCGCCTCCTGCAGGAGAGCGCCTCCTGAAGGAGAACGCCTCCTGAAGGAGAGCGAGAGCGAGCGCCTCCTGCGGGAGAGCGCCTCCTGAAGGAGAACGCCTCCTGCAGGAGAGCGCCTCCTGAAGGAGAACGCCTCCTGAGGGAGAGCGAGAGCGAGCGCCTCCTGCAGGAGAGCGCCTCCTGAAGGAGAGCGCCTCCTGAAGGAGAGCGAGAGCGAGCGCCTCCTGCAGGAGAGCGCCTCCTGAAGGAGAACGCCTCCTGAGGGAGAGCGAGAGCGAGCGCCTCCTGCAGGAGAGCGCCTCCTGAAGGAGAGCGCCTCCTGAAGGAGAGCGAGAGCGAGCGCCTCCTGCAGGAGAGCGCCTCCTGAAGGAGGACGCCTCCTGAAGGAGAGCGAGAGCGAGCGCCTCCTGCAGGAGAGCGCCTCCTGAAGGAGAACGCCTCCTGAGGGAGAGCGAGAGCGAGCGCCTCCTGCAGGAGAGCGCCTCCTGAAGGAGAACGCCTCCTGAAGGAGAGCGAGAGCGAGCGCCTCCTGCAGGAGAGCGCCTCCTGAAGGAGAACGCCTCCTGCAGGAGAGCGCCTCCTGAAGGAGAACGCCTCCTGAAGGAGAGCGAGAGCGAGCGCCTCCTGCAGGAGAGCGCCTCCTGAAGGAGAACGCCTCCTGAAGGAGAGCGAGCGCCTCCTGCAGGAGAGCGCCTCCTGCAGGAGAGCGCCTCCTGAAGGAGAACGCCTCCTGAAGGAGAGCGAGAGCGAGCGCCTCCTGCAGGAGAGCGCCTCCTGAAGGAGAACGCCTCCTGAAGGAGAGCGAGAGCGAGCGCCTCCTGCAGGAGAGCGCCTCCTGAAGGAGAGCGAGAGCGAGCGCCTCCTGCAGGAGAGCGCCTCCTGAAGGAGAACGCCTCCTGCAGGAGAGCGCCTCCTGAAGGAGAACGCCTCCTGAAGGAGAGCGAGAGCGAGCGCCTCCTGCAGGAGAGCGCCTCCTGAAGGAGAACGCCTCCTGAAGGAGAGCGAGCGCCTCCTGCAGGAGAGCGCCTCCTGCAGGAGAGCGCCTCCTGAAGGAGAACGCCTCCTGAGGGAGAGCGAGAGCGAGCGCCTCCTGCAGGAGAGCGCCTCCTGAAGGAGAACGCCTCCTGAAGGAGAGCGAGAGCGAGCGCCTCCTGCAGGAGAGCGCCTCCTGAAGGAGAGCGCCTCCTGAAGGAGAGCGAGAGCGAGCACCTCCTGCAGGAGAGCGCCTCCTGAAGGAGAACGCCTCCTGAAGGAGAGCGAGAGCGAGCGCCTCCTGCAGGAGAGCGCCTCCTGAAGGAGAGCGCCTCCTGCAGGAGAGCGCCTCCTGAAGGAGAACGCCTCCTGAAGGAGAGCGAGAGCGAGCGCCTCCTGCAGGAGAGCGCCTCCTGAAGGAGAACGCCTCCTGAAGGAGAGCGAGCGCCTCCTGCAGGAGAGCGCCTCCTGCAGGAGAGCGCCTCCTGAAGGAGAACGCCTCCTGAAGGAGAGCGAGAGCGAGCGCCTCCTGCAGGAGAGCGCCTCCTGAAGGAGAACGCCTCCTGAAGGAGA
The DNA here is from genome assembly GCF_026437365.1 of Eucyclogobius newberryi. Classification (NCBI taxonomy): domain Eukaryota; kingdom Metazoa; phylum Chordata; class Actinopteri; order Gobiiformes; family Gobiidae; genus Eucyclogobius; species Eucyclogobius newberryi. The sequence goes on along the minus strand of NW_027315801.1, from coordinate 35,311,250 downwards.
GCGAGAGCGAGCGCCTCCTGCAGGAGAGCGCCTCCTGAAGGAGAACGCCTCCTGCAGGAGAGCGCCTCCTGAAGGAGAACGCCTCCTGAAGGAGAGCGAGAGCGAGCGCCTCCTGCAGGAGAGCGCCTCCTGAAGGAGAACGCCTCCTGAAGGAGAGCGAGCGCCTCCTGCAGGAGAGCGCCTCCTGCAGGAGAGCGCCTCCTGAAGGAGAACGCCTCCTGAAGGAGAGCGAGAGCGAGCGCCTCCTGCAGGAGAGCGCCTCCTGAAGGAGAACGCCTCCTGAAGGAGAGCGAGAGCGAGCGCCTCCTGCAGGAGAGCGCCTCCTGAAGGAGAGCGAGAGCGAGCGCCTCCTGCAGGAGAGCGCCTCCTGAAGGAGAACGCCTCCTGCAGGAGAGCGCCTCCTGAAGGAGAACGCCTCCTGAAGGAGAGCGAGAGCGAGCGCCTCCTGCAGGAGAGCGCCTCCTGAAGGAGAACGCCTCCTGAAGGAGAGCGAGAGCAAGCGCCTCCTGCAGGAGAGCGCCTCCTGAAGGAGAACGCCTCCTGAAGGAGAGCGAGAGCGAGCGCCTCCTGCAGGAGAGCGCCTCCTGAAGGAGAACGCCTCCTGCAGGAGAGCGCCTCCTGAAGGAGAACGCCTCCTGAAGGAGAGCGAGAGCGAGCGCCTCCTGCAGGAGAGCGCCTCCTGAAGGAGAACGCCTCCTGAGGGAGAGCGAGAGCGAGCGCCTCCTGCAGGAGAGCGCCTCCTGAAGGAGAGCGCCTCCTGAAGGAGAGCGAGAGCGAGCGCCTCCTGCAGGAGAGCGCCTCCTGAAGGAGAACGCCTCCTGAGGGAGAGCGAGAGCGAGCGCCTCCTGCAGGAGAGCGCCTCCTGAAGGAGAGCGCCTCCTGAAGGAGAGCGAGAGCGAGCGCCTCCTGCAGGAGAGCGCCTCCTGAAGGAGGGCGCCTCCTGAAGGAGAGCGAGAGCGAGCGCCTCCTGCAGGAGAGCGCCTCCTGAAGGAGAACGCCTCCTGAGGGAGAGCGAGAGCGAGCGCCTCCTGCAGGAGAGCGCCTCCTGAAGGAGAACGCCTCCTGAAGGAGAGCGAGAGCGAGCGCCTCCTGCAGGAGAGCGCCTCCTGAAGGAGAGCGCCTCCTGAAGGAGAGCGAGAGCGAGCGCCTCCTGCAGGAGAGCGCCTCCCTCAGGAGAGCGCCTCCTGAAGAAGAACGCCTCCTGAAGGGAGAGCGAGTGCCTCCTGAAGGAGAACGCCTCCTGAAGGAGAGAGAGTGCCTCCTGAAGGAGAGCGCCTCCTGTAGGAGAGCGAGCGCCTCCTGAAGGAGAACGCCTCCTGAAGGAGAGAGAGTGCCTCCTGAAGGAGAGCGCCCCCTGAAGGGGCTTTTAGACTCCTCCTCCATTTAGACTCCTCCTTCTCCTCCCACATTTAGACTCCTCCTCCTCCTCCTCCCACCTTTAGACTCCTCCTTCTCCTCCCACATTTAGACTCCTCCTCCTCCCACCTTTAGACTCCTCCCACCTTTAGACTCCTCCTTCTCCTCCCACATTTAGACTCCTCCTCCTCCCACCTTTAGACTCCTCCTCCTCCTCCCACCTTTAGACTCCTCCTCCTCCTCCCACCTTTAGACTCCACCTCCTCTGAACACGCCGGACACACGAATGGTCTTAAAATCCTCTCAAGAGGATTCACTTTCTGACGCTGTTGTACAAACACTAAAGAGGTGGAGGGTCAGCGCCTGCTCGTCTCCATGGAGATGTGTCATCAAACCAGTCTTAAACCAGTCTTAAACTTGCTCCGACAGGATTCAGAAACGCTCCAAACACATTTACAGTTGGAGCACACGCAGCGTTTAAAGAGGGCGTGGTCTTTATACTTTTGGATCATGGGAAACGTAAATATCAATTTTACTTTTAATTTTCAACATTTCATCACAAACTGCAATTTAAGACTTTATAATGACAGGAAGTGGAGCCGAGTCCCTCTGCGATGTCATCAGTGTGATGTCATCAGTGTGATGTCATCAGTGTGATGTCGTCAGTGTGATGTCATCAGTGTGATGTCGTCAGTGTGATGTCGTCAGTGTGATGTCATCAGTGTGATGTCGTCAGTGTGATATCATCAGTGTGATGTCGTCAGTGTGATGTCATCAGTGTGATGTCAGTGTGATGTCATCAGTGTGATGTCGTCAGTGTGATGTCATCAGTGTGATGTCAGTGTGATGTCATCAGTGTGATGTCAGTGTGATGTCATCAGTGTGATGTCGTCAGTGTGATGTCATCAGTGTGATGTCAGTGTGATGTCATCAGTGTGATGTCATCAGTGTGATGTCGTCAGTGTGATGTCATCAGTGTGATGTCAGTGTGATGTCGTCAGTGTGATGTCATCAGTGTGATGTCAGTGTGATGTCGTCAGTGTGATGTCATCAGTGTGATGTCAGTGTGATGTCATCAGTGTGATGTCATCAGTGTGATGTCGTCAGTGTGATGTCATCAGTGTGATGTCAGTGTGATGTCGTCAGTGTGATGTCGTCAGTGTGATGTCAGTGTGATGTCATCAGTGTGATGTCAGTGTGATGTCAGTGTGATGTCGTCAGTGTGATGTCAGTGTGATGTCAGTGTGATGTCATCAGTGTGATGTCATCAGTGTGATGTCATCAGTGTGATGTCATCAGTGTGATGTCGTCAGTGTGATGTCATCAGTGTGATGTCAGTGTGATGTCGTCAGTGTGATGTCAGTGTGATGTCATCAGTGTGATGTCATCAGTGTGATGTCAGTGTGATGTCGTCAGTGTGATGTCGTCAGTGTGATGTCATCAGTGTGATGTCAGTGTGATGTCATCAGTGTGATGTCGTCAGTGTGATGTCGTCAGTGTGATGTCGTCAGTGTGATGTCGTCAGTGTGATGTCGTCAGTGTGATGTCGTCAGTGTGATGTCGTCAGTGTGATGTCGTCAGTGTGATGTCATCAGTGTGATGTCATCAGTGTGATGTCATCAATGTGTCGTCAGTGTGATGTCGTCAGTGTGATGTCGTCAGTGTGATGTCATCAGTGTGATGTCATCAGTGTGATGTCATCAATGTGTCGTCAGTGTGATGTCGTCAGTGTGATGTCGTCAGTGTGATGTCATCAGTGTGCGACACATGGTTGGACTAAATAAAGGGGTTTTATGGTCTTATTGTGTCGGTGCAGAACTGTTGTTTATGTGGAGTGTGGCTCTTGTTTAGTCTTGTTGCTATGGTAACAGCTTTGGAATCACCTCTGTCATATTTATGCTCACGTCCAACAGGAAGTGCAATTATAAACTTTACAAACGACTGGAGAGAAAACAAACTGCACAGACGTGACAGAAAATACTTAAACTTTATTGTGTATCAAAATACTGTCGAACAAACACTTTTAAACCTTTAATAGGACAAGATGCATCATTTATTTCAACGACATAAGGCACACGGCGAGTTTAGAGCGGCGAGCGCGTGAAAGCTCAAAGAAGCAAAAAAACTCACTTTTCTTTTGTAACATTCGGTTTTTCCAGATGAACTTTTCTGAGATCGTTCCCTTTTTAAGACTTTTAACAAACGCTCGGAGTGCGGGGCCAAACGCTCGGAGTGCGGGGCCAAACGCTCGGAGTGCGGGGCCAAACGCTCGGAGTGCGGGGCCAAACGCTCGGAGTGCGGGGCCAAACGCTCGGAGTGCGGGGCCAAACGCTCGGACTCTAACACGTCACAATCGGAGCAAAAGCGACTAATGAAGAGCTTTATTTGGAGTCGTTTCATCAGCAGTAAAAACACTTGAAACTCAAAATTCCCCTTTAAAAAAACACCAGAAACTGAACGTGGTGTGAAACTGAACCATCGAAGCGTTTTTCTGTGTGATTTTTGTTGATTTTTTCAGTGCAAAACGGTAAATATCTTTAAAAAAAAGCCAGAATCAGACGTGTTTTTCGGCTTCAACTGGACAAAAAACACATTAGAACGAAGCACAAAGAAGATCGGAGCGAAGGACTTTTTAAACTTTCTGCAGAGCGAAAACGTGACGACTCGTGATCATTAAAGGTGCGGTTTCCATGGTTACGTGGCTGAAGTTGACGAGCGGAAAGTGGAGGCTTCACGCGTTAAAGAGTGACCGATCGTTCCTCTAGGGGGCGCGGTGCGGTCAGCCCACGGTGCGGTCAGCCCACGGTGCGGTCAGCCCACGGTGCGGTCAGCCCACGGTGCGGTCAGACCACGGTGCGGTCAGACCACGGTGCGGTCAGACCACGATGCGGTAGGGGCTGCCCGGGATGTGCTCCTCGCCCCACTTGACCACCAGAACGTACTCGCCCTTCTCCTTCAGCTGGTAGCTCACGTTGTACACGCGGTTGCCCAGATGTTTGACCAGGATCTCCTCACAGGGAACTTTAGGACCGTCCACTCCGACCAGGAGCATGTTCCGACCTGAGGGGGAGGACAGCGGTCAGTAGACACGTCAGAGAGAGAGGACAGCGGTCAGTGGATACGTCAGAGAGAGGACAGCGGTCAGTGGACATGTCAGAGAGAGGACAGCGGTCAGTGGACATGTCAGAGAGAGAGGACAGCGGTCAGTGGACATGTCAGAGAGAGGACAGCGGTCAGTGGATACGTCAGAGAGAGGACAGCGGTCAGTGGACATGTCAGAGAGAGGACAGCGGTCAGTGGACATGTCAGAGAGAGGACAGCGGTCAGTGGACATGTCAGAGAGAGGACAGCGGTCAGTGGATAGGTCAGAGAGAGAGGACAGCGGTCAGTGGATACGTCAGAGAGAGGACAGCGGTCAGTGGACATGTCAGAGAGAGGACAGCGGTCAGTGGACATGTCAGAGAGAGGACAGCGGTCAGTGGACATGTCAGAGAGAGAGGACAGCGGTCAGTGGATACGTCAGAGAGAGGACAGCGGTCAGTGGACATGTCAGAGAGAGGACAGCGGTCAGTGGATAGGTCAGAGAGAGAGGACAGCGGTCAGTGGATACGTCAGAGAGAGGACAGCGGTCAGTGGACATGTCAGAGAGAGGACAGCGGTCAGTGGACATGTCAGAGAGAGGACAGCGGTCAGTGGACATGTCAGAGAGAGGACAGCGGTCAGTGGATAGGTCAGAGAGAGAGGACAGCGGTCAGTGAACTGCTGCCACAAGGACCTAATGGACATTCAATGACCCTTGACCGCTTCAGTGTCTGTGAAACTAAAGCTCCGTGGTGCTGGACACATGAAACCCTGACCATCGTACCTGCTTTGCTGCAGTCCACGCTGAAGCTGTTCTTCTGCCCGATGAAGCCTTTGGTCAGGCCCTGACCTTTGGCCACGACTCGGCCGGCGTCAGAAGTGGGCGCGGCCTGAGAGCAGCTGATGGAGCGGGTCAGAGGGTCGACCATCACGGAGGACGTCTCGTGCATGCTGTGGCTGGACACCAGCTTAGAACCTGCACCAACAGAGGTTACCGTTCCTTCTGAAGGCACCAGGAGAACTCCAGGAGAACACCAGGAGAACTCCAGGAGAACTCCAGGAGAACTCCAAGAGAACTCCAGGAGAACTCCAGGAGAACTCCAGGAGAACTCCAGGAGAACTCCAGGAGAACTCCAGGAGAACTCCAGGAGAACTCCAGGAGAACTCCAGGAGAACTCCAGGAGAACACCAGGAGAACTCCAGGAGAACTCCAGGAGAACTCCAGGAGAACACCAGGAGAACACCAGGAGAACTCCAGGAGAACTCCAGGAGAACTCCAGGAGAACTCCAGGAGAACTCCAGGAGAACACCAGGAGAACTCTAGGAGAACTCTAGGAGAACACCAGGAGAACACCAGGAGAACTCCAGGAGAACACCAGGAGAACTCCAGGAGAACTCCAGGAGAACTCCAGGAGAACTCCAGGAGAACACCAGGAGAACTCTAGGAGAACACCAGGAGAACTCCAGGAGAACACCAGGAGAACACCAGGAGAACTCTAGGAGAACACCAGGAGAACTCCAGGAGAACACCAGGAGAACTCTAGGAGAACACCAGGAGAACTCCAGGAGAACACCAGGAGAACACCAGGAGAACTCCAGGAGAACACCAGGAGAACACCAGGAGAACTCCAGGAGAACTCCAGGAGAACTCCAGGAGAACACCAGGAGAACTCCAGGAGAACTCCAGGAGAACACCAGGAGAACTCCAGGAGAACTCCAGGAGAACACCAGGAGAACTCCAGGAGAACATGTCCCTCGAGTGGACGACCGTCCTACGACCGTCCCCGAGTGGATGACTCACCTGTGATCTTGGCCTTGTAGGGACTCCCCACGATGTGATAAGGCCCCCCGTATTTGATGGAGATCAGGTAGTTCCCGGGGGCCATGGGCGTGTAGGTGACCCTGTAGCCCTCAGCGCACTCCACACAGTCCATCTTCACTTTGGACGGTCCATCGATGGTCACGGCCAGAGCCCCAGGCCCCGCCTTACTCGTGTTCACCACGAACTCACACGCCGTGCCTGAGACGCAACAGCGCCATCGTTAGGACAAGACATGTCACTGCAGTGCAATGTCCCCCGAAACACTGAACCGGGCCTGAACCGGGTCTAAACCAGGTCTCCCCCAGGCCCCTCCCTCCAGCCCCTCCCCAGGACTCACCTGTGGTTCCTCCCTCCAGGCCCCTCCCCCTGGCCCCCCCCTCCAGCCCCTCCCCAGGACTCACCCGTGGTTCCTCCCTCCAGGCCCTGACCGTAGGCGGACACCATCCCCGGGTCCCCGGCCTGACCCGTCTCTCCGACCCGGATCTTGAAGGGACTGCCCGGGATGTGGCTGCCGTTGAACTTCACGTCGATCAGGTACAGACCATTCTCTCTGGGGATGAAGCGCACGGCGTACTTATCTGAGAGAAGAGAAGAAGAAGAAGAAGACGGTAGGATTAGAATAATGAGGCACTACAGGTCCAGATGATGTTCTTGGATGTTCCTTGATGTTCTTACCTTGGTCGATCTCGGTCACGCAGCAGTCCTCCAGCGCTCCGGACGGGCTGTGCACTTTGGCGTCGATCACTCCCTTGGCTCCGTTCAGGCTGACGGCGAAGGAGGCGGGCTGGTTCACCTTCAGACCAGACTCCTGCTCCAAACACACTCACAAGCTCAGCAAAAAGCATCTCCACCAGCACAAGAAGGACGCGTCTGAGTTAGCGTTTAGGTTCCTTACCCCGAGAGCGCTAACAGGGCTAAAGAGAAGGCTGCGAGAAGAGAGAAGGTTCAGAGCAAAGTGAAGGAGGGAACAGGAGTCGTTAAACATGTGAAGATAAAGTAATAAAAGAACGTGTGCTTCTATTACTGAACATATTACACCTTTAAACATGTCCAGGAGCATCACGTCAGAAGACTGTGGGATTTACAGGGATTTACGGGCGCCGTTGTGGGATGTGGCAACGAGCATTAGGCCAACATGAGGCGGCGAGTGCGGCGCGGAGCACGGGGAGTGCGTACGGGGGAGCACGGTGCGCTGTGATCACGGCGCGCAGTGGCCAGCGCGAGGGAGCACCCGCCCCGCTCCCCGCGCTGGCCACGGCGCGCCCTGGACCATGTGGATTGAGTAAACAAACATGTAACATTATTTGGAGAATTCATAACTTCTACTGATAAACAAGCCAAAGGATGTTCAGATGTTCACTAAAGGTGAGCAGGTCCATCAAGCTACTATTGTTTTATCAGCGCGTTAACATTTTATGTGAAGCCAGTCTTTCGTCTTGAGGGGGGGAGGGGGTCCAGAGAGACGGAAAAAATTACGTCTTTTCAGCTTCAACCCATTTCGAGAAGATCCCTTACGAGTGGCGCTGTGGTGAGTTTTGCCATAAGAGGCGTACAATCATCCTGTTTGTAAAAGTGAGTGAGTGGCAGAAGGAAAAGCACAGTTGCAGCCCACGTGGCACCTCTTTAGCCCTTTAGCGCCCCCTGTCTGTGAGATGAAGAGCTGTTGGGAGCCTTTAGAATGAGGCGCGAGTCACACACACAGTCCTGTGTTTTCTGAGGCCTCTCGGAGCAACAGCGCAGCAGCTAACCCTAATGCTAACGCTAAGGCTAACGCTAAGGCTAACGCCGTCACCATCCTTTTTCTACAAAACCCTTTAACACTAGGACTAAGGCAGTAATAGTCATAGAACCATAGTTACATTAGTAAAAGAAATCATAAATCTGACCAGACTCATCACTTTTAACCAGAACTGAAACGTACAATCTTTTGTTTGTCCTTTTCGTTTTGAACTTCCCTGGTTTTAACATCCTTGGAAAAGAAAGGAACAAATAATTGAATAAGGTTTTAAACAAAGAAGACATTATAAATTAGAATATCTTTGAGAGGATAAAGTCTCAAACTACAAAAGGACAATATTAGCGCAGGGCATTAGCCGTCATAGCACTGCTGCTGCCTGTTGTTCCGAGTCAGGCCTGCGGGGGCGCTCCTGGACGTGTGTGCGTCTCAGAGCCTCACCTGAAGACTGGCAACAGTGAGTCGCCGGGCGTCGTCGGAGGGCGAGGCCACGGGGACGATGAAGGGGCTGTCGGGGATGTGCTCCTCGTTGAAGCGGATGGACACTTCATAATCTCCTGCAAACACCAACACACGGGTCAAATGCCATTATACTAGACGAGTCTGGACGGGCATCAGGCAAAATGTTGGAGCAGTGTCCATTTTGTCTGTCCCTTTAACCCCATCACAGTGGTTCTGGTCCTCACCCGGCTCCTGGACGATGTAGGAGACGCCGCTTGACCCGTCCTTTCGGTCTTCAAAGGAGATCTCTGCTTTGCTGGGCCCTTCCACGGCGATGCTCAGGCCCCCGGCCCCGGCCTCTCGGGTCCAGATGCTGAACTCGGCTGAAGCACAGGAGACCGGGTCAAATACAGACGCTACACGCAGTACTTGACCAGTCCAGTACTTGTTACACGCAGTACTTGACCAGTCCAGTACTTGTTACACACAGTACTTGACCAGTCCAGTACTTTGTGGTTGACCTGTGCCAGGACCAGTAAAACTCACCTGGGACTCCGGCCTCGGCCCGCTCCAGGCCCGGCCCTCCGGCTCGGACTTTGTGGGCCCCTCCCTCGCCCAGGGGCCCCACGGTGAACTGGAAGGGGCTCCCGGGGACGTGGGCCCCGTTGTACTTGACGGAGACGGTGTGGATGCCGGTCTCCGTGGGGACGAAGCGGATGCAGTAGGTGTTGTTCTCGCCCTCCATGATCTCGGCTTTGTGGATCTGACCCGAGGGACTGGTCACCTGAGCGGTCATGTCCGCGATGCTGATCTCTGGAGGAAAACGGGAACGTAACGGGTCAGAACCGGGCCACGGCGAGTGCGTTGTGCGGTCGAGCCTTGGTCCGGTCAGGGTTCTGTACCTGGGATCTTGAGGCTGAGGTCGCACTGGCTGCCCACGTTGGCCACGGACGCCGCTCTTCTCTTCCTGGTGATGCTCTCCTTCATCCTGCCCTCGCCGGTCACCTTCACCGTGAACGCGCTGCCTGAAAAACACAAACGACAGAGCGTGAGGACGAGCGTCGGGCAGGGCGAACGGGCCTCGGCGGGCGAACGGGCCTCGGCGGGCGAACGGGCCTCGGCGGGCGAACGGGCCTCGGCGGGCGAACGGGCCTCGGCGGGCGCGCACCTGGGACGTGCTGGTCGGCGAACTTGATGTTGATGATGTAGTTCCCGGGCTCCGTGGGGCAGTAGGTCACTTTACAGGTGCCGTCCTCCTGGTCCTCTGTGTTTATGTCCACTTTACTGGGGCCCTCGATGGAAAGGCTCAGGCCCCCGTAACCTGAGGACAGAAGGTGACCTCAACTCAAAAACAGACCAAAGTCCGTCTTACTTCTTAAACTAAACAAAAATCTAAAAAGGCCTTCAGTGTGAAAGAGTCGGATTAAACCTTTTCCTACAGTAACCAATCTGTGGTGTGGATGAACTCTCGCCTGCGTCTGTGGTGTGGATGAACTCTCGTCTGTGGTGTGGATGAACTCTCGTCTGTGGTGTGGATGAACTCTCGTCTGCGTCTGTGGTGTGGATGAACTCTCGTCTGCGTCTGTGGTGTGGATGAACTCTCGTCTGTGGTGTGGATGAACTCTCGTCTGCGTCTGTGGTGTGGATGAACTCTCGTCTGTGGTGTGGATGAACTCGCGTCTGTGGTGTGGATGAACTCTCGTCTGTGGTGTGGATGAACTCTCGTCTGTGGTGTGGATGAACTCTCGTCTGCGTCTGTGGTGTGGATGAACTCTCGCCTGCGTCTGTGGTGTGGATGAACTCTCGTCTGTGGTGTGGATGAACTCTCGTCTGCGTCTGTGGTGTGGATGAACTCTCGTCTGCGTCTGTGGTGTGGATGAACTCTCGTCTGCGTCTGTGGTGTGGATGAACTTTCGTCTGTGTCTGGTGTGGATGAACTCTCGTCTGCGGTGTGGATGAACTCTCGCCTGCGTCTGTGGTGTGGATGAACTCTCGTCTGCGGTGTGGATGAACTCTCGTCTGTGGTGTGGATGAACTCTCGTCTGTGGTGTGGATGAACTCTCGTCTGTGGTGTGGATGAACTCTCGTCTGTGTCTGTGGTGTGGATGAACTCTCGTCTGCGGTGTGGATGAACTCTCGCCTGCGTCTGTGGTGTGGATGAACTCTCGTCTGTGGTGTGGATGAACTCTCGTCTGTGGTGTGGATGAACTCTCGCCTGCGTCTGTGGTGTGGATGAACTCTCGTCTGTGGTGTGGATGAACTCTCGCCTGCGTCTGGTGTGGATGAACTCTCGTCTGTGGTGTGGATGAACTCTCGTCTGCGTCTGTGGTGTGGATGAACTCTCGTCTGTGTCTGTGGTGTGGATGAACTCTCGTCTGCGGTGTGGATGAACTCTCGCCTGCGTCTGTGGTGTGGATGAACTCTCGTCTGTGGTGTGGATGAACTCTCGCCTGCGTCTGTGGTGTGGATGAACTCTCGCCTGCGTCTGTGGTGTGGATGAACTCTCGTCTGTGGTGTGGATGAACTCTCGTCTGTGTCTGTGGTGTGGATGAACTCTCGTCTGTGGTGTGGATGAACTCTCGTCTGTGGTGTGGATGAACTCTCGTCTGCGTCTGTGGTGTGGATGAACTCTCGTCTGCGTCTGTGGTGTGGATGAACTCTCGTCTGTGGTGTGGATGAACTCTCGTCTGTGGTGTGGATGAACTTTCGCCTGCGTCTGTGGTGTGGATGAACTCTCGCCTGCGTCTGTGGTGTGGATGAACTCTCGTCTGTGGTGTGGATGAACTCTCGTCTGCGTCTGTGGTGTGGATGAACTCTCGTCTGTGGTGTGGATGAACTCTCGCCTGCGTCTGTGGTGTGGATGAACTCTCGCCTGCGTCTGTGGTGTGGATGAACTCTCGTCTGTGGTGTGGATGAACTCTCGTCTGTGGTGTGGATGAACTCTCGCCTGCGTCTGTGGTGTGGATGAACTCTCGTCTGTGGTGTGGATGAACTCTCGTCTGCGTCTGTGGTGTGGATGAACTCTCGTCTGCGTCTGTGGTGTGGATGAACTCTCGTCTGTGGTGTGGATGAACTCTCGTCTGTGGTGTGGATGAACTCTCGCCTGCGTCTGTGGTGTGGATGAACTCTCGTCTGTGGTGTGGATGAACTCTCGTCTGCGTCTGTGGTGTGGATGAACTCTCGCCTGCGTCTGTGGTGTGGATGAACTCTCGTCTGTGGTGTGGATGAACTCTCGTCTGCGTCTGGTGTGGATGAACTCTCGCCTGCGTCTGTGGTGTGGATGAACTCTCGTCTGTGGTGTGGATGAACTCTCACCTGCGTCTGTGGTGTGGATGAACTCTCGCCTGCGTCTGTGGTGTGGATGAACTCTCGTCTGTGGTGTGGATGAACTCTCGTCTGTGGTGTGGATGAACTCTCGCCTGCGTCTGTGGTGTGGATGAACTCTCGTCTGTGGTGTGGATGAACTCTCGCCTGCGTCTGTGGTGTGGATGAACTCTCGTCTGTGGTGTGGATGAACTCTCGTCTGCGTCTGTGGTGTGGATGAACTCTCGCCTGCGTCTGTGGTGTGGATGAACTCTCGTCTGTGGTGTGGATGAACTCTCGTCTGCGTCTGTGGTGTGGATGAACTCTCGTCTGCGTCTGTGGTGTGGATGAACTCTCGCCTGCGTCTGTGGTGTGGATGAACTCTCGTCTGTGGTGTGGATGAACTCTCGTCTGTGGTGTGGATGAACTCTCGCCTGCGTCTGTGGTGTGGATGAACTCTCGTCTGTGGTGTGGATGAACTCTCGTCTGTGGTGTGGATGAACTCTCGTCTGCGTCTGTGGTGTGGATGAACTCTCGTCTGCGTCTGTGGTGTGGATGAACTCTCGTCTGTGGTGTGGATGAACTCTCGTCTGTGGTGTGGATGAACTCTCGCCTGCGTCTGTGGTGTGGATGAACTCTCGTCTGTGGTGTGGATGAACTCTCGCCTGCATCTGTGGTGTGGATGAACTCTCGTCTGTGGTGTGGATGAACTCTCGTCTGCGTCTGTGGTGTGGATGAACTCTCGCCTGCGTCTGTGGTGTGGATGAACTCTCGTCTGTGGTGTGGATGAACTCTCACCTGCGTCTGTGGTGTGGATGAACTCTCGCCTGCGTCTGTGGTGTGGATGAACTCTCGTCTGTGGTGTGGATGAACTCTCGTCTGTGGTGTGGATGAACTCTCGCCTGCGTCTGTGGTGTGGATGAACTCTCGTCTGTGGTGTGGATGAACTCTCGCCTGCGTCTGTGGTGTGGATGAACTCTCGTCTGTGGTGTGGATGAACTCTCGCCTGCGTCTGTGGTGTGGATGAACTCTCGTCTGTGGTGTGGATGAACTCTCGCCTGCGTCTGTGGTGTGGATGAACTCTCGTCTGTGGTGTGGATGAACTCTCACCTGCGTCTGTGGTGTCGATGATGAACTCTGCGGGCTCAAACGTCCGGGCTTCGCTCAGGCCTGGTCCCGTGACGCGAACACGACTGGCGTCACCGATCTCGGACGCTTTGATCACCACGGCGATGGGGCTGCTCGGAATGTGGCGCCCGTTCTTCTTGATGTTCACCAGGTGCTCCCCGATCTCCTTCGGCACAAATGAGATTCCTGCGGCGCAAGAGATTCAGAGTTTAGAGCTTCAGAGTTTAGTTTCAGAGTTTAGAGCTTCAGAGTTTAGAGCTTCAGAGTTTAGAGCTTCAGAGTTTAGTTTCAGAGTTTAGAGCTTCAGAGTTTAGAGTTTAGAGCTTCAGAGTTTAGAGCTTCAGAGTTTAGAGCTTCAGAGTTTCGTTTCAGAGTTTAGTTTCAGAGTTTAGAGCTTCAGAGTTTAGAGCTTCAGAGTTTAGAGCTTCAGAGTTTAGAGCTTCAGAGTTTAGAGCTTCAGAGTTTAGAGCCAGAGTTTAGTTTCAGAGTTTAGTTTCAGAGTTTAGAGCTTCAGAGTTTAGAGTTTAGAGCTTCAGAGTTTAGTTTCAGAGTTTAGAGCTTCAGAGTTTAGAGCTTCAGAGTTTAGAGCTTCAGAGTTTAGAGCTTCAGAGTTTAGTTTCAGAGTTTAGAGCTTCAGAGTTTAGGAGTTTAGAGCTTCAGAGTTTAGAGCTTCAGAGTTTAGAGCTTCAGAGTTTAGAGCTTCAGAGTTTAGAGCTTCAGAGTTTAGAGCTTCAGAGTTGAGCTTCAGAGTTTAGAGTTTCAGAGTTTAGAGCTTCAGAGTTTAGAGCTTCAGAGTTTAGAGCTTCAGAGTTTAGAGCTTCAGAGTTTAGAGTTTAGAGCTTCAGAGTTTAGAGCTTCAGAGTTTAGAGCTTCAGAGTTTAGAGTTTAGAGCTTCAGAGTTTAGAGCTTCAGAGTTTAGAGCTTCAGAGTTTAGAGCTTCAGAGTTTAGAGCTTCAGAGTTTAGTTTCAGAGTTTAGTTTCAGAGTTTAGTTTCAGAGTTTAGAGCTTCAGAGTTTAGAGTTTAGAGCTTCAGAGTTTAGAGCTTCAGAGTTTAGTTTCAGAGTTTAGAGCTTCAGAGTTTAGAGCTTCAGAGTTTAGATTCAGAGTTTAGATTCAGAGTTTAGTTTCAGAGTTTAGAGCTTCAGAGTTTAGAGCTTCAGAGTTTAGAGCTTCAGAGTTTAGAGCTTCAGAGTTTAGTTTCAGAGTTTAGTTTCAGAGTTTAGTTTCAGAGTTTAGAGCTTCAGAGTTTAGAGTTTAGAGCTTCAGAGTTTAGAGCTTCAGAGTTTAGAGCTTCAGAGTTTAGAGCTTCAGAGTTTAGAGCTTCAGAGATTAGAGCTTCAGAGTTTAGAGCTTCAGAGTTTAGAGCTTCAGAGTTTAGTTTCAGAGTTTAGTTTCAGAGTTTAGAGCTTCAGAGTTTAGAGCTTCAGAGTTTAGAGCTTCAGAGTTTAGAGCTTCAGAGTTTAGAGCTTCAGAGTTTAGCTTCAGAGTTTAGCTTCAGAGTTTAGAGTTTAGAGCTTCAGAGTTTAGAGCTTCAGAGTTTAGAGCTTCAGAGTTTAGAGCTTCAGAGTTTAGAGCTTCAGAGTTTAGAGTTTAGAGCTTCAGAGTTTAGAGTTTAGAGCTTCAGAGTTTAGAGCTTCAGAGTTTAGAGCTTCAGAGTTTAGAGCTTCAGAGTTTAGAGCTTCAGAGTTTCGTTTCAGAGTTTCGTTTCAGAGTTTAGTTTCAGAGTTTAGAGCTTCAGAGTTTAGAGTTTAGAGCTTCAGAGTTTAGAGCTTCAGAGTTTAGTTTCAGAGTTTAGAGCTTCAGAGTTTAGAGCTTCAGAGTTTAGTTTCAGAGTTTAGAGCTTCAGAGTTTAGAGATTCAGAGTTTAGAGCTTCAGAGTTTAGAGCTTCAGAGTTTAGAGCTTCAGAGTTTAGTTTCAGAGTTTAGAGCTTCAGAGTTTAGGAGTTTAGAGCTTCAGAGTTTAGAGCTTCAGAGTTTAGAGCTTCAGAGTTTAGCTTCAGAGTTTAGCTTCAGAGTTTAGAGTTTAGAGCTTCAGAGTTTAGAGCTTCAGAGTTTAGAGTTTAGAGTTTAGAGCTTCAGAGTTTAGAGTTTAGAGCTTCAGAGTTTAGAGCTTCAGAGTTTAGAGTTTCAGAGTTTAGAGCTTCAGAGTTTAGAGCTTCAGAGTTTAGAGCTTCAGAGTTTAGAGCTTCAGAGTTTAGAGCTTCAGAGTTTAGAGCTTCAGAGTTTCGTTTCAGAGTTTAGAGCTTCAGAGTTTCGTTTCAGAGTTTAGAGTTTAGAGCTTCAGAGTTTAGAGCTTCAGAGTTTAGAGCTTCAGAGTTTAGAGCTTCAGAGTTTAGAGCTTCAGAGTTTAGAGCTTCAGAGTTTAGAGCTTCAGAGTTTAGAGTTTAGAGCTTCAGAGTTTAGAGCTTCAGAGTTTAGAGCTTCAGAGTTTAGAGCTTCAGAGTTTAGAGCTTCAGAGTTTCGTTTCAGAGTTTCGTTTCAGAGTTTAGTTTCAGAGTTTAGAGCTTCAGAGTTTAGAGTTTAGAGCTTCAGAGTTTAGTTTCAGAGTTTAGAGCTTCAGAGTTTAGAGCTTCAGAGTTTAGAGCTTCAGAGTTTAGAGCTTCAGAGTTTAGAGCTTCAGAGTTTAGTTTCAGAGTTTAGAGCTTCAGAGTTTAGGAGTTTAGAGCTTCAGAGTTTAGAGCTTCAGAGTTTAGAGCTTCAGAGTTTAGAGCTTCAGAGTTTAGCTTCAGAGTTTAGCTTCAGAGTTTAGCTTCAGAGTTTAGAGTTTAGAGCTTCAGAGTTTAGAGCTTCAGAGTTTCGTTTCAGAGTTTAGTTTCAGAGTTTAGAGCTTCAGAGTTTAGAGCTTCAGAGTTTAGAGCTTCAGTTTAGAGCTTCAGAGTTTAGAGCTTCAGAGTTTAGAGCCAGAGTTTAGTTTCAGAGTTTAGTTTCAGAGTTTAGAGCTTCAGAGTTTAGAGTTTAGAGCTTCAGAGTTTAGTTTCAGAGTTTAGAGCTTCAGAGTTTAGAGCTTCAGAGTTTAGAGCTTCAGAGTTTAGAGCTTCAGAGTTTAGTTTCAGAGTTTAGAGCTTCAGAGTTTAGGAGTTTAGAGCTTCAGAGTTTAGAGCTTCAGAGTTTAGAGCTTCAGAGTTTAGAGCTTCAGAGTTTAGAGCTTCAGAGTTTAGAGCTTCAGAGTTGAGCTTCAGAGTTTAGAGTTTCAGAGTTTAGAGCTTCAGAGTTTAGAGCTTCAGAGTTTAGAGCTTCAGAGTTTAGAGTTTAGAGCTTCAGAGTTTAGAGCTTCAGAGTTTAGAGCTTCAGAGTTTAGAGTTTAGAGCTTCAGAGTTTAGAGCTTCAGAGTTTAGAGCTTCAGAGTTTAGAGCTTCAGAGTTTAGAGCTTCAGAGTTTAGAGCTTCAGAGTTTAGTTTCAGAGTTTAGAGCTTCAGAGTTTAGAGTTTAGAGCTTCAGAGTTTAGAGCTTCAGAGTTTAGTTTCAGAGTTTAGAGCTTCAGAGTTTAGAGCTTCAGAGTTTAGATTCAGAGTTTAGATTCAGAGTTTCGTTTCAGAGTTTAGTTTCAGAGTTTAGAGCTTCAGAGTTTAGAGCTTCAGAGTTTAGAGCTTCAGAGTTTAGTTTCAGAGTTTAGTTTCAGAGTTTAGTTTCAGAGTTTAGAGCTTCAGAGTTTAGAGTTTAGAGCTTCAGAGTTTAGTTTCAGAGTTTAGAGCTTCAGAGATTAGAGCTTCAGAGTTTAGAGCTTCAGAGTTTAGAGCTTCAGAGTTTAGAGCTTCAGAGTTTAGTTTCAGAGTTTAGAGCTTCAGAGTTTAGGAGTTTAGAGCTTCAGAGTTTAGAGCTTCAGAGTTTAGAGCTTCAGAGTTTAGCTTCAGAGTTTAGCTTCAGAGTTTAGAGTTTAGAGCTTCAGAGTTTAGAGCTTCAGAGTTTAGAGCTTCAGAGTTTAGAGCTTCAGAGTTTAGAGTTTAGAGCTTCAGAGTTTAGAGTTTAGAGCTTCAGAGTTTAGAGCTTCAGAGTTTAGAGCTTCAGAGTTTAGAGCTTCAGAGTTTCGTTTCAGAGTTTCGTTTCAGAGTTTAGTTTCAGAGTTTAGAGCTTCAGAGTTTAGAGTTTAGAGCTTCAGAGTTTAGAGCTTCAGAGTTTAGTTTCAGAGTTTAGAGCTTCAGAGTTTAGAGCTTCAGAGTTTAGTTTCAGAGTTTAGAGCTTCAGAGTTTAGAGATTCAGAGTTTAGAGCTTCAGAGTTTAGAGCTTCAGAGTTTAGAGCTTCAGAGTTTAGTTTCAGAGTTTAGAGCTTCAGAGTTTAGGAGTTTAGAGCTTCAGAGTTTAGAGCTTCAGAGTTTAGAGCTTCAGAGTTTAGCTTCAGAGTTTAGCTTCAGAGTTTAGAGTTTAGAGCTTCAGAGTTTAGAGCTTCAGAGTTTAGAGTTTAGAGCTTCAGAGTTTAGAGTTTAGAGCTTCAGAGTTTAGAGTTTAGAGCTTCAGAGTTTAGAGCTTCAGAGTTTAGAGTTTCAGAGTTTAGAGTTTCAGAGTTTAGAGCTTCAGAGTTTAGAGCTTCAGAGTTTAGAGCTTCAGAGTTTAGAGCTTCAGAGTTTAGAGCTTCAGAGTTTAGAGCTTCAGAGTTTCGTTTCAGAGTTTAGAGCTTCAGAGTTTCGTTTCAGAGTTTAGAGTTTAGAGCTTCAGAGTTTAGAGCTTCAGAGTTTAGAGCTTCAGAGTTTAGAGCTTCAGAGTTTAGAGCTTCAGAGTTTAGAGCTTCAGAGTTTAGAGTTTAGAGCTTCAGAGTTTAGAGCTTCAGAGTTTAGAGCTTCAGAGTTTAGAGCTTCAGAGTTTAGAGCTTCAGAGTTTCGTTTCAGAGTTTCGTTTCAGAGTTTAGTTTCAGAGTTTAGAGCTTCAGAGTTTAGAGTTTAGAGCTTCAGAGTTTAGAGCTTCAGAGTTTAGAGCTTCAGAGTTTAGAGCTTCAGAGTTTAGAGCTTCAGAGTTTAGAGCTTCAGAGTTTAGTTTCAGAGTTTAGAGCTTCAGAGTTTAGGAGTTTAGAGCTTCAGAGTTTAGAGCTTCAGAGTTTAGAGCTTCAGAGTTTAGAGCTTCAGAGTTTAGAGCTTCAGAGTTTAGCTTCAGAGTTTAGAGTTTAGAGCTTCAGAGTTTAGAGCTTCAGAGTTTAGAGCTTCAGAGTTTAGAGCTTCAGAGTTTAGAGTTTAGAGCTTCAGAGTTTAGAGTTTAGAGCTTCAGAGTTGAGAGTTTAGAGCTTCAGAGTTTAGAGCTTCAGAGTTTAGAGCTTCAGAGTTTAGAGCTTCAGAGTTTAGAGCTTCAGAGTTTAGAGCTTCAGAGTTTAGAGCTTCAGAGTTTAGAGCTTCAGAGTTTAGAGCTTCAGAGTTTAGAGCTTCAGAGTTTAGAGCTTCAGAGTTTAGAGCTTCAGAGTTTAGAGCTTCAGAGTTTCGTTTCAGAGTTTAGAGTTTCAGAGTTTAGAGTTTCAAAGTTTAGAGCTTCAGAGTTTAGAGCTTCAGAGTTTAGAGCTTCAGAGTTTAGAGCTTCAGAGTTTAGAGCTTCAGAGTTTAGAGTTTCAGAGTTTAGAGTTTCAGAGTTTAGAGCTTCAGAGTTTAGAGCTTCAGAGTTTAGAGCTTCAGAGTTTAGAGCTTCAGAGTTTAGTTTCAGAGTTTAGAGTTTAGAGCTTCAGAGTTTAGAGCTTCAGAGTTTAGTTTCAGAGTTTAGAGCTTCAGAGTTTAGGAGTTTAGAGCTTCAGAGTTTAGAGCTTCAGAGTTTATAGCTTCAGAGTTTAGAGCTTCAGAGTTTAGCGTTTAGAGCTTCAGAGTTTAGAGCTTCAGAGTTTAGAGCTTCAGAGTTTAGAGTTTAGAGCTTCAGAGTTTAGAGCTTCAGAGTTTAGAGCTTCAGAGTTTAGAGCTTCAGATTTTAGAGCTTCAGATTTTAGAGCTTCAGAGTTTAGCTTCAGAGTTTATAGCTTCAGAGTTTAGAGCTTCAGAGTTTAGAGCTTCAGAGTTTAGAGCTTTAGAGTGTTAGAGTTTAGAGCTTCAGAGTTTAGACTTTAGAGCTTCAGAGTTTAGACTTTAGAGCTTCAGAGTTTAGAGTTTAGAGCTTTAGAGTTTAGAGCTTTAGAGTTTAGAGCTTTAGAGTTTAGAGCTTTAGAGTTTAGAGCTTTAGAGTTTAGAGCTTTAGAGTTTAGAGCTTCAGAGTTTAGAGCTTCAGAGTTTAGAGCTTCAGAGTTTAGAGCTTCAGAGTTTAGAGCTTCAGAGTTTAGAGCTTCAGATTTTAGAGCTTCAGATTTTAGCTTCAGAGTTTATAGCTTCAGAGTTTAGCTTCAGAGTTTATAGCTTCAGAGTTTATAGCTTCAGAGTTTAGAGCTTCAGAGTTTAGAGCTTCAGAGTTTAGACTTTAGAGCTTCAGAGTTTAGAGTTTAGAGCTTCAGAGTTTAGAGCTTTAGAGTTTAGAGCTTCAGAGTTTAGAGCTTCAGAGTTTAGAGCTTTAGAGTTTAGAGCTTTAGAGTTTAGAGCTTCAGAGTTTAGAGTTTAGAGCTTTAGAGTTTAGAGCTTTAGAGTTTAGAGCTTCAGAGTTTAGAGCTTCAGAGTTTAGAGCTTTAGAGTTTAGAGCTTCAGAGTTTAGAGTTTAGAGCTTTAGAGTTTAGAGCTTTAGAGTTTAGAGCTTCAGAGTTTAGAGCTTCAGAGTTTAGAGCTTTAGAGCTTCAGAGTTTAGAGCTTCAGAGTTTAGAGCTTCAGAGTTTAGAGCTTCAGATTTTAGAGCTTCAGAGTTTAGCTTCAGAGTTTATAGCTTCAGAGTTTAGCTTCAGAGTTTATAGCTTCAGAGTTTAGAGCTTCAGAGTTTAGAGCTTCAGAGTTTAGAGTTTAGAGCTTCAGAGTTTAGAGCTTCAGAGTTTAGAGCTTCAGAGTTTAGAGCTTCAGAGTTTAGAGATTCAGAGTTTAGAGCTTCAGAGTTTAGAGCTTTAGAGTTTAGAGCTTCAGAGTTTAGAGCTTCAGAGTTTAGAGCTTTAGAGTTTAGAGCTTTAGAGCTTAGAGCTTCAGAGTTTAGAGCTTCAGAGTTTAGAGCTTCAGAGTTTAGAGTTTAGAGCTTCAGAGTTTAGAGCTTCAGAGTTTAGAGCTTCAGAGTTTAGAGATTCAGAGTTTAGAGCTTCAGAGTTTAGAGCTTTAGAGTTTAGAGCTTTAGAGTTTAGAGCTTCAGAGTTTAGAGTTTAGAGCTTCAGAGTTTAGAGTTTAGAGCTTTAGAGTTTAGAGCTTCAGAGTTTAGAGCTTCAGAGTTTAGAGCTTCAGAGTTTAGAGCTTCAGAGTTTAGAGTTTAGAGCTTCTGAGTTTAGAGCTTCAGAGTTTCTCTGAACGGGTCGTTTCACTTCCATTTTGAATCCTAAGACTCCGCGTTTTAGACACAAACGGACGTTTCTCTGATCGGGAATGAGCTTGATTGACATGTGCATTAAACCAATCAGGGAGACGGATGATTCCAGACCAAAAGTGTATTGACAAAAAGTTTGGTCTAAGCTGGTCAGTCAACCTCTCCACAAATCTGACACGTAACTTTGAAAAATCAGGTTCCAGATCCTCGAGATAATCTGAATTTTTGTTTTTAAAGCATTAGGGCAAGTAATTAGTCTTAAGTGTTTCATCATCATCATCATCTCCTTCTCCTCTTCGTCTCCTCCTCTTCGTCTCCTCCTCTTCGTCTCCTCCTCTTCGTCTCCTCAGAATTGCAGACAGTCGTTGGCGTCATGGTTCTCACCGACGTGTCCGTTGCGCAGCATCTTGAGCAGACACGGCTCCTCTCGTCCTGAAGGCGTGGTCAGCGACGCGGTCAGCTGACTCAGGTCCAGCTCCCCGATGTCCAGAGGAATGTCGGCGGCCGAGCCCACCTTCAGCTGCGACATGCGCATGGAGTCGTCTCCTGCAAAACACCACAGCCATATTTAACACGTTTACACGCTCAGCCGCCAAAGCCCCGTCACTGCGCCCGCTCAGAGCTGCGTGCAGGGGTCATCTGCGTGCGGGTCATCTGTGTGTGCGGGTCATCCTCACCGGTGATCCTGGCGGCGAAGGGGCTGCCGGGGATGTGCTTGTCGTTGTATTTGACCAGGATGCTGTAGTCGCCGGGCAGCACCGGGAGGTAAGACACGGTGCAGGTGCCGTCCTGGTTGTCCACGCAGCTGATGTCGGCTTTGGACGGGCCCTCGATGGCCAGGGACAGACCCCCTGCACAGACAGACACAGACACAGACACAGACACAGACACAGACACAGACAGACACAGACAGACACACAGACACAGAAAGAAGAGTTAAGAGGAAATCTTTGTTGAAAAAGAGAAACTATCATTAAGTAGAACATTCCGGTCATTTATAATAGTGTCTTGAAACCCTGGAGAGGTCGACGCCCAGAGCATTCAGATGATAATCAGTTACAGAGAGGAGAGAGAGTGAGCCAGGAACAATAGGAGGCTGATGGCCTTTTAACTCACATTACACTGGTGCAAATACCCAATCTTAAGTGACACCGACTGTGAAACTATTTCGATCCCAATGCCACGATGTTTGTGCCGTCGCGTGCTCTTACACTCGGTCACGTGATCGCACACTTCACCCGCGTTACCGCTCCGAGACGTTGGCGCTCACCTTCTCCGGCGTCCTTGGTGTCCACCGTGAACACGGCGGGTTTGTTCACCGTCCCGTGGATCAGGCCCGGCCCGTACGCGCTCACGTTCCCGCTGTTCATGTAGTCCACGAAGAACTGCAGCGGACTCCCTGAGACACAAGAACGTTTTCCGGGGGTTACATTCGCTCTGGACTCTGGGCGTTTCCCGTTGCCGTGGCGATCGCTCGCGTACCGGGGATGTGGATGCCGTCGTACTTGATGTCCATTTCGTGCAGCCCGGCCTCGACCGGAGCATACTTCACCGTCACCGTTCCGTCTTTGTTATCGGCGATCTCGGGTTTGGCCACTTTCCCCGACGGCATTCGCACCTCCCCTTTAAGAAGACCTTATGGTTATTGTGGTGGATAGAAAATATGATCCAAGGAAATACAGATGAATAAGACCAAATGGAAACGCCGGAACATTTAGCGCCCCAAGAGGAAAACATTGTAACTACAGCGTTTACGACGAGCAAATCGCAACGTTTAAATCACGATTTCATTGAAGATAAAGTTCTGGGACAGGTCTTTGCTGCACTGAAGGCTTTCGCTCGGGCGTTTACAAGCGGTCGGTTGCATTACCCGTGATCTCGCCCTTCTGGATGGTGAAGGGAATGACCAGATCGAACGGCCTCAGTCCAGCCACGTCCATCCCGTTCATCCCCATCGGACGGTCCGTCGCCTGGGAAACCAAAAACAAACGCAATCAACAACAAAAGCAAAAAGACACTTTCATCTAAGGAAATGATGAGTGGAAACAAGCTCCCAAGACACAAAGCAACCAAGCCAAACATGAAGCTAACATTTAGTAACACTTTAGCGTAACTACACATTAAAACGCATTAGTAAAGCATTAGTTACACATCATTTCATGTTTTTAACACCTTCCTCATCAAAGATCATTATTATTAGAAGAAACAGTTGTTTTTTAGAATTTCGGTCAAAATTCAAGGGTTTTTTATTATTTTTTTGCGCTAAACTAAGAATTTTATCTGTGTGTAGTCATCACAAAAGTGTTACGTTTGGATTGTGGCGATGGAACGTGGAGGGATGACATGAGATGAACCGGAAAGACAAACCCGGCGAGCCATTTTGCAGAATGTGAAGCGAGCGCCCACATTAACGGCGAGGGCTCAAAATGGCGTCCGTTTCCTTCAAGCGCGGCCACGGAGCAGAGCGCGGTCCATGAAGAGACCCCGAGCGGATGGACGAGTAACAAACAGGAAACATATTATGCGTCAGTCACTTAGGGCTTTTGTTTTAGAGCCTGGGGCTTTTTATTGAACAGGAATCGTCATCTGTCTCTCTCTGCTGGCAACAGTGGGGAGAGAAACTAATTCAATCGATAAATTAGCCGTATTTTGGTGACGTGAAAAGTAGATTACTGCTAAGAATTTACTATTTTATAATGGATTTTAATGTGATTATTGTTTGTACTGTGGGTGATTTTAATGTACATGTTAACGCCTATAAGCACATTGAATTTGTACGACTCTATTTACTTTAGTACTTTTTCCCACTGTCCACCACTGGTTTCTACCTCCTTTAATTAGAATTCATCTTACGTATTATATTATATTAAATTAGCAGCCGTATTTATTTATGGACAAGTTTTACAAATGATCTTCACATTTCTAGAAACGTTTATGTGAGAGTCGAGTCATTTTATTCAGTTCTGATAATTAATTCCACAAGTAATCTGCCTTTTAAATAATTTTCCAACTGTTTTGAGTTCAAAAAGTTTAAACAAATTTAGAAACACAATTAGATTTTAATTTTGGCTGCACACTAGAAATAAGAATATCGATATCGCACTGATCGATACATTTTGGTGGCGTATAAAGTAGATTCCTGCTCTTAATTTACGATTTTAATGTGATTATTTTTTGTACCGTGGGTGATTTCAATGTACATGTTAACGCCTTTAAAGCACTTTGAATTTGTACAAATCGTGCTTTAGAAATAAACTTTTACTTTAGCACTTTTTCTTCCTGTCCACCACTGGTTTCCACCTCCTTTAATTAGAATTCATCTTACGTACTATATTATATTAAATTAGCAGCAGTGTTTATTTACCTTTATTTATGGACAAGTTTTACAAATGATCTTAAAGAATATCGATATCGCACTGATCGATACATTTTAGTGGCGTAAAAAGAAGATTCCTGCTCTGAATTTACTATTTTATAATGGATTTTAAAGTGATGATATTTTTTGTACCGTGGGTGATTTTAATGTACATGTTAACGCCTTTAAAGCACTTTGAATTTGTACAAATCGTACTTTAGAAATAAACTAGATCCCGCGATTCTACTGCAGTTGCAAGGCTAAAAATAAAGGTCTTCCCGTCTCATTTTAAGTTGAAAAGCTGGAGTTTGTGCATAAAATGTCTCCTTCAAAACAAAAGGCCTGGACAGACACAGATGATGGAGAGAGTGTGGAGGCGGAGCAGAGGGAGAGTGCAGCGCTTGTACCCAGGGCTGCTGAGCGTAGTACTGGGGCATTTGGTTCTGCTGGAGGAGAGGGTCAGACGGCGCTCCCTCCAGGGCCTGTACAGTCCAGCAGGGGGCAGTAAGGAGAGGTCAGACACAACAGTACAACGGGTTTCGACCGGCTGTGGCGCCGTTACAGCGAGAAGAAACGCCAGTCGTTTATCACACCGAGGACAAACGGTCAAACGGTCTAAAAGTCACATTTCCTGTTCTGACCTGCGAACGTGAGACGTTTAAAAGCAATAAAATACAGTATTTAAAACATGCAAATGATCGTTTGAAAACTGCTCAATATTAATCATGTTTATGAACAGCGCTAGCTAGCTCTGTTTTAAAGCAAATGCTAACTTTAAAATATACAATACATATTTGAAAAGTAAATAGTACCTGTATATTAAGATTATTTGATCTTATTTCAATACTTTTTATTTTTTATGTTTATTATTAATTAGCATTAGCATTGAGACACAAACACATGGCATTCCAAACACAGACTGGTGAAATGACTTATATTGGTCAATATGAAATAAGGCAAAAAATCCCCACAGCGTCTGACCGCCCGCCGTCCCCAAAGCGTCTGACCGCCCGCCGTCCCCAAAGCGTCTGACCGCCCGCCGTCCCCAAAGCGTCTGACCGCCCGCCGTCCCCACAGCGTCTGACCGCCCGCCGTCCCCAAAGCGTCTGACCGCCCGCCGTCCCCAAAGCGTCTGACCGCCCGCAGTCCAGTCCCCAGCGTCTGACCGCCCGCCGTCCCCACAGCCTGACCTCCCGCCGTCCCCATAGCGTCTGACCGCCCACAGTCCCCACAGCGTCTGACCACCCGCCGTCCCCACAGCCTCTGACCTCCCGCCGTCCCCACAGCGTCTGACCGCCCACAGTCCCCACAGCGTCTGACCGCCCACAGTCCCCACAGCGTCTGACCGCCCGCCGTCCCCACAGCGTCTGACCGCTCACCGTGACTTGGAAGGGGCTGTTAGGGATGTGCTCGCCGCCGAAGCGCACGCAGATCACGTACTCTCCGGGCAGCGGCGCCGTGTAGAAGATGTCAAACGTCCCGTCCTCGTTCTCCACCACGTCCACGTCCAGCTCGGCGCCCTCTGGTGTGAAGACGCTGCAGGTGACTTTGCCTTTGCCCGCGGCCTTGGCGTCCACCGTGATCACCGTCTGCTCGCCGATCTGGATGGTCGGGCCCACGCCGGCGCCTGCGGGCAGCGAGAGGTCAGGGACTCCAGCTGAAGCGCCGTCCAAACGTGTTAAAATGACTTCAGTTCAGACTCTTCCCAGTTTGAGACGTGTTCAATGTGTGTCCGACACAATAGTGGATGCACTGGTCATCGTGACGGGCCGAGTCGGTGCAACGCTTACGTTTTTACACCAGGTTTGAGTAGTTTTGACTCATTTTGGCCGGTTTATATTTAATTATGTTTAAAAATGGTTCAACACTTCTCAAATTCAACATTCAAGTCATTTTAACTCAGTGTTTTTTGCGTTTGTTTTCTTGGCCCTTTGAGCATGCACAGGACAGACTGAGGGATGTCACGATTACATCAACCAGGAGGATCCAACATGTAGATATAATATTTGATTTGAATGAACTAAAGTAAAATGTATTATTCAGTTAGAAGTTAAATGTTCTGAATGTCGAGGGACGGATTCATTCAGTGAAAAACTTTTAGAAGTGTTTAAAATGTACAACACTGGAAAAATGTACAACCTTGAATAAGAAAATAATGAAACAAGTTAAAAACTTCTCATTTCAAGCACTTTTTAACTCGTTATCTTATTTTAGATGGTACTTTCCAGTGAAATCATGACATCCCTGTTTAAGTTTGATACGTCAAAAATACTTTCCTCAACTTTGATCTACGTCTACAATCATCCCAGCACAATCCCACCATCATCCCAGCACCATCCCAGCACCTAACCATCCTATCATCCCACCATCATCCCAGCATCCCAATATCCCACCATCATCCCACCATCATCCCAGCACCATCCCACCATCATCCCAGCACCTAACCATCCCATCATCCCACCACCATCCCAGCATCCCAATATCCCACCATCATCCCATCATCCCAATATCCCATCATCATCCCAGCATCCCAGCATCATCCCAGCATCATCCCACCATCATCCCATCCCAGCATTCCATCCCATCATCCCACCATCATCCCATCATCATCCTACCATCATCCCAGCACCATCCCACCATCATCCCATCCCAGCATTCCATCCCATCATCCCACCATCATCCCACCATCATCCTCCCATCCCAACATTCCATCCCATCATCCCACCATCATCCCAGCATCATCCCACCATCATCCCATCCCAGCATTCCATCCCATCATCATCCCAGCACCATCCCACCATCATCCCATCCCAGCATTCCATCCCATCATCCCACCATCATCCCACCATCATCCCACCATCATCCCAGCATCATCCCAGCATCATCCCATCATCCCACCATCATCCCACCATCATCCCACCATCATCCCACCATCATCCCATCATCATCCCATCATCCCACCATCATTCCATCATTCCATCATGCCATCAGACCAGTCGTTAGTCCATTAGTCCGTCCAATAAATGCAAAACAAAAAGGAGACCGTTTTAGGAGGTAAAAGATTAGATGAGGTTTCGTCCATGCCAAAAGAGCACTGCAGAAAAGAAAGATCTAGCATTCGTTTAGAAGACTTCATTTAATATGGAGTCATAATCTGAATTTGTGTTGCCAAATTGTCCGTCTAAAACCAGTTCGTAATAAACTCATAATTGAAGGAGGCTCTTTACGTTGCTAGATCCGTTCCATTTCGTGCAGCGAGAGTGAAAAGAAGAGAATGAAATACGTCGGTTGGAGAGGCTTACCTAAACCGTGACCTCCGATTGAGACTGAGCAAAGGAACGGTGAGAAGCAGCGCAGCAAAAACACAGGTGACAAAAGAGAGACAGTCAGCAGGGGGCAGCGGTGAGCGGGCGGTCACTGTGCTCCGAATACTGGGACCAACACGTGTGTGAGTGCGAACGGGACGAGTGACACCATCTTTAACGAGTTCAAAAGTGTAACACCTTTTTCTACGTCTAGAGTCCCACCTCCAGTTATTACCAATTTAAGACAATACATTAGATGTTATTACCACCCTGTTATTGCACTGTAAAATGTACTTCTGTGCAGTACTTTTACTTCTGTACTTTGTCCTCTAGTGCAGTGCAGTCACAGGCCACCGGAGGCAGAACTCTCAAGATTTTTGCATTAAAATTGGAAATAAATAGTAAAAACAGTATCAAAACGCCAACTACGCAGTTTAGATTTAGAGTTTAAAGATGGTATTTCTGAGTGAAGGGTGTCACTCGGGGCGAGGGGGTGTCACACGGGGCGAGGGGGTGTCACACGGGGCGAGGGGGTGTCACACGGGGCGAGGGGGTGTCACACGGGGGGCAGGGGTGTCACACGGGGGGCCAGGGGGTGTCACACAGGGGCCAGGGGTGTCACAGGGGGGCCAGGGGTGTCACACAAGGGGCGAGGGGGTGTCACACAGGGGGCGAGGGGGTGTCACACAGGGGCCAGGGGTGTCACAGGGGGGCCAGGGGTGTCACACAGGGGGCGAGGGGGTGTCACACGGGGGCGAGGGGGTGTCACAGGAGTACAGCGTGAAACAAACCAGAGCATACAAGCCAAAAACAGCACTCAAACTGGAAACAGGTCAAACTCTTAAGGTCTGTGTCGTTTTAAAGACACTTTCTTTAAACTGGCTCTTGTTCCTTTCCTTCCACATGTTCGTTCCCTCATCACTGCTCCATCTACTGGCAGCAGAGGGAATCACCAGCAGAGCTCAGAGCGAGAGGACCTCGTAAACACAACTAAAGGTTAAAGCCTCACTGCGTAACATTTGTTTGGAGTGTTTCTTAGCAACAAAACAGACAAAAACAGGCTTTTGTTTTGGTCCCTTTTCTGGCTGGCGCACAAACCGCGGCGGTCGGGTCAGGGTCAGGTGTCCCGTACCTGTGACCATGCACTTGCTGGCGTCGCCGGTGGGCAGGGCGCGGATCCGGTAGGGCGAGTACGGGATCTCGTCGCCGCCGTACTTGATGAGGATGGTGTATCGCCCGGTCATGTCCGGCACGTACGACACCAGGTACGTCCCGTCGTGGTTGTCCCGGATCTCCGCCTTTTTGGGCTTCCCCTCTGGGTCCTGCGGCGACCGTCAAGACATTTTTAACCAAATAAAAACAATTTAACTGCTTTAAATATAATCCTACGTACGGCGAGTAGCTTCCGTTTCACGCTGCTAGCACGGCTATTAGCAAAACAATGCTAACAAGATACATTCTTTGCGATTTGAAGAACAACAACAACACTCAAACTAGAACGAAGAGAACAACTGCCTCTGGGTTTTTACAGAGAAAAGCGTGCAGTGGTCACTCACGGTGATCTGCACGGCCAGCAGCCCTTCTCCAGCGTCTTTGGCGTCGATGGTGAACTCGACGGGCAGCGAGGCCGGGACGCCGGTCGTGTTCAGGCCTGGACCGCTGCACTTCACTTTGCTGGCGTCATGCGTGGGCAGAACCTTCACTTTGTACGGACTGAGGACATGGAAGGACATGAAAGGACACGTAAGGACAAGGAAGGACACATTCTCTGTCACACACGACATGTTGACCGCTCTGAGGGGTCACCTGCGGGGGATCTCCTCGTCGGCGTACAGCACGTTGATGGAGTAAGGTCCTTCTCTGGTCGGGACGTAGTTCACAGAGTGAGTCTGGTCTCCGTTATCCACGATCTCCACCGGCTCCACCACGCCTGGAAACACAGAGCTACAACTTTAAAAGTGTTTGGATTGACCAGTGCCCTGACCCGGGCTGGGACACACTGTGGGCGTGTCTGAGCCGCTGACCTCAACCAAACATAACTCATGTTTTATTTATAAAATCTAAAATCATACTTGAATTGTGTCAGCAATTCACAGAGACATTTGTGTCGCTGTGAACGCGAAACTCACGGGTTTTCTTACAGGGACATGACCTTCCAAACCCATCCGCCCGAATTTGCCCCAATCCGCCCGACTTTGCCCCAATCCGCCCCAATCCGCCCGACTTTGCCCCAATCCGCCCGACTTTGCCCCAATCCGCCCGACTTTGCCCCAATCCGCCCGACTTTGCCCCAATCCGCCCGACTTTGCCCCAATCCGCCCGACTTTGCCCCAATCCGCCCGACTTTGCCCCAATCCGCCCGACTTTGCCCCAATCCGCCCGACTTTGCCCCAATCCGCCCGACTTTGCCCAAACCGCCCAAGTCATCCTTGGGCCCCTGCACTCGACCGTCCGCCCGACTCACCCTTGGGACCCTGCACTCGAACTTGCAGCGGGGCGACGCCGGCCTTAGACGCGTCCACGGTGAAGGTTTGGGGGATGTTCGCCCTCACGTTGGTCCCGAGTCCAGCGCCTTGACACTTGACCTTTGTGCTGTCCACGGTGTCGCTGACGGGGACAGAGAATGGACTTCCTGTGGAAAAAGAGCAGCACGTTCAAGAGGAACCCCCTGAAAATCTGGATCTCCTCGTGGACTTTGGGTTCTGGAGCTGGACCTGTGATTGGCTGGCTGTCGTAGTTGATGTTGAGGTTGTAGGTTCCGGGTTCGTAGGGGACGTACTCCACGCTGCAGCTGCCGTCTTTGTTGTCGGTACAGGACATTTTGGCTTCAGACGGACCCTCCATGGCCAAGCCCAGACCTCCGGTGCCGGCTCCTCTGAAGAACAAGACCGTGTGAGACACACGCACTTCTTTCGCTTCACTCGTCGGTCCCTTCTTCTGGCTCACCTGGTTTCCACGGTGAACTTGTTTGGTTTGTTGGTGATTCCGGACTTCAGCCCTGGTCCGTGGACTCGGACTCTGGTCGGGTCACAGCCCTCGGTCACGACCACCCTGTACGGACTCTGAGGGGCCGGGGAGCCGTCGTAACACACTTCTACACTGTGAGGACCTGACACGGGACAGAGGGGAAACGTTCTGATGATTACAGAAAGACTAGCATTTTATTATAACATATCCAGAGTGAAAACCCTCAAGAGCCCCTCGAGAACCTCTCGAGAATCCCTCGAGAACCTTTCAAGAGCCCCTCGAGAATCCCTCAAGAACCCTGGAGAACTCCTGAAGAACTCTCAAGAACCCTGAAGGACCCCTGAAGAACTCTCCAAAGCCCCTTAAGATCCCAAGAACCCTCAAACCAAGGGCGTCAAAGCCCCTGATGAGTGGATCTGCAGTGGGCGTGTGTGTTGTATGGGGGGTTGGACTTGATGGAGCCCGAAGCCTCACCCTCCTCGTAGGGCGTGTACTCCACGTTGTAGGTCCCGTCTCCTCGGTCTGAGATCAGCGCGTCGGTGCGACCTCCAGACGGGTTGGAGATCATGGTCTTAATGTGGTCTCCTCCGCTTTGAGTCAGAGCCCGGGCGTCGACGGTGAAGTCTGTAGTGGCCTCGCGGTAAACGCCTGGGACGATCAGAGAGGAAAGAGTCAATGATTGGACCCATCGAAACCCATCGAGCGCCCCCTACAGGCCGGACGACTCACTGAACTAAAATGCAGTTAAGATTTATACATTTACAATGTTGCTAAAAATGATAGAACTGTTCTCATGTTAGCTCATTTTAAAAAGTTTTATAATTAGGGTTAGGGTTAGTTAGGGTCACTTCCTGGTTGTAATTGATGACATCACTAAGGAAATTACCCATCAAACACTGGGCCAAAACTTTACTTTGACAAATAAGTAAACAAGGGCGACTTTATTTTGTTGAAATATTGTTTAGAGTCACAAAAGTTGTTTCTTTGTGTAAATTCTGCATAAACGTGAGTGTCCCTGGTGTGATGTCACTTCCTGTATGAGTGTCCCCGGTGTGATGTCACTTCCTGTATGAGCGTCCCCGGTGTGATGTCACTTCCTGTATGAGCGTCCCCGGTGTGATGTCACTTCCTGCATGAGCGTCCCCGGTGTGATGTCACTTCCTGTATGAGCGTCCCCGGTGTGATG
This sequence comes from Eucyclogobius newberryi, assembly GCF_026437365.1. NCBI lineage: Eukaryota > Metazoa > Chordata > Actinopteri > Gobiiformes > Gobiidae > Eucyclogobius > Eucyclogobius newberryi. The sequence continues at coordinate 35,280,251 of NW_027315801.1, read as the reverse complement.
TCACTTCCTGTATGAGTGTCCCCGGTGTGATGTCACTTCCTGTATGAGTGTCCCCGGTGTGATGTCACTTCCTGCATGAGTGTCCCCGGTGTAATGTCACTTCCTGCATGAGTGTCCCCGGTGTGATGTCACTTCCTGTATGAGTGTCCCCGGTGTGATGTCACTTCCTGTATGAGTGTCCCCGGTGTGATGTCACTTCCTGCATGAGTGTCCCCGGTGTGATGTCACTTCCTGCATGAGTGTCCCCGGTGTGATGTCACTTCCTGTATAGGTGTCCCCGGTGTGATGTCACTTCCTGTATGGGTGTCCCTGGTGTGATGTCACTTCCTGTATGAGTGTCCCTGGTGTGATGTCACTTCCTGTATGAGTGTCCCTGGTGTGATGTCACTTCCTGCATGAGTGTCCCCTGTGTGATGTCACTTCCTGCATGAGTGTCCCTGGTGTGATGTCACTTCCTGCATGAGTGTCCCCGGTGTGATGTCACTTCCTGCATGAGTGTCCCCGGTGTGATGTCACTTCCTGTATGGGTGTACCTGGTGTGATGTCACTTCCTGTACGAGTGTCCCTGGTGTGATGTCACTTCCTGCATGAGTGTCCCTGGTGTGTTGTCACTTCCTGTCATGTCCTACAGATTGTTTAAACCCCGTCATACGCCCCCTTTAAACTCGTGACCTTCACACATTAAAAACCCAGTCACATCTACACGCGGCGTTACCTTTGCCCTCGACCCCCGGCCCGAACACCCGCACTCCGCTGGCGTCCACGGCCGGCTCCACGGTCAGGCGAGCGGGGAAGTTGGGCACGTCCTGGCCGCCGTAGCGGATGGTGAGCGTGTAGGAGCCCGGGTAGAGCGGGATGTAGGTGATGGTGTAGGTGCCGTCGCCGTTGTCCTGGATGTGGACCTCGGCCTCCGTCCCGCTGTCGGAGATGATCTCGATGGTCAGTTCGGCCGGCCCCGCGTTGGTGCAGTCCACGATGAACTCGCCCGTCTCGCCCACTTTGGCTCGCTCCAGGCCCGGGCCTGAGCAGCGGACCTGACCGGGGGACACACACGTGTTAATGACCGGGACACACACACACGTGTTAATGACCAGGGGACACACACACACACACACACACACACGTGTTAATGACCGGGGACACACACACACACACACGTGTTAATGACCGGGGACACACACACACACACACACACGTGTTAATGACCGGGCTGAAAGAGGCTGAAGCGGCACCTTGGAGGGGTCGGTGGCCGGGTAGGCGGTGGGCGTGAAGGGCGACCCGGGGATGGGCAGCCCGTCGTAGGTGAGCTCCACCTGGTACGGCCCCACCTCCCTGGGGATGAACTTGACGTGGGCCGTGTCGGCGTTCAGCCCGGGCTCCACCTGAGGCACCAGAAGAAACGTTTAGGGGCCCGTTCTCTGGTCAGGCCCCGGGGGGTCAGGCCCCGGGGGGTCAGGCCAGCACATGGTTTAGATATAATACAAGTCAGAATCAGAATGAAGTAATATTTATATTTCTTTGTGTCGTTTGCATCTCGTTCTCGTACTTTGCTGGCGATGGGTTTTCCTGCCGGCCCCGTCACCTTGGCTGCCACTTTGCCCTGACCGCCGGCCCCTTTGGACTTGACCGCGACGTCCTTGTCCTTCCCGACGGTCATCTCTGCGGACACACCAGAACACGTGTAAACAGAGGCGCCACTCCGCAGACGTGGGCGGGTCGCGAGTGTCGGACGTACTGTCTCCGAGCCCGGCCACGCTGACTTTGCTCAGGTCTAGGGTCGGCGCCACGGCAACGTTGAACGGGCTCTTGGGGATCTGGTCTCCGCCGTAGGTGACGGCGACGCCGAGCGGGCCCTGGGGGAGACACGGGCGAGTGCGGGTGAGACACGGGCGCGGTCAGGCGAGGTCGGACGAGGTCGGCGGCACAAACGCGCTCCGGCCTTACCTGGTGCACCGGCGTGTACTTGACCGTGTGTGTGTTGTCGTGGTTGTTGACGATCTCGTAGTCCTTGACCAGGTCGCCTCGGACGGCGCCGCCGCTGAAGGCGCAGTCCAGGTTGGCCTTCCCGGCGCCTTTCGTGGTCACGGTGAAGTGCGTGGGTTTGTTCAGCTCCACGCCTGGAACGGGACGACACGCACGGGGTTAAAGAACTACAAAGACCATGATCCTTTGCTCCACGACAGTAGTGACCGGAGTGTGGTCCAGACAAACGAAGATGGAACTGAGCAGGACTAATCAACATGAGGCCCGGGGGCCAAATCAGGTCCTCCAACCGATTTAACCAGGCCCACGACTCCAAAAGAAAACGGAATCAATCTTCACTAAATTCAACCTGGTTTGGGTTAGTCCGGGGTCAAACCTGATTGGGTCTAGTCTAGTCCTAGTCCTAGTCCTAGTCCTAGTCTCTTTAACCCATCAGTACTTCTTTTATTGCAGTAACTCGATGTATACAAACGGTGTTGGGGATATTTTGAGTGACACAAACGTTTGTTGGTGTCGAGTTGTTCACGTCCAGAGGCCTCAGGTCCAGAGGCCTCCGAGGCCCTTAGAAAATATGGCCCTCGGAAAAATTAAGTTATTTAAAACTATTTGTACGTTTGGACAAATCGGACTTTGGACTGATTGAGATGTTTTTGTTTTTGTTTTTGTGCCTTAATTTTCTTTTTTCTTGTCTTTAATCTTAATTTACTTTGTGTCTCCTGTTCTTGTGTTTGCATTTCAAAATTTATAAAAATATATATAAACGAATAAGAAAAACAGGCACAAATGGAACGTACAATTCTGAAAAGTTTCTTCATCCATTTTGTCCACATTAGATACAAAAAGAAGGGCATTTTTCTCATGTTTGGATTTCCATTTGAATGAACTACATCTGGAGTTACAAAACGGTCTTAAATGGCTCTGAAGAAGCGGCGACTTGAACGAGAGCGGTCAGCGTTTCCCTCACCGCTGCGGCTGAGTCCTGGACCGTCCGCTTTGACCTTGGAGGCGTCGTGGGTGGGGTCCACTTTGACCCTGATGGGCGTCATGGGGATGGCCTGAAACGCACGGGACACGAGAGAAATGATCAGTGACATCGTCCAACCATCGTTCTGACAGTTTGACCTCATAAAGCACTTTTAAAATCAAACCAAAATGTCATAAAAATGGACTTTTGACTCAATTTGACGTCCGATGGTCGAAACTTTTCCATTTCATGACCTGAAAGAGTCTTTTTTATGTCGATTTATTCTGCTTTTTGTGCTGATATTTCATTTCTCTGGGACAGTGAAACTTCAGCCTTAAAGTGGCTCAAACTGTACAAGAGCCTCATTTATGACCATTTAAGACTAATAAATGAGGCCAGTTTTCAGTCAGATCGAGTTTAGACATAAAACTAAATGATAAATCCAATATTCCCACTGCAAATGTTTTTGTCTCTAATATTTTACATTATTTAAACTGCTCTGTCCATTTTTCACATTTAAATGTCTCAAATATGTGACATTTTGGCCCTTTTTACACAGAAAACGCCTCATTTCTTCATGAAAACACGACATCTATAACACATATGTTTTACATTTGTGTTACATTTGTTTTACATTTGTGAGGAAACGACAGAAGTTTCATGTTAAGATGTTTTGCTGCTTCAGCTGCAGCGTCTGCTCTTCACGAGCTTCAAACCTGATTCTCGTTTCACTTTTTAGAGTTAAAATCGTGTTTGGAGTCTAAAACTCTGAAGTGTTAAAGAATGAAGACCAGGACCAGGACCATAAACTGACCTGTCCAGCGAACAGGACCATGATGGTGTAGCTGCCGGCGCCGGGCGGCATGTATTTGACGGTGAAAGTGTCGTTGTCGTTCCTGATGATGTCGAAGTCGATGTCGGCCTCGGCCGGACCCACGACTCCAGGAGCACACTTTATACCGATGCTGATGTCTCCTGCAGCGGCAACAAACAAACAAACAAACTTTAGTTTCTACCGTGTTGGAATCTATTGATTTGTTTTGTTTATTATTTATTCCTTTTTTTCCAATGTTCTTTAAAAATGTGAAAATCTCAACTTTCTGAAATAAATGAGACGAAACGAGCCGGATTAAAAAAAAAAAAAAAAAGTATAAAATAAATGGACATATTTAGGATTATCTTGGTTTTTCCCACGACCAGATTTAGTCTTGAAAATAAGAAAAATGTTTAAAAATCTGTTAAAAAAAAGTTCTGGTTGATTGAACAGACAGAGAGAGACAGAGACAGAGACAGAGACAGAGAGAGAGACAGAGAGAGAGAGACAGAGACAGAGAGAGAGACAGAGACAGAGACAGAGAGAGAGACAGAGACAGAGACAGAGACAGAGAGAGAGACAGAGAGAGAGACAGAGAGAGAGACACACACACACACACACACACACACACACACACACACACACACAAACACACACTTTAAGGTCACATTTGCTGACCTTGTCCGGCCTCGGCACAGTCCACCGTGAAGTACGTCGGCTCAAACGCCTTGAGTCCAGTTTTAGAGACTCCAGGACCAGAAACCTTCACTTTGTTTGGATGACACCCAGCGCCGATGTTCATCTGCAACGACACAACGGGTTTATCCAGGGGACAGGACAGGGGACAGGGCAGGGGGCGCAGGGACACAGGACAGAGGGCGCAGGGACACAGGACAGAGGGCGCAGGGACACAGGACAGAGGGCGCAGGGACACAGGACAGAGGGCGCAGGGACACAGGACAGGGGGCGCAGGGACAGGGGACACAGGGACACAGGACAGGGGACGCGGGGACAGGGGGCGCAGGGACACAGGACAGAGGCCGCAGGGACAGGGGGCAGGAGGCGCAGTAGCACGGGGCTCCTCACCCTGAAGGGGCTCTCCGGGATGTTGACTCCGCCCCACGACACCATCACCGTGTGTTTGATTGGTTTGCGTGGCGTGTAGGAGCAGCTGAAGGTGCCGTTTCCATTGTCTTTGACCTGCACGTCCACAGCGTTGCCCTCGCCGTCCTGAAGACACAAGACGCTCTGGGTCAAACTGAGCTCCAGCTTCAGGGTCACTCTCCTGTCGTTCTAGGACGTTCTGAACATGACAGTTACCTGAGCCGTGACCTTCAGAGGAGCTTTCCCGCCTTGTTTGGCGTCGACGGTGAACTCTGTGGCTTTCCCAACAGCCAAACCGTTACTCTGGAGCCCGGGGCCAAACGCCTTGACCTGAAGCACACGGGTTTAGGTCAAGGAGGCAGGGGTCATCAGGGGTCATCAGGGTCCTCCGACCTGAGACCTCCACCCTGAGACCTGAGACCTCCACCCTGAGACCTCCACCCTGAGACCTCCCACCTGAGACCTCCACCCTGAGACCTGAGACCTCCACCCTGAGACCTGAGACCTCCACCCTGAGACCTGAGACCTCCACCCTGAGACCTGAGACCTCCACCCTGAGACCTCCCACCTGAGACCTCCACCCTGAGACCTGAGACCTCAACCCTGAGACCTGAGACC